>NC_036840.1:18974032-19314102 GCF_002910315.2 Salvelinus sp. IW2-2015 | reverse complement strand
CCTGGCTGGCGGACTCTGGCAGGTCCTGGCCGGCTGACGGCTCCGGCTGGTCATGGCCGGCTGACGCTCCGGCTGGTCATGGCCGCTGACGGCTCCGGCTGGTCATGGCCGGCTGACGGCTCCGGCTGGTCATGGCCGGCTGACGCTCCGGCTGTATGGCTGGCTGACGGCTCCGGCTGGTCATGGCTGCCTGACGGCTCCGGCTGGTCATGGCTGGCTGACGGCTCCGGCTGTTCCTGTCTGGCGGACGGCTCCGGCTGCTCCTGTCTGGCGGACGGCTTCCGACGGCTCGGGACAGACGGCAGCTCCGACGGCTCGGGACAGACGGCAGCTCCGAGGCTCGGGACAGACGGGCGGCTCCGACGGCTCGGGACAGACGGGCAGCTCCGACCGGCTCGGGACAGACGGGCGGCTCAGACGGCGCTGGGCAGGCAGGCAGCTCAGACGGTGCTCGGCAGGCAGGCAGCTCAGACGGTGCTGGGCAGGCGGCAGCTCAGACAGCGCTGGAGAGGAGGAAGGCTCTGGCAGCGCTGGACAGGCGGACAGCTCAGACAGCTCTGGGCAGATTGGCGCGTCTGGACTGAGGGGCTGAAGCTCTGGCAGCGCCGGACAGGCGGGAGACTCCGGCAGCGCTGGAGAGGAGGAAGGCTCTGTCAGCGCTGGCAGATTGGCTCTGGCGCCTCTGGACTGAGCTGAGGGGCTGAAGCTCTGGCAGCGCCGGACAGGCGGGAGACTCCGGCAGCGCTGGAGAGGAGGAAGGCTCTGGCAGCGCTGGACAGGCGGGAGACTCTGTAGCGATGAGACGGAGAGACAGCCTGGTGCGGGGGGCTGCCACCGGAGGGCTGGTGCGTGGAGGTGGCACTGGGTAGACCGGACCGTGAAAGCGCACTGGAGATCTTGAGAGCAGGGCTGGCACCTTAGCCCGGCAGATGAGAGCAGGGATCTTCACCCTAGCCCGGCAGATGTGGGGAGCTGGGATGTTGCGCACCGGGCTAAGCACACGCACCGGGAACACCGTGCGCTCCATCGCATAACACGGTGCCTGTCGGTACGACGCCCCCTCTCTCCACTGGAAGCACGGCTGGGAGAGCTGTAGCGCCGAGCTGGCAGAGGACGTTCAGGGCTAGGAAGGCGCACAGGAGGCCTGGTGCGTGAGGCTGGCACAATCTTAACCAGACGGCTAGCACGCACCTCAGGACGAGTATGGAGAGCTGTCCCCGGTGACATCAACTCCCCGACACGTTCAGTCGGGCGGATGTCGTGCCTCATGCACCAAACCAGCACCTCCCTCATAACTCTTTCCTCCAATTTCCCCATTAACTCCTTCACTGTCTCTGCGTCGCTCACCTCCAATTCCGCCCTGACCGGCTCCTTACGGTAAGCAGGAGGAGTTGGCTCAGGTCTGACTCCTGACTCTGCCACACTCCCCGTGTGCCCCTCCCCCCCCCCAAGAAATGTTTGGGGCTGCCTCTCGGGCCTCCAGCCGCTCTGCCGTGCTAGCGCCTCATAATAGCGCCTCTCCGCCTTCGCTGCCTCCAGCTCTTCTTTGGGGCGGCGATATTCCCCTGGCTCTGCCCAGGGTCCTTTGACGTCTAATTCGTCCTCCCATGTCCATTCCTCCAAATAGTGCAGCCTCTCCTGCTGCTGCTGCTGCTGCAGCCTCTCCTGCTGCTGCTGCTGCTTCTCCTGCCGTTTACCACGCTGCTTGGTCCTGGTATGGTGGGTAATTCTGTCACGATCGTCGTAGTGAGGAGACCAAGGTGCAGCGTGAGAGAAATACATTCTTCTTTTTAATAACGAAGAACACTTAACAAACAATACAAAATAACAAAACGAACGTGACCGCTATAATACTGAGTGCAAACATGCAACATCACATAGACAATTACCCACAATAGCCTAATGCCTATGGCTGCCTTAAATATGGCTCCCAATCAGAGACAACAATAAACAGCTGTCTCTGATTGAGAACCAAACCAGGCAACCATAGACTTTCCTAAACACCTACACTGAACACAACCCCATAAACTCTACAAAACCCCCTATACAATACAACCACCCAAGACGAGACAAATACACACAAACATCCATGTCACACCCTGACCTAACTAATATAATAAAGAAAACAAAGATAACTAAGGCCAGGGCGTGACACTGTCCATAGGACCACTTTAAGCCGTACACTCCACAGAGCTGGGCTTTACGTAAGAGTGGCCAGAGAAAAGTCACTGCTTAAAGAAAAAAATAAGCAAACACGTTTGGTGTTCGCCAAAAGGCATGTGGGAGACTCCCCAAACATATGGAAGAAGGTACTGGTCAGATGAGACTAAAATTGAGCTTTTTGYCCATCAAGGAAAACGCTATGTCTGTTGCAAACCCAACACCTCTCATCACCACAAGAACACCATCTCCACAGTGAAGCATGGTGGTGGCAGCATCGTGCTGTGGGGATTTTTTTCATTGGCAGGGACTGGCAAACTGGTCAGAATTGAAGGAATGATAGATGGTGCTAAATGCAGGGAAATTCATGAGGGAAACCTGTTTCAGTCTTCCAGAGATTTGAGACTGGGATGGAGGTTCAACTTCCAGCAGGATAATGACCTTAAGCATACTGCTAAAGCAACACTCGTGTGGTTTAAGGGGAAACATTTAAATGTCTTGGAATGGCCTAGTAAAAGCCCAGACCTCAAACCAATTGAGAATCTGTGTTATGACTTAAACATTGCTGTACACCAGCGGAACCCATCCAACTTGAAGGAGCTGGAGCAGTTTTGTCTTGAAGAATGGGCAAAAATCCCAGTGGCTAGATGTGCCAAGCTTATAGAGACATACATGTACCCCAAGAGACTTACAGCTGTAATTGCTGCAAAAGGTGGCTCTACAAAGTATTGACTTTGGGGGGGGGGTGAATAGTTATGCACACTCAAGTTCTGTTTTTTGTCTTATTTCTTGTTTGTTTCACAATAAAAAAAGATTTAGCATCTTCAAAGTGGTAGGCATGTTGTGTAAATCAAATGATACAAACCCACAAAAAATCTATTTTAGTTCCAGGTTGTAAGGCAACAAAATAGGAAAAATGCCAAGGGGGGTYKATACTTTTGTAAACCACTGTATTTACTACTGTGAAGTGGGTCCAATTAAATGAGATTGGACYAATGGTAGCCTATCCTAACTTGTTGTAGGCCTATAGGATATTTCGCGAGCATGAAACCATCACAGTCAGAAAAGGTGAGGAATGTATTCTGCAATGATCATGAAATAGGAAATAGATGCCTATTTCYAATAATTTTTCYAATGCAAAGATCAAATTAATTTGTTTTCACTCTTCTCACTAACGGCAAATGATTACATCTTGTTATTATATTTTAGCTACCTGTTTTTTTGTTATGAATAATAGTGTCATCATATATTCATGCACAAGGCTACGAAGCTACTTTTGCCTTCCTCCAATGCAATACTTTAACCCCTAGAAACTGTGTGCACGCATGGTCTAAAGTTTGCGGAGGATAAGCACATTTTCAGGTCAAGTTTTTATAAATTCCAATGTTTGTGTGAAAACTGGTGCACGCATGGTTTGGGGCATATTTTGTGCGTAGCAACATTTATAAATGAGACCCCAGGATTGAGGCCTTTTGCCCAGGTACCCAGCATGAGCACACACACCCCATCATCTCTGGCATGCCATACACACATACACACAGGGACAGGAGCAGCAGGTACACCAGCATTATTCAACAGTCATCTATCTGTACTAGAGGTCGACCGATTAAATCGGAATGGACGATTAATTAGGGCCGATTTCAAGTTTTCATAACAATCGGAAATCGGTAATTTTGGCCYCCGATTTTGCCCCCCAAATTTTTTTTTCATGAAAACTTTTTTACACCTGTATTTAACTAGGCAAGTCAGTTAAGAACACATTCTTATTTTAAATGACGGCCTAGGAACGGTGGGTTAACTGCCTTATGCGTTGCATATAATCGATGCAGTGCGTATTCGCGAAAAAGGACTGTCGTTGCTCCAACGTGTACCTAACCATAAACATCAATGCCTTTCTTAAAATCAATACACAGAAGTATATATTTTTAAACCTGCATATTTAGCTAAAAGAAATCCAGGTTAGCAGGCAATATTAACCAGGTGAAATTGTGTTACTTCTCTTGCGTTCATTGCACGCAGAGTCAGGGTATATGCAACAGGCCTGGCTCGTTGCGAACTAATTTGCCTGAATTTTACGTAATTATGACATAACATTGAAGGTTGTGCAATGTAACAGGAATATTTAGACTTATGGATGCCACCCGTTAGATAAAATACGGAACGGTTCCGTATTTCACTGAAAGAATAAACGTTTTGTTTTTGAGATGATAGTTTCCGGATTCGACCATATTAATGACATAAGGCTCGTATTTCTGTGTGTTATTATGTTATAATTAAGTCTATAATTTGATAGAGCAGTCTGACTGAGCGATGGTAGGCACCAGCAGGCTCGTAAGCATTCATTCAAACAGCACTTTTGTGCGTTTTGCCAGCAGCTCTTCGCAATGCTTCAAGCATTGCGCTGTTTATGACTTCAAGCCAATCAACTCCCGAGATTAGGCTGGTGTAACCGATGTGAAATGGCTAGCTAGATAGCGGGGTGCGCACTAATAGTGTTTCAAACATCACTCGCTCTGAGACTTGGAGTAGTTGTTCCCCTTGCTCTGCATGGGTAACACTGCTTCGAGGGTGGCTGTTGTCGATGTGTTCCTGGTTCGAGCCCAGGTAGCGGCGAGGAGAGGGATGGAAGCTATACTGTTACACTGGCAATACTAAAGTGCCTATAAGAACATCCAATAGTCAAAGGTATATGAAATACAAATCGTATAGAGAAATAGTCCTATAATTCCTATAATAACTACAACCTAAAACTTCTTACCTGGGATTATTGAAGACTCATGTTAAAAGGAACCACCAGCTTTCATATGTTCTCATGTTCTCAGCAAGGAACTTAAATGTTAGCTTTCTTACATTGGAACATATTGCACTTTTACTTTCTTCTCCAACACTTTGTTTTTGCATTATTTAAACCAAATTGAACATATTTCATTATTTATTTGAGGTATTATATTAAGTTAAAATAAAAGTGTTCATTCAGTATTGTTGTAATTGTCATTATTACAAATAAAAATAAAATAGGCCGATTAATCGGTATCGGCTTTTTTTGGTCCTCCAATAATCGGTATCGGTATCGGCGTTGAAAAATCATAATCGGTTGACCTCTAATCTGGACCAAAGAGAAATCAAACAAATCTGCGTCATGCAACTAACTTCAGAGTAATGCCATCTGGCCAGATCTTGTAAGACTCTACTATATATTTATTTCTCACACTCGCTTGCTCTCTCTCTCCCTKATTTTTCTCTTCATCACTCTCTCTCCCCCTTCCCTTCTTCAAAAATAGACTTCTGAATATCTTATCAATTCAACAAGTTCATAACTAGAGAACAGGCTTCTCTCAAAGGCTCCACGTGACATTAAGATCAAAGATCAGAGACAGATACATCTACCTGCACACACACACACACACACACACACTATCTACACACCTACACACAGTACCTGTATGCTGCTCAGATCCTCCATCTCTTCTAATAATAAACAACATCCTTCTCCTTCACACAGTCTGTTCTGCAGACTAGCTCTGTCTGTGTGTCCCTACCAGGGATCCACCCTATGGTACTGGATGATCATTTGAGCCTGGGTACTGGCAGTCTTCTCCTTGCCTGAGGCTAGAGGGAATGAGCTGAAGAGACACTTTGTTGTGAGGCCTCAACTGTCTTGGATAAAAAGAGAAAAATTAGTCATGGTGAATTTGAAGTTGGCCGTGATCAGTGGCTGTCAGTAGCGTTTAAGATGAGGGAGGATGATTATTTTTTTCATGAGCATAGCCTTTTTCTATTACAGCACATTGGATGAGTGTCATTCATATTCCATTCACCCAGCCCAATGTTACATTGATAGGTTTAGGTTAATCCATGATTCTTGAATTTTCTCTATACCCATCATGAGGCTGCTACAACCTAGCCTATGAATGAAAGTTTACAACGTAGCCTAATCAAGGTTACATACAGTGACACATTCAATACTGCCTTGCACAATATTTGCCTGCATCTAGGTGATCTAGGGTGTCATCATTAGTCCAACAGTTGCAAACAAGAGTTTATTTTGGACAAATCCAGGTATGTTTATCCCGTTTCGTTCCGTTTAAGAAACGTTTATCAACAGAATCGCCGGAATGAATACACCCCTGATCACACGCAAACACAGTTCACTTTCATAGCAGCCACATACAAACAGCATGATTACTTTGCTCGTTAATTACTTATTGCATCTGTGCACTCTCCTCCTCACAACTTTCCCTTCGCTTGTGGGCTTCAGTGCACAACACATTAGCTGTCTGTGACTGGGTGAAAAAACCTTTCCAAGCCAAACCTTCATATCATAACCGCTAACTGCTACACACAGCCTACATCGTTGTCACCATATTAGCTAACGTCAGTCAACATAGCTACTAGAACTAACGAGTTAGTAAACCCACTACAATCATGCAGTACAGTGTACAGTTACCAAGCAGTTACACCGGCGAGCCCCGGTTGCAATAAATTCATAAAACCAAAAGTTTACCTGGACTTGGAAAAGTTAGCCAGCTAGCTAACATGGCATCCGTCTCTCTTTGAGCCAGGTGTTTGAGTAGACTAAACTAGCTAGCTGCATTCGCTAGCTAAGTAAGTGTAGGTGAAAAAAAATACAACTAAATACAGCTAGCTCCTTGTCTCTCTTTTGCTTCTCCTTCATTTGTGAATAAATTGATTTATTCAAAACTGTTCAACTATTGTCTTTCTCTCTCTTTGAGTCAACTACTCAACATATTTATGCAGTGCTAGCTGTAGCTTATGCTTTCAGTAATATATTAATTCTGTAATCCTTTGATTGGGTGGACAACATGTTAGTTCATGCTGCAAGAGCTCTGATAGGTTGGAGGACATCCTCCGGAAGTTGTCATAATTACTGTGTAAGTCTATGGAAGGGGGTGAAAAGTCTATGAAAAGGGGGTGAGAACCATGAGCCTCCTAGATTTTGTATTGAAGGATGGAAACTAGCTGTCCTTTCGTTGCAAGGCAAGAGTGTCCCATGAAACACATTCCAGATACTGGTTCTTGCTATCTTGGCATAATTGTGATTTGACAGAGAAAGGGGAGGAGTCAGGAAGGGAGAAGTCCTCAACTTCAAAACCTCTCTCCCTATCAAAACTAGCTTAGCTTACTTCGCTGTCACTACTAACTACTGCCCTTGTTTGTTGTGATTGAATGGCAAAGACACACCCAAGAAAATCCCACATCAAAACACAACCCCAAGACAACTCTAGTTTGGCTTCAGTCATGGCCGTTAACATTTCTTAATGAGCAAGCGCAAAAAACTAGGCAAAATCAGGCAAAGACACACCCAAGAAAAGCCGACATCAAACCACACCCCCAAGACAACTCTCGTTTGGCTTCAGTCATGGCCACTACCATTTGTTAATGAGCAAGCCAAAACATTTGGCAAAATCAAGAAGTTCAGCAGTCTTTTAAAGTAAAAGACATCCTTTACTTTAACAAGTACCAGGACATTTTAGCCAAAAACCTGGCTGCCTCTGCCAGGAGGCTGACACTTGGCCGCAAGTGGATCTTCTAGCAAGACAATAACCCCAAGCACGAAGAAATTATGATTTGGCCACAAAATCAACATTTTGCAATGGCCATCTCAGTCTCCGGACTTGAACCCCATTGAAAACCTGCGGCTTGAATTGGAGAGGGAAGTCCATAAGCACATACAAAGGATATCAAGAATCTGGAAAGATTCTGTATGGAGGAATGGTCCAAGATCTCGCCCAATGTGTTCTCCAATCTCATAAAACATTTTAGAAAAAGGCTTGCAAGGGTAGGGTGCTGGAGTACTATTTCTTTGAGCAATTGTATTAATGTAAAATAATTTCCCCCTTTTTTTGCATACAACATAGCTCAATATTTMAATCATTGATTTTATAGTCATTTTTGCTCATCTTTATCAATGGTGCCAATAATTATGGACACCACTGTATACACACACACACATAGAAATACAKGGGAATAGAAAACTCATAAGCATGCTCAAACACACACACACACACACGTACACACACAAACATGTTCTTACCTCTACTAAAGAAGGGCATGGTGAATGTTGTGTCAGAGCCTTTCTCCTCCTCCGGCCTCCCCTGTCCTGGAGACCTCCTTCTCTTCCACCGCATCCCTCCTCTCCTCCCTCGCTCTGTCTATCAATCTCTTTCTCCAGCCACACTCCTGCTATGACCTCGCTCTATCAATCAATCTCTCTGTTCACACTCCTCTCTCCTCGGTGTCTATCAATATCTCTATTCGTCCACACAAGTTAGCGTTTTTCCTCATGAATCATGTTCTGGAGCCAGCTCTGCAGTGGCCACTATCTGGCACAGCCACAAAGTCATAAAATCAGATTTTAAACCGAATTCTAACCATAACCCTAACCTTGAATTTTTAAATATTGACAATTTTGACTTTGCAGCTGGACTGTCTAGCAGAAATCGTTCAGTTCTGCCTCAAGGACAAGACAATAAATGTCAACCTGCTTCGTCCACACTCCTTTTTTCTCCCGTCTTTATTTAGCGTTCTCCTCCGATCTGCACTATTCCTCTCTTCCTCATCTGTATCTTTCCTTCTCTTTTTCTCCCTTTCTTCTCCTGTTCTTATCTCCTTCTCTCTTCTTGTTTGCACTCCTCCTTTCTCCCCCTCTCTTCCTCTCCGTCCTAGGATCAGGCGACAGTGACAGCTCCAGCGACAATTCATACACCCACGAGGTGTGTGTGTGTGTGTGTCTGTGTGTGTGTGTGTGTGTGTGTGTGTCTGTGTGTGTGTATTTATGTGAGTGCCACTTTCACCTCATTAAAATGTGTGTGTTTGTTCACTCATGCGCCTGTCTCTAAGTGTGTGTGTGTGTGTGTGTGTGTGTTTACCCCTTCCCTCTCATGATCATCATCATCACATCCCTCCAGACTGCAGTGGATTCTGCTGCCTCAGCCCTCTTGACACACACACGCACACCGCTCTAGTCTAGCCAGGGCTCACACCATACACACAGTGACACATAATTCACAGCTGGGGCTATGTACCTACCAACACAGAAACAGGGAGCCACACACACAATATAGACCTGAGTCTTTACACGCACAAATGACTTACTGTACAATTACGAACAGAAACACCAAACCCACACATGTCAAGCTTGACATTATAATTACAGTCCTCAGTGGAAGCAGCAGGTGCAACATTGTCAATAATATACATATTGAAATATAGAATGATTTAGAAACAATATAATTACCTAACAGAAAGAAAAGTGAAGAAAACTTTGCTCCCCACACCCCCACACACACACACACACACACACACACACACACACACACACACACAATAAGAAAGTGACAGATGTCTGCCGACTCTGCTGTCTATATGTCCCTGTTCTACTTGGTAGGTGGAAAAACACAGAAATACAATCACTAGAATGACCATCCCTATTCAAGTCAACGATTCCATAATCTAGTGATTGTATTTGTATGCGGAAGATAACGAAACATACTATCAATGGTCTAACTACCTTCATAAAAACATCATAACATGTAACTAGGGCCCAGATTTTCTTTCTCTATAAAAACAGATTTTTCAGAAAAGCCTGCCATGTTAGTCTCTTATAGGTTGACAAACGATCACATGCCAAACGATAAGGGAGAAAAGGCACACCTACAAAGTTTTATAGAGCATCTGCCTTCCTACCGTATAGCTAGGCTACTAATGAGAGGTGGGAGTAGGCATCCTTAATTCACCACCAAAGGTAGGAAGAGCAAGCACAGACATTCCATGTGACCCGTGTTGTACATTGAGCTGTTAACAAACACACACACACTTACACAGATACACACACACACACACACAGGCATATAGACACATACTCTGATACACACATACCTTATGTTTACTAACACCACGCCTACACACTTCAGAGTCACGCGCCTGCCAAACTTAAGCTTGGCAGGGGAGGGCAGGGGCAGGGCACCGAACACACACACAGACACACAGAGCTCATCAAAGCGCCAGCATGCATGCAGCGGGTGGCAGAACTGTTTGTTCTGTTATTGTGTCCTAGCGTATAGCCCCCTGCCGACACACACACCCACCCACACACTCCCCTCACCACAACAACCTGCCCCTGCTGCCAACACATACTTTAGTTTTTCCCACAGTGCCCAGCAGCTTACTCTGAGGCCTGGGCTACGTCCCAATACACTAAAATAGCATCCTTTCCTACTGTCCTTTCCTTGTCTCCTTTTTACTTTAATTTCTGTGATGAATTTTATCTCTGCATTTAAAGCAGAATTTTTCAAATTAGAACAATTCAAAAAACAAGTAGAAACCTAGACAACAATTTGGATTTGGATCCACTTCCTATGTTTCTCTATGTTTCCCATAATGAATTGTATCTGTTCCCTTTCTCTCTTCCTCCATCTGGAAGTGATCGGTCCACCATTACGGCACCTCAGAGCCCAGGCCAGTTTGTGGATCTTGACATCAGGCCATTGTCCAATTAGAATGGTCCATTATGCGCCAAATATCTATAGAAACACCCCACTACAAACAGAGGGTGTTACAGAGAAATACCATAGATACAGCTCTGTTCTTCAAAAGAGTCTAAAATGAAACCATATTCCCTTAAAATACACCACTATTACCATAGACAGAGGAGAAAGGAAGGAGGAAAAGGAGAAGAAAAAGTCGGGGAGAGGAGAGAAGATGGGGATGGGAGGATCGGAGGAGAACAGGAGGAGAACAGGAGGAGAACAGGAGGAGCAAGTGGAGGAGGGGATAGACAAAGAGTGAAAGGAGGACAACTAGGATGAGGAGGAAGGAGAGGAAGAGCAACCGAGGAGCATGGGGGATGTAGTCATTCCCTTTGGGAGGTCAGGAGTACTAACTTCCTATGGGCGCTCCCACAATACACCATAATCCATCTCTATAACCATTCTATCCATCTCCATGGAAACCGGAGTGAGAAGGCAGGAGGAGAGGCAACGAGGGCGAGCAATGGGAGTTCAGTGTCAGTAAGTCTGAATTAGCCTGCCACCAAACTAGATCACAGCAGATACCCATAGACTTCCAGTCATTGTGCTAACGCTAGTTAGCGATTGTGCATCATCTTCCTTCAAACTGCACGCAGAGACATTGCCAAAATCCCGAAGTATCCCTTTAGCATGTGTCTGTCCAAACATTCCATCCTACAGTAAACAAGCATGAGGCAAATACATCATTCTCAGACCTCTCTCTCTCTCACACACACACACACACACAGCTGGCAAGGTCTGGGCTTTGAACAACACACACAAACACCCATTTCGATATGTTAGATCAGTTTATCTGAAGTGTCTGAACGCATTTACTTCCTTTAGAGGTTTTTAACATTTTATCGACAATCTGTTGGTAATGTGAGGAGTCACAGATCTAAAAGATGAAAAGAGAGGAAAAAGTGAGAACAGGTCTGCCATCCAGATGCACACCTCTATGTACCCTGCTTAGCTTGGGAAACAAGCCGCTTTCGATTCAGCGGAGCTATCACGTCAACACATGTAGACGTTGATCAGCGTCCGTGCTCATTTGCGTAGACTACCTGAGATGACGTCGAAGAGTTGAGAGCAACTCACTTTTCTTACACAAGCTGTATGTGAAAGTAACTTCAGAGTGAGGTTGGGTTTATGTTGCCCAAAGGACACCGTCATTTCAACGTGAAGCTATGTATACCATCACTCGTCACTTGGACCTTTGGAAGTTTAGAAGTAGCTAGCATTAGCACTATAAATAGCATGCCAAATTCATGATATTCATAATAAACGTGTACCTTTGGAGAGCAAGAGAGAGAGAGAGAATGATTTGCATTTGTCACATGCTTGTTTACTGTAGGATTGGATGTTTGGACAGTTACATGCTAAAGGGATACTTCGAGATTTTGGCAATGCCTCTGCATGCAGTTTGAAGGAAGTTGAAGCGCAATTGCTAACTAGCGTTAGCACAATGACTGGAAGTCTATGGTTATCTGCTAGCATGCGCTAGTTAGCATTGGCTCGCATAACTACCTCTAACTTCCTTCAGACTGGACACAGAGACAAAACAATTATATCCAGGAGTTCATCTGACTCTGGGAAAGTTGATAAAGGGCCTCATTGCCAAAATCCCGAAGTATCCCTTTAATGATTACAGTCTATCTCTGGAAACCAACCCTGCAAGACCAAACGGAAGTGAGCCCCCTCCTAGCTCCCTCGTTCTCTCTCCCTCCACTCCCCCCTCTCTCTTTCTGACTTCTATCTTATCTGTGAGTGTGTCTCTCTCTRTCCCTTTCTCTCTACATTCGATAGGAATCTGAGCTCTGATGATAGAATAAACAGAGTGTACAGATGCCCTGTGCAGTGTAAGCAGAAACGAGTAGAGGAGAGGAGAAGTAAGCAGCACTACAGTGAACTAGTGAACTGGGACAGCTAAAAGATCTGCAGAGAATAACAGAGGATAGGTGCATAGAGGAGAACTGCGGTCCTAAAGAGCTGCATTGGCTGCTGGTTTCCTGCCTGAGAAGATCGGCCCAGAGAGATGAGATTTGGGGCCAACAGCTCAACTGTCCGGAAACTCCAGTGCTGTTCAGCACATGTAGCCCAGCCTACAGTACACCATTACACACACGGGAACAGAACAGAACAGGCTTTCTCTCATTCTTACTCTCTGTCTCTCAACCATTCGTTCGTTCAATTTCTATATTTGACCAGGTGTGCCAGGTATGTTAAGTTCTCATTTACAACTATTTCAGTTTAATGCAATTCATAAGGAATATGAATCCATTTCAGACACACCCTTAGCTATAATCTGATGATGAATCACCATTGAAATGTAAATTAGATTTTTTTTTGAATCCTCTCCTCCCTTTCCCTCTGCTCTCCCCCCTCCCTCTCTCCCTCCTCACCCCTTCCCCTCTCCTCCCAAGGAATTTGTAAATTGTCTCCTCCCTCCTACTCCAGGGAACTGCTGACCTCACAATGAGCTCTAATTCCATTAGATCCTAAGTCGTTTTTTCGACCCAAATGACACCCTATTCCTTATACAGTGCACTATTTTTGACCAGGGTAGATAGTAGGAAATAGGGTGCCATATTTAGGATGCAGCCTTGGTTGCGTCCTGCTTCTCTTTCTGTTGTATTCTCAGACATTAATATCTTTCCATGGGAATGGGATGGGATGCACGCGCGCACGAACACACACACCCAGCAGAGAGTGGCTCTAGGGAAGCATTAGGATGACAGTCAGCAACACTTTCAACTTATTGCACAGCTGCTTTTCACACAGGCTGACAAATTGCTTTCCTTCTCTCCTTTCTGTTCCTTTTCTACCTGATCTTCGTGAGTAAGATTATTGCAACAAGCAAGCTCAGTGTGTGTGTGTGTCTCGCACAACCATCTCTGGTGAGAACAGAACACAGGACAGTGTACTGTAAAACAGAGACGGAGAGACAGACACCCACGCGGGAACTCTGGCAGAAGTTTGCTCCACAGAACACTTGCTCTGGCTTTGTTTTGGCGTTGTCCACAGCTGGACTGTCGCCAGGGCAACGGGCCGTGCCTAAAAGTGCACCAGAGGGGGGGGAAATAACATGATTTAAAAGAAGGAGAAAAGTTGAAGTTACGTAGCTAGAGAGAAAAGGCTTGCAGCCAAGGCAGGAAGTTGTTAAGTTTTTCTTCTGCGTTTTTCACCTGAATTTATCTCCCCCTCCTGATTCCCCTCCTCCTTTGTCCAAACACTCACTCCCGCTCTCTTTATCCTTTTCCCTCTCTCTCTATCCCAACACTCACTCCCTCTCTCCGTCTTTATTCCTCTCTTTTCTCCCCTCTAACCTCACAAACACTCAAATTCTCTCTCCCTCGCTTTCTTTCTATCCCCCATCTCCCCCTTTCTCTCTCCTTACCCCCCGCCCCCTCTCTACTACACCCACAATCCTGCTTTCTCTCTTTAAGAATCATAAGTCCATTGAGTGCCAAATTACACTTCACAGGGAGACAGCAACCCAAACAAGCTCCCATTAAATCATCACGACAGAAAAAAAAAAAATTCCAAAGCCTCCAAAAGCAACATGGCTGTGTTTGGCCAGGTCTTCACGGTAGTTAGCGAGCTGCTGCTGCTGCTGTTTCCAACCCTGACTCATTGGGACCACGCGGAACAGAGACACAGGTAGGGTGATCCGATCACCATTCTATCTGACCATCCAAATAATCATAGAGAGGCAGAGGATTACTCTCAGGTTCCAGGTCCTGCCTGCGTGGGGATTTCTGGGATTTCTGGGAAAGACAGAGGAGGAGGAAGGAATGAGAGAGGAGAGGAAAGCGGAGAGGGGGCAGAACACAAAGGTGGGTCTTCTCCCTGAAAGAAAACAGGGAGGGGAGAGGGAGAGAAGAAGAGAAGGATAGAGGGAGGTCAGGGTGGGATAGTTCTTAGCTCCACTAAAGGGTCTGCCTGGGTCTCCTGACTTAAAACTCACTCTGACGTTCTGCTCTAGAGAGAGAAGATAAAGAGAGAGAGAGAGGTCTGAGAATTCCACAGGAAGGACAAGCTCTTAGGTTCACACTATCACAATTGACGACTGACTGACAGCTTCCAGTGATAAAACACAGCGCACACACACACACACTGAGGTCAAAGAGTGACAGAGCAGGGAACTACTAAGATAAGGAAAAGGAAACTGACAAGGGAAACTTCTACTCTCTCCCTCCTCTCCCCCTTCTCTCACATCTCTCTCTGCTCTCTCCCTCCTTCCTCTCTCACTCTATGCTCAGTGTAAGACAGTGGACTGAGCAGTTTCTAGGCATATATGCAAAACATTGACAATAGTAGGGCTCACACGCATTTGATAAAACATTCACTACAAAAAAAACTAAACCTTCCCAAAAACCTGAGTGAATTGTGTGAAGGACTGTTTTACTGTTGTTAGCAATAACAACATGAAGGAAGAGATAACCTAACCATAGACAGGCTATAACACATGGTTTTATCTCCATGGAGATCTAGTAACATCATGCCATGTAGCTTTAAGGGCAATTCCACKGTAACGGAATTACGCGCTGACTCCGTTTTTTCACTTTACAATGTATGCCAAACAAAAACCATTGATTTTAAAGTTTAACAAACCATACAAGTATATGCACAAGGACTACTTTTAACAATTTCCACTAAAAAATTTATAAAAACAATTTTTGTGGAAAAACTGTGCAGATGCAAACTTTGATCACGGAATTACGTTCAAATCTTCCTCCGATTTTTATGCGACCACGTTTTCCAAAAACTCTGTTAAATATCGTCTCTGTCTTAAGATTCGAAGATATCTGCAGAAAGAATAAGGGTGTCAGCTACGACATGGCACCCTTGAGTTTGAAAAAATATATTTTGGTTATTGAACTACAATAAGTTAAGTGGATTTACACCCGGTAACGTTATTACATCATGGGTCCCTGATCTGTACTCCACAGAAATGCATAATTATGGATATGAATGTCCTTCTCCTCATGTTTCACAAGTTTGGYCATCATAACGCAGCTCAGCAAAGCACAGTGAGGTACAATACAATACAATACAGCACTGTAACGGCTCTCTTTCGGTGAGTGAGTAGACCAAGGCGCAGCGGGTGATGAATACATAATGACTTTATTGTAAGACGAAGACAGACACGAAATACACTTGACTAAATATACAAAATAACAAAACGAACTAGACAGACCTAAACTACGAACTTACATGAAACGAAGAACACATGAACAGGAACGACCGAGACGAGACAGTACCGTGTGGTGCAACAAACACAGACACAGCGACAATCACCCACAAACAAACAGTGAGAACAACCTACCTTAATATGACTCTCAATTAGAGGAAAACGCAAAACACCTGCCTCTAATTAAGAGCCCATTTACCCAGGCAACCCAAAACCAACATGAAAACAGCAAACATAGACTGCCACCAAAACTCACGCCCTGACCATCACACACATACAAAACAACAGAAACAGGTCAGGAACGTGACAGAACCCCCCCCTCAAGGTGCGAACGCCGGGCGCACCAGCACAAAGTCCAGGGGAGGGTCTGGGTGGGCATCTGACCACGGTGGTGGCTCAGGCTCCGGACGCTGTCCCCACACCACCATAGTCACTCCCCGCTTCTGTATCCCCTCCCAATGACCACCCTCCAACTAAAACCACCTAAATGAAGGGGCAGCACCGGGCTGAGGGACTCTGGCAGGTCCTGGCTGAGGGACTCTGGCAGGTCCTGGCTGAGGGACTCTGGCAGGTCCTGGCTGAGGGACTCTGGCAGGTCCTGGCTGAAGGACTCTGGCAGGTCCTGGCTGAGGGACTCTGGCAGGTCCTGGCTGAGGACTCTGGCAGGTCCTGGCTGAGGGCTCTGCAGTGGCTGAGGTCTGCAGGTCCTGGCTGGACGGCCTGGCAGGTCTGGCTGGACGGCTCTGGCTGGTCCTGGCTGGACGGCTCTGGCTGGTCCTGGCTGGAAGGTCTGGCTGATCCGGTCTGGCGGAAGGCTCTGGCTGATCCGGTCTGGCGGAAGGCTCTGGCTGATCCGGTCTGGCGGAAGGCCTGGCTGATCCGGTCTGGCGGAAGGCTCTGGCTGATCCGGTCTGGCGGAAGGCTCTGGCTGATCCGGTCTGGCGGAAGGCTCTGGCTGATCCGGTCTGGCGGAAGGCTCTGGCTGATCCGGTCTGGCGGAAGGCTCTGTAGGCTCTTGGCAGACGGGCGGCTTTGCAGGCTCATGGCAGACGGGCAGCTTTGCAGGCTCATGGCAGACGGGCAGTTCAGGCGCCGTTGGGCAGACGGGCAGTTCAGGCGCCCTGGGCAGACGGGCAGTTCAGGTGCCGCTGGGCAGACGGGCAGTTCAGGCGCCGCTGGGCAGACGGGCAGTTCAGGCGCCGCTGGGCAGACGGGCAGTTCTGTAGGGAGGAGACGGAGAGGGACAGCCTGGTGCGTGGTGTCGGCACTGATGGTACTGGGCTGGGGTGAGGAGGTAGCGCCGGAAATACCGGACCGTGTAGGCGTACTGGCTCCCTTGAGCACCGAGCCTGCCCAACCTTACCTGGCTGAATGCTCCCCGTCGCCCGACCAGTGCGGGGAGGTGGAATAACCCGCACCGGGCTATGTAGGCGAACCGGGGACACCATGCGTAAGGCTGGTGCCATGTAAGCCGGCCCAAGGAGACGTACTGGTGGCCAGATATGTAGAGCCGGCCTCATGACACTTGGCTCAATGCTCAATCTAGCCCTACCAGTGCGGGGAGGTGGAATAACCCGCACTGGGCTATGCACCCGTACAGGAGACACCGTGAGCTCTACTGCGTAACACGGCGTCTGCCCGTACTCCCGCTCTCCACGGTTAGCCTGGGAAGTGGGCGCAGGTCTCCTACCTGCCCTCGGCCCACTACCTCTTAMCCCCCCCCCAAGAAATTTTAGGGTAGTACTTGCGGGCTTCCAGCCTTGCTTCCGTGCTGCCTCCTCATAACGTCGCCTCTCCGCTTTCGCTGCCTCCAGCTCCGCTTTGGGGCGGCGACACTCCACTGGCTCTGCCCAGGGTCCTTTACCGTCCAGGATCTCTTCCCATGTCCAATCCTCCTTTTCCCACTGCTGCTGTCGTGGCTGTCCGTTAACCCGCTGCTTGATCTGGGTTTGGTGGGTGGTTCTGTAAAGGTTTTCTTCCTGGGGTGAAGGAGAGGACCAAAATGCAGCGTAGCCAGTGCTCAACATGTTTAATTATAAGAACAAGTGAACACTACAAACAACTTACAAAACCGATACAGACCTATCTGGTGCAGAACACAGAGACAGGTAACAACCACCCACAACGAACACAGTGAAACAACCTACCTAAATATGACTCTTAATTAGAGGAACGCAAAACACCTGCCTCTAATTAAGAGCCATACCAGGCAACCCTAAACCAACATAGAAACACACAACATAGAATGCCCACCCAAAACTCACGCCCTGACCATCACACATACAAAACAACAGAAAACAGGTCAGGAACGTGACAAGCACAGTGAGGTACAATACAATACAATACAGCACAGCAAAGCACAGTGAGGTACAATACAATACAGCACAGTGAGGTACAATACAATACAATACAATACAGCACAGCAAAGCACAGTGAGGTACAATACAATACAATACAGCACAGCAAAGCACAGTGAGGTACAATACAATACAGCACAGCAGAGTAGGAAAGAGTAGAATTCAGTACAGTAAAGAAGAGTATAGTTCAGTACTGTATAGTACAATATACTGTACTCTACTGTAATATATTATTCTTTACTGTACTATCCAAACTTGTAAAACATACGTCTATCATAGGTTCAGATTTGGTCCAATTCGGTCTGTCTGTGGACGTTAACATTAAGGCCAGGGTGGACTGACCAAATGTCAAATACTTTTCAACGTCCATGAACGTCCGGTGTCGGTCAGTGCTCAGTGTGTGAGGATGCTGGTTACAGTAAATGGAAAGAGAGGGAGTTCTGATGGGAAATTTAGGAAATTTCTTAAAGATATGTGGGATTTTGGTAACGGAATTACAAGGCACAAGGCAATATTTCTTAAACTTACAGAAAGGTAAGCAATTTCTCCTAAACTAAATAGAAGTGTATGTCTAATACTTTTTAATACTTTTTCTGGTAATGTTTTCTATCTGTATCCAGAAATCAAAGCCTTTACTTATGCCTAGTTTTTTAGATGGAAAATGGTTGAAAAATGTATCTATGCCTTAATTTCCCAAATATATAGCATCTTAGCTTTCATTTGACACTCAGTTGTACATGCTTCTATGAACTTCACATGTTGGTGCTCATGGGTCCTTTTAGATGGGAATGCCCCTTAAGCTTCTTCAATGTACACTACATGACCAAAAATATGTGGACACCTGCTCGTCAAACATCTCATTCCAAAATCATGGGCATTTTTATGGAGTTGGTCCCCCCCTTTGCTGCTATAACAGCTTCCACTCTTCTGGGAAGGCGTTCCGCTAGACGTTGAAGCATTGCCTCAGGGACTTGCTTCCATTCAGCCACGAGCATTAGTGAGGTCGGGAACTGATGTTGGCCGATTAGGCCTGGCTCGCAGTCTGCGTTCCAATTCATCCCAAAGGTGTTCGATGGGGTTGATGTCAGGGCTCTGTGCAGGCCAGTCAAGGTCTTCCACACCGATCTCGACAAACCATTTCTGTATGGACCTAGCTTTGTGCACAGGGACATTGTCATGCTGAAACAGGAAAGTGCCTTCCCCAAACTGTTGCCACAAAGTTGGAAGCACAGAATCATGTCATTGTATGCTGCAGTGTTAAGACTTACCTTCACTGGAACTAAGGGGCCTAGCCCGAACCATGAAAAACAGCACCAGACCATTATTTCTCCTCCACCAAACTTTAAAGTTGGCACTATGCATTCGGGCAGGTAGCGTTCTCCTGGCATCCGCCAAACACAGATTTGTCTGTCGGACTGCCAAATAGTGAAGCGTGATTCATCACTCCAGAGAACGCATTTCCTCTGCTCCAGAGTCCAATGGAGGGAGCTTTACACCACTGCAGCCGACACTTGGCATTGCACATGATGATCTTAGGCTTGTGTGCAGCTGCTCGGCCATGGAAACCCATTTCATGAAGCTGCCAACGAACAGTTATTGGGCTTCCAGAGGCAGTTCGGGAACACAGTAGTGAGTATCGCAACCGAGGTCAGACGATTTTTGCGTGTCATGTGTTCCGTGAGCTTGTGTGGCCTACAACTTAGCGACTGAGTCGTTGTTGTTCCTAGACGTTTCCACTTCACAACAACAGCACTTACAGTTGACCGGGGAAGCTCTAATAGGGCCGAAACTTGATGAACTGACTTGTTGGAAAGGTGGCCTCCTATGACAGTGCCACGTTGAAAGTCACTGAGCTCTTCAGTAAGGCCATTCTACTGCCAATGTTTGTATATGGGGATTGCATGGCTGTGTGCTCGGTTTTATACACCCGTCAGCAATGGTGTGGCTGAAATAGCTGAATCAACTAATGGGGTGTCCACATACTTTTGTGTATATGTAACAGTATAACTTTAGACCGTCCCCTCGCTCCGACACCTTCTGCACACATCAACAACAGTCGCCCACGAAGCGTCGGTACCCATCGCTCCACAAAAGCCGCGGCCCTTGCAGAGCAAGGGGCAACACTACTTCAGYTCTCAGAGCAAGTGACATAACCGATTGAAATGCTATTAGCGCGTACCCGCTAACTAGCTAGCCATTTCACATCCGTTACATATATAGTGTATGTCGCAGACCTCCAGTCAATGTTGCAAATTTGGGTCTTCAGCACAACGTCTGTCTGACATAACAACTGACATAACAACCTAAGTGAGTCATAAGTGTGTTGCCATTGACTTGCCATGGTACTTCTGAACTGTGGTAGTACTGTTATTACAACCGGAAGCATCACATAAAAACTGTAGCCTGAGTTTCTCTCTGACTCCATCATTACTGAGGTTCCACTCTCCAACTGAGGGCTGCTGAACTTACAATTGCTTTCTCACAGGATACAACGTTTTTTTCCTTTATCGTGTCATGTTCATTGTTGTGTCATGTCATGTCATTACAACAGCATAACATTAAAACTGGTCGTTTCTAGAGAGAGCTGTTGAACTTCCAATATATTTCTCACAGGAAATATTTTGTCATGTTCTGGACAATGTGTTCTGTCTCTCTAGTCTCTAGGAGCTGCCTGTCACCTCACTTTGGTTTGGTTGTCCTCAAGCCAAGAGGGCAGAGACAAAAACATGTTTCTCAACTTCCGGCAAAACAGCTGCAAAGCGTTACATCCCAAATGTTAACCTATTCCCTATAGTGCACTACTTTTGACCAGGGCCCATGGAGTGCCATTTGGGACGCTTTATCTCGTGTCATCTTCACCTCACCTCCAAACATACGCGTGCGCCTCTTTCTATTTGATTTAGCGTACCGTCTATCCGTGACTCTGTCCTTGTCACATTTTCGAAGACATCATTATCCGGTGTGAAATCTAAATCTGTAATCATGTACTCTGTCGATGTTCGTAACTAAGCATATCGCGTGTTTCGCGCTCAAGTGAGTTGGCGACAAAGTAGCCAGTTTTCACTGTGACATAACGTTGTGGCAGTGGCCGCGCCATGGGATACTCTATCCACACCTTTACATCCCCCTTTTCTATCCATATCTTTACAAACAACGTCACTGCTGTTTTGTAACATGAATGGAATAGGAGTAGATGGTTAAAAATACAAGTACGGTCAAGGAGTGAACAACATTAGCGTGATCAAGAATAGTGGAATCGACAATTTTCCATCAAAATAAAAGTCCCCTATTGAAACGATGCAAACGGATGAAAATAGTGGAATCAGGCCACAATTGGACTAGATAATGTTAAACAAGTTTGGAATGTTGTTATATAAATTCAACAAAAGACAATAATTTGTTCATTTGATGACAAAATATGATAGACTTCAGAATATTTCAATGTATATCCTTACCTATGGCTCTTGGGTCCATGAAATGGAGTATTAGCCTACTCAYTGACACACACAGATTACAATTCTGAAGAGTTCACACAAATATTAGCGTCGTAGCTCTTATTGCGGGACTTAAACTTTCTGAAATCACCTCACAATTCAGTCTATTGTGCGTACTGGACATTCATATTGCAATGTACGTCTTTACCTATGGATCTTGGGTCCATAAAATGCGGTATTAGCCTACTCAGTGATACCCACAGATTACAATTCTAAAGAGCTTACACAAACATTAGCATCGTAGCTCTTTACCTGTGGGAAATCGCCACACAATTCAGTGGGACAAGGGGGGAGTCCGGTAACATCAGCGGGCACCATCAGACCAACTCCTTGAATGGCCTGGCCTACTCCTTGAATTTTTCAGTTCTGTCTAAAAAAAAACACTATTTTGCTTCAAACGTATTTTTTTTTACCATTTAATGTGTACTTTACTGTATTCATACTTATTATTCATCAGGCCAAGCAATTGACCTGAAGCATATTTTGGCACAAGTACACGCAGGCCTTGGGATGATCCTTATGCCAGTCAATCATTGTTTACATTAGTCTTTGAAAGAGTTGGCTTTTCAACTAAAGTCTAGTATGGAAAGGCATTTTATTTCACACTTGAAGCAAACAGGGGAAGCAAAGAAATGTTTTTAATGTGTTTTGTCTTTCACACTGATATTCAACACAACAACAGTATATTAATTTCAATTCCTTCAATAAGAACTACGACGCTAATACTTGTGTACACTCTACATAGCTGTGTTCTGTGGTTGTCACTGAGTAGGCTGATAAATCCTTTCATGGATATTGCAATATGAATGTTCAATACGCATAGGTTGACTGGTGAGCTCAATGTTGCTCATTTCACAGTGGTTTCAGAGTGCCTTCATAAGAATTATGACGCTATTATATGTGTAAACTCTTTAGACCCAAATATCCATAGGTAAGGCTGTACAATGCAACAAACATACCCCCATTGCATTTCTGAAGTCTATACAGCCACACTGCGATTTACACATTTTACACAAATGTTGTGTACAATGTGCTGATTGTCTTTGTTTAATTTATATAATAACATTCGAACCTACTCTAGCATTATCTAATACAATTGTAACATGATTCCACAATTTGTATCCGTTTGCATCCGTTTCAATTGGGAACTTTTATTTTAAAGGCGAACCACCAATTCCACATTGTTGCTCACGCTAATGTTGTTCACAAAACACTAGTCCTAAGGCCTACTTTGCAAACAGCCATTTAAATCTGCAGAATGGTAGGTCACAAGCAGCCATAAGGAACGCACGCATTGATGTGATCCACCTTTTTTACAATAAATTGACATTCCTCTATTCTCCCACCCCAAGTTACCTCAAACTGGCGATTTTGAATACCTCTCCCACACATTCAACTTCAAGTTGACCTCAGTGAGTTGCAAGACTCACTCCGGCCACACCACACAAGTGATAGAAAATTATACAGTGTGATTTTTCTTACTCTTTGGCGGTGGCTTACTGGCGAGCGCAGCGATGTGTCGCTGTAAACTGATCACTTTGCCCTCGAGCGTGCCCGACCGGTGACAGATAGACACGAGCTCGCCCTCGAGCTCTTCCAAGATGCTGACGGAGTGCCGGGATAAATCCGAGAGCTGTCGGAGCACCGAGCATAGAGTGAACCCGCAAACGTCCACCAAGTCCCCGAAAATCGCAGTTTGCCTCTTCGCGTCGTTTTTACAGACATCCTTGGGAACTATTGTGCGCTTGCAGAAGGGCATTTTCCCTCCAAACGCGCAAACCCAACCGAAAAAATCCTCCTTTAGCAGTAAGGAAGCGTGCTATCCGTGCGGAAAACTCTGTTATTGTTGTTGTTGAAGAACCGTAGTAGCCTACAGTGCGTTCATATTTTGCATTGCGATTGACTGTCCACCGCGCGGTGCTCTCCGCATCGGCGCAACAGTAGGCTGGCTGGCAATAGGCTTGTCTCTGGTCTTCCCAAAGCGAAACCTGCTGCGGGAGGAGGAGGAATCAAACCTCAACCCCTCTGTTTTGTTCTGTTCTGAAGACATCGGTCAAGACTTCACCCCGACCTGCACTTTGCACAGATACTCTGGAACTTGTAGGTTAGCTTATTTGACTGACACAGGTGGCTGGTGGCACCTTCATATGGGAGGATGGGCTCATAGTAATGGCTGGAACGAAGTGCATGGAATAGTATCAAACACATCATGGTTACCATGTGTTTGATACCATTCCATTCACTATTATGAGCCATCCTCCCCCTCACCAGCCTCCTGTGATTCTAGAAACATGTTTTATCGCCTTCTAACTTAGGCCAGTTATAAAGAGAGGCATCCTATCTATCTATCGTGCAGCATGTGAACCACGTGACCTGCATTGGACCACTTTTTTGTTGTTCTCCTTTGCTTTTACAGACCGTATGTGGTGCCATCTGAGGATGCCATTTCACCATCTTGTCACTCTTATCACATTTCTGTCCACACACATGCACGAATACACACTTATCCCTATTCAGGGAAAATACTGACCCAATAACCCTTGTAAATGAACCCAAACCCCAATATAACCCCAGTCTCTCTCATTCTCGCTCTGACTCTCTCCCCAACTCTCCTTTTCGCTCCCCCTCTCTGTGACTCTCTCTCTCCAACTCTCTCTCCTTTTCTTTCCCCCTCTCTCTGACTCTCCAACTCTCCTTTTCGCTCCCCCTCTCTCTCTCTCTGACTATTTCTCTCTCTGACTCTCTCTCTCTCTCTGACTCTCTCTCTCTCTGTGTGTGATAGAATAATAAGCAGGATGGGGCAGAGGGGAGTTTTCACAACTGTAGTTGGACAAGCACAGAGAGAAGTTGGAAATAATACACCCATGTTAGGGGCACACACAGCAACTGTCCACGGAGAGAACCTTTCTCTCTGTGTCACCACCCTCCTCCCCTCTCTCTCTGACCCACACGCTTTCTCTCAACATCAACTCTCAAGTCTCTACTCCCTTTTCCTCTCCATGTTAACTGTGAACACACCCCTCCTATGCTAAAGGAGCACATCTGGTCCCCCTCAACACCCCCCCCCCACTAGTGCAGCCTGTCACAGCCATAGTCACCCCACCCAACCATGGACTTGGCCCACTAGTTCATTCTTTCTTTTTTTTGGTTAGATGGGTTTTGGGGATAATGGGGGTGGGTTGAGTGTGTGAGTGTTTTTTTGGGAGAAAAGGGGGTGGGGAGAGGGAGAGAGAGAGGGGAAAGGGGGGAGAGAGAGAGAGGGGAAAGGGGGGAGAGAGAGAGAGAGAGGAAAGGGGGTGGGGAGGGAGATAGAGGTGACTCAGAAAAAAGGAGGGAGAAAGAGGAAGAGAGAGGTAAAGAGGTGGAGAGAGAGAGGTCGATAGAGGTGGAGAGAGAGATAGTTCTTGGAAAGAGAAGGTAGGCTAACTCATACAGCACCATGTCATGTACACTAATCTTATCGGGGGATGTTTTTCATGGCTGCTGATTTGAGTTACACACACACAGTCCGTTCGTCTGTCCATCACATGATGGAAGCAATTGATTGGAAACATCTGTCGCCAACTGCTCCCCTCCTTCCCTCCTTTCTTTCCTCCACTCCCTCTCTCCCTCCTTCCATGATTGTGTTCATTGGCAGCATTCTATTAAGATGGCCCAGGTTGAACCAGCCTGTGGCCCGTCACGTGACCGGGTGAAGCCAGTGAGGGAGGAGTGCTCTGCTGAAATCGAACAACAATCTGCGCCGCTCGGTTATGTTGTCAACAAGGCAGCATGATCCATCGTTCAGAAATATAAAATATATGTTTGAGTTTCCAAACTTGTTTTCATTGGGTAGGCAGATAAAGCCTACCCAAAGCAATCACTTTTGCATGCAAAAACACAGAATCCTACTTATTACTCCACACGCTAACCTACGTCACTTTGGTTTTGAGCAGACTTCAATGCCTGACAGAATGGGGCTGCCGGCTCATGCACGGGAGGCAGCACGCTTCCAAAACGAATGCAATCACTTTTCACCCTTTGCAAACTACGCCTACCCGGGCCAGGTTAATAGAATCCCCTCATTGTTTCGCGGCCCTCCCAACCCACTTCACTGATTGAACGGAAACGGTGCTGTACTGAACGACCAGTTGAAAAACGGGGAGGGGTTGAGTTGTGGGTTGGGGAATGCTTTCAGCATGGCCACTGCCCTTTAAATACACCACTCATTGCTTCAAGCCACACCTCGCCAAACCCACCAAACAGGAGCAAACGTACCTCAAAGTCTGTTCAAGAAAGTACAAGAATGTTTTGGGGAAATGTGTCGTTCGAGCGAACTGAATGCACCTCAGGGCTTGATGATTAGTTGACAGGTAGAATCAGGTGTGCTTGTCCGAGGCCACATCAAAATTATTACTGTTGGGAGTACTGAAGGACCAGAGTTAGGAAACACTGATCTAACATAAATTCAAACACTCTTCCAGAATCCCTCCATCCACTCCCCCTTTTCTTCCCCTTCCTCTCTCTCATTCAAAGTATAATTTTGCTTTTAGTGCAAGTTATTTCCTTGTTTTTTTCATGGCCCATTATTCCTAGCATTACGTTCTGCCAAATATACCGCTCTTAAGCAGACCTGGGTTTAAATACTATTTGAAATCTTTTCAAATACTTTATCTGTGCTTGATTGAGCTTGCCAGGCTTAATGGACCGATAGAATAGTATCAAGCCTGTAAACCCCACCCACCTGGCATTCCATGCAAGCAAGAGGAAAAATGCTCAAAGTATTTGATAGATTTCAAATGGCATTTGAACCCAGGTCTGGTCTAAATCCAACTGGGTCTCTGGTGTAGGCTAGTTCTGTTCTGTTCACATCAAAGTGATTGTTTTCTTTCTGCTCAAAAGGGTTGCAGCCGGGACCAGAACCACGCAGGAGCCTGGCCAAGCTCACATTGCACAGTTCAAACAGTGTGTGTGTGTGTGTGTGTGTGTGTGTGTGTGTGTGTGTGTGTGTGTGTGTGTGTGTGTGTGTGTGTGTGTGTGTGTGTGTGTGTGTGTGTGTGTGTGTGTGTGTGTGTGTGTGTGTGTGTGTGTGTGTGTACAGGTCTGCATCTTAAAAGAGAGGAGGAGATTTCCGTGTATCACTTATCCTTCATGAAACATGCTCGTCCCAGGAAACAATGTCAATAAAGTTTGGAATGACTGAAAGCAGATCAGAACCTGTGATCAGAACATTCAAATGGTTCAACTGTCAGTAAGTAATATGAAGTAGGTGTCAGGTAAAAGAATGCTGGAATTGAATGATAAGTCACTCACAGGAATACAGTTATGACTAGACAAAGCTAATAAAATATAAATAGATTTTATTCAAACAAATGCACACATATTCCTCCAAACAACCACGTAAACATAAATCTACAAGCCTGAAGATATTAATTCCCTCTCAAATCAGCCACACACACACACACACAATTCTTGTCCCTAACATAAACCAGCCAAGGACATTGCTGTAGCGGTGTCTCAGAGAGCATACAGTCACAGTCATGTTGTGTCCTGTCCTCCCATCCATGTCCCCCTCCCCATCACACCACACACACATACACACTCTCACACAATCTCTCTCACACACACACACTCTTTCTCTCCTGCAGAGTGTGTTGTTGTGGTGCGCGGTGGCGAGGTGAGTCTACAGGCTAAGTACTGTGGGAGAAACAGGGCGCCACACTCTCTCTCTCACACACACAGACCGCGGCACAAACACTCACACAGACACACACGGTGACACACACACACACTTACTTCTCTAGGTGAGTGTACAGGGCAGGCCAAGTACAGTGGGAGGAACAGGCCGTATCTCAGCAGTGCCCATATGGTCTTCTGGAGGCGTCAGGAACAGGGGATGGAGGGAGGGAGCGGTGGAGGGATGAAGGAGAGGGAGGGATGAGGTGACCAGCCACCTGAACAGGAGATGGAGGGAGAGATAGAGGGAAGGAAAGAGAGGGAGGGTGGGAGGGATGAGGTGACCAAACAACCTGAACAGGTAAAGGAGGGGGAGGATGGGCTCATGCAGTCACACACTTATACAGGGTATATTTTAATAGTGGCTCCCTCTTCATCTCCTTTCATTTAGGCACTGATGTGTAAAAAGCTGGATGGGTGAAAGAAAATTCACAGGATCTATCCACAGTAATGCTTTGACCCACTCAAGTCACATTTTATTCGTCACATGCTTTGTAAACAACAGGTGTAGACTAACAGTGAAATGCTTATTTGGCCTTTTGCAACAATGCAGAGAGAAAGAAAATAGAGAAATAATAGAAAAGTAATAACACGTGATAATAAAAGTAATAAAAAAAAAAAAAAGAGTAACGAATAACTTGGCTATATACATGGGGTACCAGTACCGAGTCGATGTGCAGGGGTACGAAGTAATTGAGGTAGATATGTACATGTAACTAGGAATAAAGTGACTAAGCAACAGGATAGATACTGAACAGTAGCAGCGTATGTGATGAGTKAAAAAAAGTTTGTGCAAAAAGGGGAGCTATTGMTGTACTATTTAACTAACTATTTATCAGTCTTACGGCTTGGGGGTACAAACTGTTCAGAGTCCTGTTGGTTCCAGACTTGGTGCATCGGTACCGCTTGCCGTGTGGTAGCAGAGAGAACAGTCTATGACTTGGGTGGCTAGAGTCTTAGAATTTTTTGGGGCCCTTCCTCTGACACCGCTTGGTATAAAGGTCCTGGATGGCAGGGAGCTCGMCCCCAGTGATGTACTGGGCCGTACGCACTACCCTCTGTAGCGCTTTGCCAAGCAGTTGCAATACCAAGCGGTGATGCAGCCAGTCAAGATGATCTCAATGGTGCAGCTGTATAACTTTTTTAGGATCTGAGGACACATGTCAAATCTTTCAGCCTCTTGATGAGGAAGAGGCAATGTCGTGCACTCTTCACAACTGTGTTGGTGTGTATGGACCATGATAGATCCTTAYTGATGTGGACACTGAGGAACTTGAAGCTCTACCCGCTCCACGACAGCCCCGTCGATATGAATGGGAGCGTGCTTGGTCCTCAGTTTCGTGTAGTCGACGATCAGCTGTCTTGTGGGTCCAGGGTGACTCGGATGATGGTGTTGATGTAAGCCATGACTTTCAAAGCATTTCAACACTACAGAGTTCTACGGGGCGATAGACATTTAGACAGGTTACCTTGGCATTCTTGGGCACAGGGACAATGGTGGTCTGCTTGAAAAACGTAGGTATTGCAGACTGGATCAGGGAGAGATTGAAAATATCAGTGAAGACACTTGCCAGCTGGTTAGCGCGTGCTCTGAGTACGTGTCCTGGTAATCTGTCTGGACTTGCAGCCTTGCGAATGTTAACCTGTTTAAAGGTTTTAGTCACATTGGCTAAGAAGAGCATGATCACACAGTTGTCCGGAACAGTTGGTGCTCTCATACATGGTTAAGTGTTGCTTACCTCAAAGTGAGGGTAGAAGGCATTTAGCTCATCTGGTAGGCTCGCATCACTGGGAAGCTCACGGCTGGGTTTCCCTTTGTAATCAATGATAGTTTGCAAGCCCTGCCACATCCGACAAGCATTAGAGTTGGTGTAGTAGAATTCGATCTTAGTCCTGTATTGAGGCTTTGCCTGTTTGATGGCTTTTCGGAGGTTATAGCGGGATTTCTTATAAGCGTCCTAATCTGTCTCCTGCTCCTTGAAAGCTGCAGTGCTAGCCTTTAGCTCAGTGCAGATGCTTTCTGTAATCCATGGCTTCTGGTTGGGATATGTACGTATTTTTGTTAGTTGCATGTGTGACATAACTCTACCAGTCCTATTTAAAATATAATTTACGAAGATTATGCTTTTTATTTTTTTATCAAAATTAAAAAGAAAATGTTTTATCAATTTGTATATTTGAGTTTAACCATAATATTTGTTGTTATTGTAATGGCAGATTTCCTCCTCTTCGTCTGAAGAGGAGGTGTAGGGATCGGACCAAGACGCAGAGTGGAAAGTGTCCATAATTTATTATAAAATAAACCGAACACTACAATGAAACAAATTAACAAATAGAATCCAACCGAAAACAGTCCCGTGTGGCACGAATACGAACACGAAAGACAAACACCCACAAACACACACGTGAACCCCGGCTGCCTAAGTATGATTCTCAATCAGGGACAACGATTGACAGCTGCCTCTGATTGAGAATCATACCAGGCCGAACGCACAAAACCCCAACATAGAAAACAACACATAGACAACCCACCCAACTCACGCCCTGACCATACTAAATAAATACAAAACAAGAGAAAACAGGTCAGGAACGTGACAGTTATATTTGTTTAGTCTTTTCTGGTGCATTAAACTGATATTGCAACCAACTTTCTATGGCTTGTTTTAAAAATAGCAATATTTTGGAGATTATTTCATTTTCAAATAACCGAAAGTGAGAGTAAAAGGGAAAAAGGCCCTTCTTGAACATGGGGTGAMACATTCTTACTAATCTGCTAGTGAACCAGTTTGGATTTAAGTATAACTTTTGTATAACTGAAGCCTTTAGTGAGAGGTCTACTGCTTTAATATTTAATCATTTCTGCCCTCCGAATTCATATTCATTATATGAATAGGCCAGTTTCATTTTGTCTGGTTTACCTTTCCAAATAAAATTGAATATTTTTTGCCCATATAATATTTTCCCTTTACCATCATGCAAGGTCTTATTATTTCACAGGAATTTGCATTTTTTCACCAAATCCACGTAGAACTGGAATAATAACGAACGCCAATAAATACAATAGGGTTTCACCCAGCTTGCTGGCCATGGTTCAGCAGTGATGCTGAGGTGAGGGTTGGGGATCAGTCATTTAATTGCAGGGTTCTAGGGGTTTCTCTCACCCCTGCCTTCCCACCTATGTGCGTGGTGGCCATGAGTCCCCCACCTCATTCCTGCATACTTCACTCTCCATGAGCCCTTCCCGCTCTCCAACTGTTAGTGTGTGTGCATCTCAAAGTGGGATCCTCTCTTTGTTTCCTCTCAATCTTTTGTATAGATAGCCATGTATTGATACCCGCTGGGCAAAAACTGGTCATTTCAACCCAAAAAATCTATGCGATGATGTTGAATCAGCATGGAAAACTGATTGGATTTGCTAAAAGTCATCAACATGAGGGCACCTGYTATTTTTCTCACCCGACCTTTAACCTAAATCCAATGATGAAATGGTGAAATCTTTTTTTTCCAATGGTGAAATCTTTTTGTTGATTTCACGTTGAATTCACATTAGTTGAAAACTCAACCAAATGTAAATCAAAACTAGATGTTGAACTGACATCTGTGCCCAATCCCTAATATTAACGACATCTCGAGGTTCTGCTCGCCTGAGCTAGAACACCTCATTGATAAGCTGTGGACTTTTCATCTTTATTTTTCGTAGCTGTATAATTACCACCACAAACCAGCGCTAGGACCGCACTTAACGAGCTGTATAATGCCATAAGCAAACGAGAAAAAGCTCATCCAGAGGTGGCGCTCCTAGTGGCCAGTGATTTTAATGCAGGGAAACTGAAATCCACCTTACCTAATTTCTACCAGCATGACACCTGTGCAACTAGAGGCGAAAAAACTGTTGAGCACTTTTACTCCACACACAGAAATGCACACAAAGCTCTCCCACACCCTCCATATGGCAAATCTGACCATAACTCTATCCTCCTGATTCCTGCTAATAAGCAAAAACTCTTACAGGAAGTACCAGTGACGCGCTGGTTTTAGAATAAGAATTTTAGAATAAGACTTTAACGTAACAAAATGTGCGAAAAGTCAAGGGGTCTGAATACTTTCCGAAGGCACTTTGGTGAAACAGTARAGTTGGAAAATATATGGCAAGTAGAAATCAAAACTGAATAGCCTTCAGAGATAGATGGGAGGGGTTGAGGGTAGCTGAAGGATAAAAAAAAGAAAAAAGATAACTATTGTAAAATATACTGTGTCCGTAAAATMTATATTGTACGCCTGTGCTGGAAGTAGAAGCCTAAGTGTTGTTCTCCATTAGTTTACTCCAATTAGGGGAGGAGTGGTAGGGTTAGGGGAAAATGATAAAAGAAAATAGATATATATAAAAAAATATATATATTTATATATATTTACAAAAATATATATATGGGGGATTGGAAGTGARGCAGAAAATTACATTGATGGAAACCAAAATCTATCTGCAATATCAAAGCTGATCTACCCCTAATAAATACAAATACAATTTTTAAAAAGGCCAAGGCCCACACCCTCTAATGCAATGCCTTGCCAGTTGGCCACATGGTGACGCTATAACAAGCGATAAAAAAATGCTAAATTTGAAAGTGGAAAATGCATAAAAGACATGGAATTAATATTTTTAATTCGCTGCAATTCTGGATTATCCGCTAAGGGGCGCACTCTTCCATCAGAGTAGAAGACAAGCTGCATCACTGAGACAGACTGAAAACAGCAAGACGGTATCAAGCGCCATCTGCTGCTTGTTACGACGTGTTGTTAATACCTTGGTCTCTACCTCTCCGCTACACCTCATTAGCCAAAATTGTCGTTATCCAAACGGAGAAAAGTAGATAAGGAGTGTAAGATTTTCAAAGAAAAAATGGACCACGTCCTATTTATTTACAGAGATGCACGGAAAACCTTCGTGCTTGGTGTGTTTTGCAACAAGTTTCGTATTGAAGGAATATATATATATTGACGCCACTACGAGACTCATCACAGCGAAAAATATGACGCTTGCAAGGACAACTGAGAAGAGATAAGATTAACGAATTGCTGGCGGGTCTGAGGAAACAGCAGTCAACTTTCATCCAGAGCCGAGAAGTCAGTGAAGCAGCGGTAAAGCCAGCTACCTAATTGCTAGCGAATAGCATTAGCATCGAAGCCGTATTCCGACGGTGACTTTGTTAAACGATGCATGATGAAGGCGGCTGAACTTGTATGTGCCGAGAACGACAAGCTTTTGCCAATATTAGCCTGACGAGGAATACTATAGCAGAGAGGATTTCGGAACTATCGGCAGATTTAGACAGTCAATTGAAACAGAGAGTCAAGTCATTTATTGCATTTTCCGTGCAATTGACGAGAGCACTGACATCACAGACGTGGCCCAACTGGCCATATTTATTCGAGGAGTTGATAAAGTAAATTGCACATTTGTCTAAGGAAATATGAGGTGTTTCATGAAATGTTTTGTAAAAGGATAGTTCATTAAATTTCTTGTGCTTCTTTACACCAAAACAAAGGAAAGACATGATATTTTGGTTATTTATAGCAGAGTATGGTATAATTTTAATGGTCCGGCCCACTTGACATCTCCCTAGGCCGTATGTGGCCCACGATGCGAAATGAGTTTGACACCCTGCTCTAATGCAATGCCTTGCCAGTTGCCACATGGTGACGCTATAACAAGCGATAAAAAAATGCTACATATTGAAAGCTCACGCCCCTCACCCTGTGTAGACGGTCTCCTCACAAAATTCAGTTCATAGTTACCTCTCCTCACAAGGAACAAATGCGCCTCAAGGACCTATATGGTCCGCCATGACGGAATTTGTGAAAAATACTTAAAATACACAGAATGACCGATTGTCATGAAACTTGATATTTAGCATCTATGGGCCAAGGTCTCTCAACGCAATATTTTCCAGGCTAGTATCTCAAACAATATGGCCGCTATGGTCCAATAAGCATTCAAGTGGGCTTGAGCTTAGACATAAATGTATGTACAGTAAGTCAGACAGTTATTTGCATCATAACAAAACTTGATGTGCATGTTCAAAACATTGTCAAGAACAGTCATATCTACCACATGGAGGCGCTATAATGGGCACATATTTATATKTTTTGATCTGTTTGACCCAGATCAATGGTTCTGTGGCTGCATGGGGCTCTGTTGGACAGGAAAAAACATTAATGCGGCCAGCAGCTAGCCTAGCGGTTAAGAGCGTTGGGCCAGTAACTGAAAGGTCGCTAGTTCGAATCTCTGAGCCGACTAGGTGAGAAATCTGTCGATGTGCCCTTAAGCAAGGCATTAACCCTAATTGCTCCTGTATGTCGCTTTGGATGAGAGCGTCTGCTAAATTACTCAAATGTAAATGTAATATTGTTTCAGTTTGAAAACGTGCGTCTATACATGCTACATACCAAATTTGGTGCAGATTGGTCCAGCAGTTCTGGAGAAGAAGAAGGTTAAAGTAGACAACATCATTAACCCTAAAAGCGGCAACAGGTATCATTTTTTTGCCCAAATTGGAAATGATGGCAACAAAAAAAAAACTTTCTGTCAAACAATAATTGGTTTAGCATATTTGAAAAATTGATTTAGCAAGCAGTAGGCATTTAAATGATAATACCCGAGAAGCTGATGTTTGGGGGATATATTGGCATCGGTGTTGTTAGGTCAGAGACAAAGTTGAGGGCCGGCAAACCGTGCCAATATATCCTCCAAACACTAGCTTCGAGGGCAATATCACTTTTATACGAAGGGTTACCAACATATTCAAATAATTAAATTCATATTTTCATTAAAAACGATCTTTTGATGAATTTATTCATACTATTTCCTCKTTCCACAAGATATAGTCCCGACACAAATCTAGGGTTGCCACCCAAGCCGGCTGGTCGTTCATTCTATCGGTTCGGTTGCCAGAGATGAGACCCAGTCATTAAGTATTTTTGTTCTGTATCTATGGACGCGACCCAGTCGTTCGTTCTAAATGTTCTATTGCCAAACTGGCTGGCAATGTTCTTATCCCTTGCTTGCTAGCTAGCCAACTACGGCAAATGTACAGTCACGTCAAACAGTGCAGCCAGAATAACAACAAAATATCATCATATGCATTTGTTTAGGCTGTTTTCTAGTGARAATTATTTGGATACATCCATAACGATGAGCTAATGATGAGCGTTTTCACCTGGTACAGAAAATGTGCTCCCTTGTCAGGACACTGTTGTTCAGAACAGCTAGCCAACAACACAGCTAAAACAATAACTTCAAACTGAAGCTGGAAAGACTGCAAACTAGCTGCACTTCGATTTGTTTGACCTGTTTTCTATTGATATTTCTTTGTATATATCCATAAAAATGTATGCTGATTCATGATTTCGACTGGCTGAGAAAAGCTGCCTGCCTGTCTGTCTCATTCCGACTCCCTACACGTTCATCACTATGTGACAGCTGGAGATCGAATTTGAATATTGCAACAATGTTGCAAATGTCGGAAAAACAATGAGCAAGGTTTATACAAATATCCGCTGTTGAAAACTAAATGTTAGTCTAATAGAAATGTGAGATAATGTCTAGATGCTTTTTATAGTGGAGATCAAGTTTATAAATTGCTTGGCTGGGCTGATGAGACAGTGGATTGCGCAGTGGATTCCGCCTTTCCTTCCAGTTCTCTGCTGCCAATGACTGGAACGAACTGCAAAAATCGCCGAAGCTGGAGACTCATATCTTCCTCACTAGCTTTAAGCACCAGCTGTCAGAGCAGCTCACAGATCACTGCACCTATACATAGCCCATCTATAATTTAGCCCAAACAACTACCTCTCCCCCTACTGTATTTATTTATTTATTTTGCTCCTTTGCACCCCATTATTTCTATCTCTACTTTGCACATTCTTCCACTGCAAATTTACCATTCCAGTGCTTTACTTGCTATATTGTATTTACTTCGCCACCATGGCCTTTTTTTGCCTTTACCTCCCTTATCTCACCCCATTTGCTCACATTGTATATACTTATTTTTCTACTGTATTATTGACTGTATGTCTGTTTTACTCCATGTGTAACTCTGTGTTGTTGTATGTGTCGAACTGCTTTGCTTTATCTTGGCCAGGTTGCAATTGTAAATGAGAACTTGTTCTCAACTTGCCTACCTGGTTAAATAAAGGTGAAATAAATAAATAAAATTTGCACACACTGTATATAGACTTTTTACTGGATCTATCGGAGCTGTATGTTAGTATCTACTTCCGATGGTTAAATACTCTGTGTTGTGTTCTGCTGTCGCACTTCCAGCATTTCCTTATCGTCGCCAGTTGGCAGTTGTAATGAGAACTTGTTCTACAAACTCGCCTAAACTGGAGTTAAATAAGGTGAAATTAAAAATTAAAAAATAGCCTTCCACATACTTCCCACCAAGACATTGGAGTGGATTATGCCCATTCCTTCCTTGACAGAGCTGGTGAAGCTGGTCAGGTTTGTATGCCTCCCTGCTCGCACACGCCTTTTCAGTTTGCTCACCAAATGTTTCGATAGGATTGAGGTCAGGGCTTTGTGACACTGGTCAACTCCAATACCTTTGACTTTGTTTCCTTAAGCCATATTTCCAACTTTGGGCAGATGTTATGCTTGGGCTCATTGTCCATTTGGAAAACCCATTGCGCACCCAAGCTTTACTCCTGCACTGGCATCGTGTTGAGATGTGCCTCGCAATATCTCCACATAATTTCCTTCCTCAATGACGCCACTCTATTTTGTGATTTGCACAGGGCCCTCCTGCAGGCAATACAACCCCCACAACCATATAGGTTAAAACGAAAAAATAGGTAAAACTCCCGGTGCTTTAGGTTCGGGATGGTGCTTCTTCGGGCTTGCAAGCCTCCCCCTTTTTCCTGCAAAACATAACGATGGTCATTTATGGCCAACAACAGTCTATATTTGCTTTCATCAGACCAGAGGATATGTTTCCAAAACGTACAATCTTTGATCCCCAAGTGCAGTTGCAAAAACCATAGTCTGGCTTTTTGTATTGGCGGTTTTGGCAGCAGTGGCTTCTTCCCTTGCTGAGCGGCCTATTCAGTATAGTCGATATAGGACTCGTTTTGCCTTGATATAGACTACTCTTTTTTGCCCTTTTTTTCTCCCCAATTGGTTAATTAATTACCAGTTCTGTCTCACGCTGCAACTCCCGTACTGACTCGGGAGAGGCGAAGGTCGAGAGAGCCATGCGTCCTCCGAAACACACCCAACCAAGACGCACGTTGTTGACACAATGCACACGAACCCGGAAGCCAGCCGCACCAATGTGTCGGAGGAAACACCGACACCTGGCAACGCTGGTCAGCGTGTGCACTGCGCCCTGCCCGCCACAGGAGTCGCTAGGCGCGATGAGACAAGGATTCCCTGCCGGCCTAACACCGACGACAGGGGCCAATTGTGCTCCGCTACGCGGCCAGCCTGCAACAGAGCCTGGGCTCGAACCCAGAATCTCTGTGGCACAGCTAGCACTGCGATGCTGTGCCTTAGACCACTGCGCCACCCGGGAGACAGATATAGATACTTTTGTACCGTTTCCTCCAGTATCTTCACAAGTCCTTTGCTTTGTTCTGGGCATTGATTGCACCTTATCGCACAAAATACGTTAACTCAAGTAGACAGAACGCTCCCTTCCTGAGCGATATGACGGCTGCGTAGGCCCATTATGTTTATACTTGCGTACTATTGTTTGTACAAATGAACGTGAGTACCTTCAGGCGTTTGTGGAAATTGCTCCAAGGATGAACCAGACTTGTGGAGGTCTACAAACTTACTTTTCTGAGGTCTTTGGCTGATTTATTATATTTTTTTCCTATGATGTCAAGCAAAAAGAGCACTGAGTTTGAAGGTAGGCCTTGAAATACATCCACAGGTACACCTCCAATTGACTCAAATGATGTAAATTAGCCTATCAAGTTTCTAAACCTGAACATTTTCTTGGAATTTTCTAAGCTGTTTAAAGGCACTGTCAATTAGTGTATGTAAACTTCGACCACTGGAATTGTGATACAGTAAATTATAAGTGAAATAATCTGTCTATAAACAATTGTTGGAAAAATTATTGTGTCATGCACAAATAGATGTCTTAACCGACTTGCCAAAACTATAGTTTGTGGAGTGGTTGAAAAACGAGCTTTTAATGACTCCAACCTAGTGTATGTAAACTTCTGACTTCAACTGTATATACTGATTTTCATGATACATACAGTTTGTGGCCATTGCACTTTTCTTAAATAATTCCCTATTTCTTAAATATGTTCACAATTTTACTTTAGAAAATGAAGACAAGGCACCCGCAGCTAAACTTGTTGCACAGCATTTGGCCAGATAACTGCAGACAAACCCTTCTTGTATCCATCAATGAGCTCAGTGAACCTTTCTACTGGCAATTCGGCCCACTCTTTCAGCAAGCAACTGCTTATTCTTCATGTTTGAGGGGTGCATTCAAAGAAAATAACACCCTCTGTACAATCAAACATGGGGGAGGTTTGATAATGTTGTGGGTTGCTTTGCTGCCCTGGTACCAAGGGCCGACCATGTGCAGACATGAATCAGTGCAATGTTTTGGAGTGCAATGTTCAAATCAGTGTCCAAAACTGTCTCTGTTGAAGGTTGGGTCTTCAGAAGGACAACAACCCCAAACACACAGAAAGCACACTGGATAATTAAGAAACCCTGGGCGGTTTCCGGAGTGAAGAAATTAGTGCAGTTTGCTGCTGAAGAGAGCGCCAAATTGCCAGTAGAAAGGTGTTGGGGTAGTATCATGGCGAAAGGCTGTGCAACCAAGCAACTAGCTCTGGGAATAGAATCATTTTGTCCATGTCATGTCTTTATTTTATACATTTAAATTGTAAACAAGTTTATAAAAATACATTTGGTTCTGCAATGTTGTGAATTCTTTTTGTAAACGAATGAAAATAACCCCACTTTTTTTATAGCATTTATTAAATAAAGGTGAAATAAATAAATAAAATTTGCACACACTGTATATAGACTTTTTCTACTGTATTATCGACTGTAGTTTGTTTATTCCATGTGTAACTCTGTGTTGTGTTTGTGTCGCACTGCTTTCCTTTATCTTTCCAGGTTGCAGTTGTAAATGAGAACTTGTTCTCAACTGGCCTAACTGGTTAAATAAAGGTGAAATTAAAAATTAAAAAATAGCCTCCACATACTTCCCACTAAGTTGGGTGAATTTTGGCCCATTCCTCCTGACAGAGCTGGTGTAACTGAGTCAGGTTTGTAGGCCTCCTTGCTCGCACACGCTTTTCAGTTCTGCTCACAAATGTTCATAGGATTGAGGTCAGGGCTTTGTGATGGTCACTCCAATACCTTGACTTTGTTGTCCTTAAGCCATTTTCCCACAACTTTGGCGATGTATGCTTGGGCTCATTGTCCATTTGGAAGACCCATTTGCGACCAAGCTTTAACTCCTGACTGATGTCTTGAGATGTTGCTTCATATATCCACATAATTTTCCTTCCTCATGACGCCATCTATTTTGTGATTTGCACCAGTCCCTCCTGCAGCAAATCACCCCCACAACATATAGGTAAACGAAATAGGTAAAACTCCCGTGCTTTAAGGTTGGGATGGTGTTCTTCGGCTTGCAAGCCTCCCCCTTTTTCCTGCAAACATAACGATGGTCTTATGGCCAAACAGTTATATTTTGTTTCATCAGACCAGAGGATATTTTTCCAAAAAGTACAATCTTTGTCCCCAAGTGCAGTTGCAAACCATAGTCTGGCTTTTTTTATGGCGGTTTTGGAGCAGTGGCTTCTTCCTTGCTGAGCGGCCTTTCAAGTGTATGTCGATATAGGACTCGTTTTGCCTTGGATATAGATACTCTTTTTTGCCCTTTTTTCCCCAATTGGTATATTAGTTACAGTCCTGTCTCATCGCTGCAACTCCGTACTGACTCGCGGAGAGGCGAAGGTCGAGAGCCATGCGTCCTCCGAAACACAACCCAACCAAGACGCACTGCTTCTTGACACAATGCACACGAACCCGGAAGCCAGCGCACCAATGTGTCGGAGGAAAACACCGTACACCTGGCAACCTGGTCAGCGTGCACTGCGCCCTGCCCGCCACAGGAGTCGCTAGGGCGCGATGAGACAAGGATTTCCCGCCGGCCTAACCCGGACGACGCTGGGCCAATTGTGCTCCGCTACGCGGCCAGCTGCAACAGAGCCTGGGCTCGAACCCAGAATCTCTGGTGGCACACTAGCACTGCGATGCTGTGCCTTAGACCACTGCGCCACCCGGGAGACAGTATAGATACTTTTGTACCTGTTTCCTCCAGTATCTCACAAGGTCCTTTGCTTGTTCTGGGATTGATTTGCACTTTTCGCACCAAAATACGTAATCTCAAGTAGACAGAACGCGTCTCCTTCCTGAGCGGTATGACGGCTGCGTGGTCCCATGATGTTTTATACTTGCGTACTATTGTTTGTACAAATGAACGTGGTACCTTCAGGCGTTTGGAAATTGCTCCCAAGGATGAACCAGACTTGTGGAGGTCTACAAATTATTTTCTGAGTCTTGGCTGATTTTATTATATTTTTTTTTCTATGATGTCAAGCAAAAAGGCACTGAGTTTGAAGGTAGGCCTTGAAATACATCCACAGGTACACCTCCAATTGACTCAAATGATGTAAATTAGCCTATCAGAAGTTTCTAAACCATGACATTTTCTGGAATTTTCTAAGCTGTTTAAAGGCACTGTCAACTAGTGTATGTAAACTTCTGACCCACTGGAATTGTGATACAGTAAATTATAATGAATAATCTGTCTATAAACAATTGTTGGAAAAATTACTTGTGTCATGCACAAAGTAGATGTCTTAACCGACTTGCCAAAATATAGTTTGTGGAGTGGTTGAAAAACGAGTTTTAATGACTCCAACCTAAGTGTATGTAAACTTCTGACTTCAACTGTATATACTGTATTTTCATGATAGCATACAGTTGTGGCCATTGCACTTTTCTTAAATAATTCCCTATTTCTTTTAAAATATGTTCACAATTTTACTTTAGAAAATTGAAGACAAAATGCACCCCGCAGCTAATACTTGGTTGCACAGGCATTTGGCCAAGATAACTGCAGACAAACCCTTCTTGATCCATCAATGAGCTCAGTAACCTTTCTACTGGCAATTCGGCCCACTCTTCAGCAGCAAACTGCTTATTCTTCAATGTTTGAGGTGCATTCAAAAAAATAACACCCTCTGTACAACAAACATGGGGAGGTTGATAATGTTGTGGGGTTGCTTTGCTGCCTCTGGTACCAAGGCCTTGACCATGTGCAAGACATGAAATCAGTGCAATGTTTTGGAGTGCAATGTTCAACTCGGTTCCAAAAACTGTCTCTGTTGAAGTTGTGGGTCTTTCAGAAGGACAACAACCCCAAACACACATGAAAAGCACACTGGAATAATTTAAGAAACCCTGGGCTGTTCCGGAGTGAAGAATTAGTGCAGTTTGCTGCTGAAGAGAGCGCCAAATTGCCAGTAGAAAGGTGTTGTGGGTAGTTTTCATGGCGAAAGGCTGTGCAACCAAGCCAACTAGCTCTGGGAATAGAATCATTTTGTCCATGTCATGTCTTTATTTTATACATTTAAATTGTAAACTTAAGTTTATAAAAAATACATTTGGTTCGCAATGTTGAATTCTTTTGTAAACGAATGAAAAATAACCCCCACTTTTTTTATAGCATTTATTAAATAAAGGTGAAATAAATAAATAAATTTGCACACACTGTATATAGACTTTTTCTACTGTATTATCGACTGTATGTTGTTTATTCCATGTGTAACTCCTGTGTTGTGTTTGTGTCGCACTGCTTTCCTTTATCTTTGCCAGGTTGCAGTTGTAAATAGAAACTTGTTCTCAACTGTCCTAACTGGTTAAATAAAGGTGAAATTAAAAATTAAAAAATAGCCTTCCACATACTTCCCACAATAAGTTGGGTGAATTTTGGCCCATTCCTCCTGACAGAGCTGGTGTAACTGAGTCAGGTTTGAGGCCTCCTTGCTCGCACACGCTTTTCTTCTGCTCACAAAGTTCTATAAGATTGAGGTCTCGGCTTTGTGATGTCACTCCAATACCTTACTTTGTTGTCCTTAAGCCATTTTCCCACAAAACTTTGGCGATGTATGCTTGGGCTCATTGTCCATTTGGAAGACCCATTTGCGACCAAGCTTTAACTTCCTGCATGAGTCTTGAGATGTTGCTTCAATATATCCACATAATTTTCCTTCCTCATGACGCCATCTATTTGTGATTTGCACCAGTCCCTCGCAGCAAATCACCCCCACAACATATAGGTAAAACGAAATAGGTAAAACTCCCGTGCTTTAAGGTGGATGGTGTTCTTCGGCTTGCAAGCCTCCCCCTTTTCCTGCAAACATAACGATGGTCATTATGGCCAAACAGTTATATTTTGTTTCATCAGACCAGAGGATATTTTTTCCAAAAAGTACAATCTTTGTCCCCAAGTGCAGTTGCAAACCATAGTCTGGCTTTTTTTATGCGGTTTTGGAGCAGTGGCTTCTTCCTTGCTGAGCGGCCTTTCAGGTTATGTCGATATAGGACTCGTTTTGCCTTGGAATAGATACTCTTTTTTTGCCCTTTTTTCTCCCCAATTGGTATTAGTTACATCCGTCTCATCGCTGCAACTCCCGTACTGACTCGGAGAGGCGAAGTCGAGAGCCATGCGTCCTCCGAAACACAACCCAACCAAGACGCACTGCTTCTTGACACAATGCACATCGACCCGGAAGCCAGCCGCACCAATGTGTCGGAGGAAACACCGTACACCTGGCAACCTGGTCAGCGTGCACTGCGCCCTGCCCGCCACAGGAGTCGCTAGGGCGCGATGAGACAAGGATTTCCCTGCCGGCCTAACCCGGACGACGCTGGGCCAATTGTGCTCCGCTACGCGGCCAGCTGCAACAGAGCCTGGGCTCGAACCCAGAATCTCTGGTGGCACAGCTAGCACTGCGATGCTGTGCCTTAGACCACTGCGCCACCCGGGAGACAGATATAGATACTTTTGTACCTGTTTCCTCCAGTATCTACACAAGGTCCTTTGCTGTTGTTCTGGGATTGATTTGCACTTTCGCACCAAAATACGTTAATCTCAAGTAGACAGAACGCGTCTCCTTCCTGAGCGGTATGACGGCTGCGTGTCCCATGATGTTATACTTGTTATACTTCAACTCAGTGTCCAAAAACTGTCTCTGTTGAAGGTTGTGGTCTTTCAGAAGGACAACAACCCCAAACACACATGAAAAGCACACTGGAATAATTTAAGAAACCCTGTGCTGTCCGGAGTGAAGAATTAGTGCAGTTTGCTGCTGAAGAGAGCGCCAAATTGCCAGTAGAAAGGTGTTTGGGTAGTTATCATGGCGAAAGGCTGTGCAACCAAGCCAACTAGCTCTGGGAATAGAATCATTTTGTCCATGTCATGTCTTTATTTTATACATTTAAATTGTAAACTTAGTTTATAAAAAATACATTTGGTTCTGCAATGTTGAATCTTTTTAAACGAAGAAAATAACTCCCCCACTTTTATAGCATTTATTTCACTGAGCCTCTTTTGAACATTGAAATGCTCTCTGATTGTGTGGGAGTTAGGAAATAAATGTACATACACAACCTTGATTGGCTGATAGGATGGAGCCCACCCCCTTACCAAGATGAACAGTCATTGGTCTATTATAATCAAATCAGATGGTGACGTCATGATCTGGCACAGAAACTCCTGAACAGGCTGAAATTCCAGCTCTTTCACAAAAAGGGCATTATCARTTTCATAATTTCAGTGTTATTTCGATGTCGTAGTGTAGACATGTCATAAAAACAGCAGAAAAATCCCATTAACTACACTGCCCCTTTAAGAAAAGTGTAAGGGTGCCAAATTTAGTGCTTTTATCACAAAGTTTACTATTGTCTACATTTTCAGTTAAATATACAAGAGATCATTTTTTTATTTTTCCATATTAACACAGAAATCATGGTATATAGTTTTTTGTCCAGTAAGTAGTTGCTTGACAAACTCCTAAAATTACAGAAGGATCAAAAGAATATTTGGAAATTTACATTTTTGACCACTTGGGGTAAAAATGTATTCATTGACACTTAGGGTTAAAAGGGTCCATAATACATCAAAGCATATTGCTCAATCTGTTCGATTTTGAGTTTGACCTTTAGCAACATGTGAAGTATTGGTCCTATGTTTTATGAGCTGAAATAAAAGTTCCTGAGAAATTATCCATACACACAAAAAGCTTATTTCTCTCAAATTTTGTGAACAAATTTGTTTACATCCCTGTTAGTGAGCATTTCTCCTTCGCCAAGATAATCCATCCACCTGACAGGMGTAGCATGATCATTACACAGATGCACCTTGTGCTGGAGACAAAAGTCCACTCTAAAATGTGCAGTTTCGTCACACAACACCACAGCCGTTTCAAGTTTTGTGGGAGCGTTTAATTGGCATGCTGTCTGCAGGAATATCCAAGAGCTGTTGCCAGAGAATTTAATGTTAATTGTGTCTACCATAAGCCGCCTACAACGTCCTTTTAGAGAAATTGGCAGTACATCCATCCTGCCTCACAACCGCAGACCACGTGTAACCACGCCAGCCCAGGACCTCCACATTCGGCTTCTTCACCTGGGAGATAATTGGAGACCAGGCACTAAGGCACAGCTGAAGAAACTGCAGGTTTGTTCATCTGTAAAATGTCTGAACCGACAGAAACCGTCTCACCAAAGTTCATCTGTGTGCTCGTCATCCTCACCAGGGTCAACTTCAGTGGACAAATGCTCACCTTCGATGGCCACTAGAGAAGTGCGCTTTTCACAGATGAATCCCGGTTTTAACTGTACCGGGCAGATGGCGTCGTGTGGACATGTCAGCGTTGTGAACAGAGTCCCTCAGGCCCATTGTCGCACCATTCATCCGCCACCATCACGTCATGTTTCAACATAATGCACAGCCCCATGTCGCAAGGATCTGTACTCAAATTCCTGAAAGCTGAAACTGTCCTAGTTCTTCCATGGCCTGCAAACTCAGACATGTCACCCATTGAGCATGTTTAGGATGCTCTGGATTGACACGCACAACAGCATTTCAGTTCCCGCCAATATCCAGCAACTTCACCCAGCAATTGGAGTGGGTCAACATTCCAGGCTACAATCAACAATCTGATCAACTATGTGAAGATGTGTTGCGCTGTATGAGGCAGATGGTAACACCAGATACCGACTGGTTTTCTGATCCACAACCTACTTCTTTAAAGCATATGAATTATCACTCATGTGAAATCCATAGATTAGGTCCTAATGTGCCTCTTTCAATTGACCAGTTTCTTTATATTAACTAACACAGTATGATCTTTTAAATTGTTGCGTTTACTTTTGTTCAGTGTAGCTTGCCTTAGGGCAATGTGTCCAATTTTTCCTGATGGTGGCGCTGTTGGGCATTAGCTTGAACCCTACCATTGCTGCTTGCAGCCCTCTTTCTCCTTGGTCTTCTGCAAGGTGAAAACTGGAAGACGTCCCCCTAATGACCAGCAGCAATAACATACCATATGTCCAACATTACCCAAACCACACCTTCCAGTGCATGACAATGTTCATAGAAAATTGAGTGCCCATATACACAACCTGTGTACCGTATGTAAACAATGACCCGGAATACTGGTTTTAGTGAATGTGAATAGTGTTAAATGGCAATTATCACATGCTTAGCACATACTGTAATGTTAATTGAGATTATGATCATAAGCACTAGCCTGTGTAAATAACAGGCCTAATTMTAACAAAATACTCATCCACCTCTCACTAGTTGACAAGGTACCTACATAAACATTCCATCAAAATACATTTCCCTTTCAAATATTTTACAGCCCCAATAATTCACTAAACATCAACATGGAAAACAATAGTCAAGTCAGCGGTTGGATTTTGTTGTAAATAACATTGTTTTTATTTCAAAGCCAGGATGCCTAGACCTACATATAGGACTTAGCTGCTGCCGGCCTTGGCAGCGATTCTCTTGTCTCGCTCCTCAGCGATGGTGAGACGAATACCCTTTCCACGGGGCAGGGACACCCACGGCTTGTTGCCCTGGAGATGGGGGGAGAGTAAATGGAAGATATTACAAAAGAAAGCCGGTAAAGAGGAAATCTACAAACATGGCACAGGAAGTGGTCAAATGTATGTGGACAAAAGATAATGTAATTTAAAGTGAACGCTGGTTCTTAGGTGTAACAAATACTGATGTTAGTCTAAAAAGAAGGAAAAAAAACAGCCTCCTGAGTGGCCCAGCGGTTTAAGGCCTAGAGGCATTACTACAGACCCAGGTTAATTTCCCGGGCTGTGGGAGTCCCATAGCACCGCACACAATTGGCCCAGCGTCGTCCGGGTTATAGACCGGTAGGGCTATAAATGGCTCATGGCGCTTTAGRGACTCTTGTGGGAAGTGGGTGCCGGTGGGCTGACCCCGAACACCAGTTGAACCGTGTTTCCTCCAACACATTGGTGCGGCTGGCTTKCGGATTAAGGAGTATGGTTAGGCGGGTCATGTTTCGGAGGATGCATGACTTGACCTTCACCCCTCCCGAGCTTGTTGGGGAGTTGCAGCGATGAGACAAGATCGAAAATTGGCAAGGGGGGAATTAAAATGAAAAACAACCAAAACCTGCCTATAACACTTGGGACCAATAAATTTATCAGGCTGTAGTATTTACTTGTGTTAAAGGGATAGTTCACCCAAATTATGTTTTCTTACCCTGTCAGCAGTCTATGGAAAAGGTATGACTGCAATCCATGCTTTGGTTTAGTTGCCATGGCAATTTCCAAATGCTAGCATTTGCGGCACAAATCCCATTTTAGTCATGGGACCGATATTAGCATTTTTKRGCTTATGTCCAAATCTTCTGGCAATATCTAAAAGCAGGGGTCTCCAACAGGTCAATCGCGAGCTCACAGCCCACCTAGGAGTAGCTCACAGTATATTATGAACACAGGGAAGAGAAGAACATGGCTATTTGAAAGCTAGGGAGAAAAATGAGTAACACTCAACATGTTTCATTTTTTAAAGGAGCTCTCATGCCAGGAAAGGTTGGAGACCCTTGATCTAAAATGTATTGTGAAGCCCAGTCACTTACAGATGATTTGAAAAGGTGKAAAAATGCTAACATTGGTCCCATGACTTCAATGGGATTTGTGCCACAAATGCTGAAACATTAGCATGTAGAAACAGTGCCAGGGAAACTAAACCAAAGCATGGATTGCTGTCATAACTTGTCCATAGACTGCTTACATGGTAAGGACCAATTGTGTAATTTGGGTGAACTGTCCCTTGAACGAGTCTCTCTATAGAACATACTTCCTATCAAATCTGAAGTAGTGTTGCGCACCCCCCCCCCCACATTGGTTGTCTGCAGTCTAGTTGTTTTGGGATGGTTGGTAAAGCTACTGTTCATCATTGTCAAGTGTGCCAGCGATTGAGGATAGAACCAGCAGACAATAACGTGCTGGTACCGAAGACATAGCATTGGCTTTGTTCTACCTCCGTACAATCACACATGAGTACTGAGCAACTACATGAGTGTCAAGAAATGGAGGGGATGAGCAGTGTCGTCAGGGTGTTTGTAGTGTAGTTCATGTTTGTATGCGAAGGTGTGTGTGGATGTGCAGGTATGTGTTTGAGTGCGCGTGTACGGGTCTTCTCTACTTACCTTGCCAACGATGAAGATGTTTCCAAGCCTGGTGGCYAAGATGTTTCCAGCGCTATCCTTAACGTGCACAACGTCAAACGAGCCAGGATGCCTCTCCCTGTTGGTGATGATACCAATACGCCCCAAATTGGCACCGCCGGTCACCATGCACAGGTTACCTACAGGGAGAAGAGAGGGGAGACAAGAGGGGAGAGAGCGATGAGGGTAAAGACGGTGCTTCAAAAGTATGATTTGATTGGGTAGTATTGTTGCTTTGCATCAGTCAAGTCTGCAAAAAGTTTCAAGGATGGTYCTTAGTGGATCTAAAGGTCTGTATGAACAGACTACCATTTTCACAATTTATTTTTCCTACAGTGTCAAAATGAGTCAACCATCCTACATTCACAATTGAAGAAAATGTAACCCCTCTACCATGGGATAAGCAAGACAACACAAAATCTTAATTTAGTTACTATGCCCGTGTAACAGTGTCTGAGATCAAGCGTCCCTGCCAGCCATGAGATGCAAGACAGGGATAGTAGGAAACTAGTTGTGTGCAGGGGGAACGACATAACTGCACTGAACAAGCTGCACTGTAACTTATCCTGCTTTTCTAATAATTTTTCAATTCGACTTCAAGACAAGCCAGACATTACTCCCCCCCCCCCCCCCCTCCACACTTAATAGATTTGATAACACTTCAAAAATCTAACAGGCTAACCCGAAAGACCACTTTGCCCACAGGTATACATTTCCCTTTCAATCACTTTAAAAGTATATATTTTTAACCGTGATGTTACCTGTGTCGAACTTGATGTGTTCCGTGATTTTGCCGGTGGCGAGGTCGATGCGGACTGTGTCATTGACTTTGATGAGGGGGTCGGGGTAGCGGATGGTACGTGCGTCGTGGGTCACCAGGTGGGGGACTCCTTTGGTGCCGATGAGGTTCTTCTTCACCTTGCACAGTTTGTACTGGAGGGAAGGAGAGGGAGAGAAAGATGGAGAGGAGAAAGTGAGTGATTGTTATGGCAGGGCTTCCCAAACCTAGACTCGGAAGTGTAAATGCTTAATTAAAAGGGAAAATCCACTAGAATGTTTCATTAGTCAACTGTTGATAGCCCAAAAACATTTTACATGTCAGCAGCAAAATGTAAGATATGACTTAAAAAAATTGATTACCCACTTGGTTTTGAAGTCTAAATCCTAATATGATAAACAAGCATAAGTACTCCAACTGAAACCACGCTAGGCATTTACACAAAAGGATGAATATGTAACCGTTTCACATTAGGATTCATCCAATTATTTTTGTTGGAGCTCAGAACTTCTTAGAGGTATTGGTGAGGGTTTTTCAGCTCGTTAATCAAAACCAAACACTTTCTTCATTGCTCCCTCCATACAGAAGATCATATTGTACTTATACTGCTTGGTTTAAAAAGACAGGCTTGAGCTGTGAATAACTAGACTCGCAACCATGTGTGACAACGTGTCATACCTGGGCCTCCTCGGCGGTGATGCGGTGAACAGTGAAACGTCCCTTCACGTCGTAGATCAGACGGAAATGCTCTCCAGTTTTCTCAATGCTGATCACATCTACAGACAGACATCACACAATCATATCAATGATCAAATCCTGAACAGGCCAACACCAAAATAGGATGCATCAGACCAAATTCAATACAGTCAGTCAGGATCAAATTCTCATAACTGGGAAAACAACAACAATACGCATATCAGATACCAGTAGTCAGAATGACAGTCAAACCAACGAATGATCGTCAACCCAACCATATTTTGTCCCTTCATAATAGTAATAATTAGGTTGGTGCTTATATTCGTCCTATTTCACACATGTACAAGTGTGTATTATTACGGGTGAATTGGACATTTGTTTTTGCATTTCTCACACCTGAGACACCCTCAGAGAGTGGGGTCATGGCCAGGGTCTGCCATTGTCAACGGAGCAATTACGGTCAAGTTCCCTTTTCGGCTCGGGATTTGAACCAGCAACCTTTCGGTTACTGGCCCACCCAGGTCAGATACTATTAAAAAGCACAATACAACCCATTCCATTGTACATCAGCTAGCTAGGCAAAATATCAAGACTGGTAAATCTCAGACTGGTGGAGGGGCACTATACAAATCCTCTAGACTCAATTGTGTATCAGAGGAAACCATCTCACACTGTTTTGCCATCAAAGCATGTGATCTAGCCTTGTGGTGCACCAATGAGGGAGGGCATGGTCCAGTGACAAATCCACTCCATTGTACATTAGATGGCTCGGCTAACATCCCACTGTATTTTCTAACAGCAGTGTGTGAGCTAGCCTTAAAGAAGTGTTACATGGTCTACATTTACATAATGTGAGGTTTCACCTGACCTGGGAAATMAATCATAACACCATCATAGCTCTCTTGGCAGGAATAAAAGTCGTATGGAAGTGTGTGCGCGTTCAAGATGGTGTGTGCATGAAAGTCTAATGGGGTGCATGTGAAGATGTGTGCCTGAGAAAATGTGTGAATATGAGAGTGAATGTCTACTGATGTGTGTACAAGTTTGCGTGAGCCCCTAAGAGGATATGGGTGAAGATCCAAAAAGAGATTAAATTCCTTTAAGTGGGTCCACAGATGTTCCTACATCTGATGTGAGGTGTGTTGTGCACTTATCTAATCAGAAGCTATGAAGACGAAATGAGAAAACAAGTGAGGAATAATTTGACAAGCGTGATCAAGATACCACCAAAGCCCAGACTAACTACAACTAAATGAAACTCACTCCAAACACTAAGCATGCCATCTACCAAATCAGGCTAAGTGCAAAATTCTTTAGACAGTTCAGTGCCTTGCATACAACGTGATATGCTCATCACAACAACCCTTCCTTAGACTGGGACACACAACATGAAACATTTACATATGCAATTTCACAGCAACAAGGGGATACACGTCATATAACCTGCTCAAATACTACAAAATGCATCCATACTTTCAGTTAGAGCTCAGAACTTCTTAGAGGTATTGGTGAGATTTTTTTCAGCTCATTGATCAAAACCAAAATGTGTCTTCATTGCTCTTATTTCCAGCTCTAGTCACTGGCTAGGTGAAAGCATGAATGAGTGGAACAGTACCCTCCCCCTTCTTCCCTCCAGTCCCTCACTTCATTCTCATGAACCTTCACTCACACCTTGCATCCCCCTCTCCCTTAGTCAGACTCACCCATGAAGTCAATTGGGAAGGTCACATCACTGCAAACTATACACCTCTCCCTTCCTCACTCATCCCTCGTCAAACACAACTCACCCATGAAGCCAGCGGGGTAGGTGATGTCAGTGCGGACCTTGCCGTCGATCTTGATGAACCTCTGCATGCAAATCTTTTTGACCTCGTCTCCGGTCAGGGCGTACTTCAGACGGTTCCTGAGGAAGATGATGAGGGGCAGGCACTCCCTCAGCTTGTGGGGACCGGTGGAGGGACGAGGCGCCTACATAGATAAAATTGGGTGTGGTATTTTTACTACTATWTGAGCAGTAAACAATGACAGCTATAGACCATGTTGGTTCAGCAGACAAGTATACACAGAAAGAGATAACTACGCATTAAAACAGCAATGTGTGTCAAGTAATTTTCAACGAACATGTTCTTGCCTATACTTTGTGTGTCTTATAAATGTCTGTTTAATTGCAGGTGGTTCGCCATACACCAGAGAATATTCAGAAAGACTAAAATCAACGTTATGCACCAAGTGAAGAGTTAATAAGTTACCCCACCATTTTAGCTCCTTAACATCTTGCATTTCCCAACATCTTTGCAGGAACTAGTCGTTTCTATGCGACGCGGCCATAGATATGCCACTCAATTTACCTAATAATCTGCAACTAACTAGAAACATTGTGGTTTTATCATTTAGGTATGAAGTAGTATGTACTTACGAACACTCCGGTGAGCTTGTCAAGCATCCAATGCTTGGGCGCTGCAACGCGCTTCAGGTGCTTCTTCGGTCCTCGTGCCTAGTAACCAGAAAAATAACTTGTCAACCCAACTAATGTACTCAAAACTTCCAGCCTAACAACAGACAGCTCAGTTTCATTCGAAAATACCATGCGACCCGTCTGGCTAGCAAGAGWTCGGCGTACAATATATTAATTTCCTACACGGTCCTTGAATGACAATTCCGACTGTGGCCTACTCMATAAAAACACAACAGGGTTTATTTTTACACAATTCTCTCTGTAAAAAGTTTGTGCTCAATTGCCACGGGCAGGTAAACACTTTTGAAATAGACTTTGAACGTAAAAGTAGTGGTAGCAGAAACATTTGGTTCAAATGAGCAGCATTGGCACTAGCTAGCTAGCTGATGGTGAAATACCTCGGSTTTTCGAATTTAATTTCATAGACCAAAACGCAAGTCCTTATTTCAATACAGGGACTAGCCATCGCCAAATGTATGTCTTTTCAAATTATCACAGTTATATGTGGGATATTATATTCAGAAAAAGTGATGTTTGACGATGATTCTGGCGAGAATCGTTCGGAAACACAGCTCACCATGTTGGAGTCTGCGGGGGAAAGGACCTCCCACTTTCAGGCCTTAGAAAATAAGACAGAGTATTGTGCATGACGAGGGACAAACAGAGCGGAGTTTCTATGGTCCGCTCTCTAGTGTCGAGGAGAACAACTGCAACTGGATGTTCCTTGAACTTGTTAGAAATACGGAAGATGGTTATTTTAGCAGGCCAGCTACGCATATGTCAGTATTTGTATTGTATTGAATGGTACAACTACTGATATGGCTCTCACTGATTCTTATATAATTGTAAATATTTTATATATTTCAAATGAATGACAGTGTAGCGATCCTCGCTYTATGAGCCATGTTACAATTCTCACCAAGTGTATTAACACTATTGGCGTGATGTGTAGGATGTTTGCCTATCACGCCAGAGATCTGGGTTTGCTTCCCGCTCCCTACATTCATTACTATATTCTCAAATTGTAATATGCCTAAGCAACGCACATACAGGTTCACTTATTTTCATAAAATGAATATACTGATTCGCAAGTCTAGCCTACATGTCTTCATCCTTATAAACAAAATAAATATTGGTATGTACTGTAGCCTATGTGTTTTTGTCTTCTCCGTGCCTCTCAAATGTAAATTGTCCATATCTCTCAGGAAATGCCAGCGCGCGGGACAGAGCCCTTCAATTTATGCGGCGCGAGATTATAAAGGTGTTCTGAGACGCATGTGTTCCCAATTCCCATGACAAATGTCACTAGTGACGTCCTTCTTTCTGGCAGCTTGCTTTCATATGCTTTAAGTGTATGTATGCTCTATTTATCTTCTCATAGTTACACAAGTTAAGGATTTACACAAAGGCACCGCATTATGCTTGACCCCTGGCCCTCAATAAACATTGTCTGTTGTTACCATTATCAATGGTGTCTTTTTATAAGTTCGACAAATCTTTCTAAAATCATGCCTACGAGTATTCTGMGTTTTGTTGCTGTATAGGCCAACAACCCATTTTCCTTTCATTATAGGACTTGCGTGACCTGTTGATTTGAAAAGTCACCACTAGATGGCGACATATTATAAAATGTTAACAGTTCTCAGCAATCAAGGGTTTATGAATGAATTAACTAAAAAAAATATGTACAAATGTTGCATCTGGTCGGCGTAATGACACAAAGACGATTCAGGTTGGTATTCTTTATTTTCCCCCAAACGCCGAGAAGTAACAAAAATACAAGCATTTAAATATGATCTAGTACATATTTTCATAAAGATACAAATGAGATGCAAACAGAGAAAGTGCTAAAACAAAAATCAACATCAGTTATGATTCCATCTGTCATTTCAAAAACAAAAAGAAAATAGATAAAAATAAAGAAATAGGTCCCTCTCCCTTTCTAAAATAAGGCCTCAATTTAAAAAAGGTGTGATTTAAAGAGAGAAACTTAAGACCATAAAATCAGTGCAGTATCTAGACAAGTGATTCATTTTTTTCCCCCATTTTTTTTTTTCCTTTACAAAATCAATAGCAAGAAGTGTTTCTCGAGCTAAAACAAAAAGAAAGTGATCACAAAAAGATCTGAAKTGTCATAAGGAAAGCAAAACAAACATTTCATGAAAAGTAAATGTTCTTGCTAGTCTGGAAGCTCAAAGGGTTTCTGATTAGGAAATAAGTTGGTGTGTTACCATAGTTATCTTGCATTTCCTTGGAGTCAAAACTTAAAGGGAAACTTACAGGAATACTTTCCCATGCAAGCAGTCACACACACTCGTGCTCTCTTACGATCAAGTGATCCAGCAACTAAAACTACAAAACAATAAGGACCCTGTTTAGATATGTAGCCTACTCCTGCTTTGGTCTACTGTAGGCCTACTGACTGACTAACTCGCATGGTAAAAACACCAACGTATCACATGGTGAAAAAAGCATGATGATGCCATGTGACTCACACTTGGAACATGGGAACTTAGTCAATTGGAACGTTTCCTCTTTATAAAGAGGGAATCTTGTTTCTGTAGTCTTCTGAACATGTACTGTAAAAAAAAATCTATTACGCAATCATTAGTTTATCATTAATTAGCCTTCAGCTCTCACAATTCAACACCCCTCCAAAAAAACAATATTTTTATTTTATTTTTAAAGTCACCCTTCTTTAACCACCTCATTACCTGTAACCCTCATTAACTATTGGAGATGTCCTATATGGCACCCTATTCTCTCTCATATATATATAACAACACACACAGAGCCCTATGGGTCCTGTTCAAAAGTAGTGCCCTATATAGGAAATTGGGTGCCATTTGGGACATACACATTGACGGTACAACAGCAGAGTAGGTAGTAATGGAGCGTCTTGGCTCTAGGACCACAGGGGACAGAGATGGAGGGTGTGGAGAGAGAGAAGGATGAAGAGACGTACAATAGACAGAGAMAATGATGGGGCAGGGGGGGACTATGATTAATTTCACCTACAGAGTTACCAGGTACACGAAGACCACGGACGCTAAGACTCATTCATTTATTTAGATACAGACACTGACAGCACCATACAGGTCAGGTTACACCGGTCCACCGAGACTACACAGGCTTCTGATGCCTCCTGTCATGTCTGTCTTATGTCACAGGGACCTGAACAATCACACACATGCACACACACACCCTGATGTCCCATCAAACCCACTGAACTCTCCTGAATGTTGGGGTAACTGAATAAGTGACAAGTGCCTGTTTCACGGCTGCTACTTCCATTACCGGATCGTAATACCATCCATCCCTCCTTCTGCCGGTGTGTGTGTAGGGGGCCCTTGGGACGTACAGTGAAATTGACAGACAGGCCTGAGGCTCAAGTTCCCTCAGTAACATAGTATTTTCTGTGAGACACACAAAAACATTAGACCCTGTGTCTATCCTTTCTCCTTTAAAATTTAGAAGGGGATACAGAGGAAAAACAAGAGAACAGCATGCTCTTTTTGGGTCAGTTTGTGTCCATAACTTGTCCTTCAGAGAAAAACAGAGGGTGACCCCAAAAGTCTAATTTCGTGTGTTTGGGTGAGCACCCAGCCGGGACATTAGAGTTTATGTCAATCCAACCTAGAGAGTAATGAAAAGGAAAGAATGAGAGAGCACAGATCCCCTCCTTTCATCCCTCCATTTGTGTGGGTCAGCATCCGGCAGGTACATCCGCTATGAAGTCAAACTCGTTCTGTCCTAGCCAGAGTTCAGGCAGCTCGTTAGCCTGGTCCAACCCCAGCTCTACGACCAACGACATCAGAACCTCTTCGTCCACCGGGTCAGAGTCAATAATCCCCCCACAGCCCTGATTCCTCCCTCCAACACCTCCAGGGGTACCCCCCACCAGCTGCCCCGCCGAGCCCAGCATTGAGGCCCCAAACACCCTCTGAGGTCCTGAGGTGGGCACAGAGGCTACGCCGCCACCTATACCTCCAGCCAGACTCTGGTAGTGGGAGTTGAGTTTCTGGAGCTGCATGCTGGCGAGGAGGTGAGGGCCGGTCTGGAGGGTCTGCAGGCAGAATGGCTGGGGTTTGGAGAGGGATGGAGAGGTGGAGGTGTGGAGGGTGGTGGAGGAGGGGGGTAAGGGGCCACCCCCGGGTGTCTTGACAGGTACTGCCGTCCCGGTGTAGTGGAGGAGGGTGAGGGAGGATGACGGCAGCTCGCGGTCCTTCATGACAACGTGGGTGGGGCTGGAGAACAGCAGTGAGGTCATCACCTGGGGATGCCTGGGAATGAGGAAGAGGAAAATATGTTACGATGACATCATCAAACAGGGACACTACACAAGGCGGAAGAGATAACAGAGAGTACTAAAAACATACAAGGTTCTGATAAGAGATATGACATCATAGCGGCTGGATCACAGAGTGATGATAAGACTCATTTTCTTTGCTTTAACAGCCTGAAGTCAATTGTTTAACTAGGCTACCCACTAAGTATCCTAATCCAAATAGTGGATTGAGACTGGAGACTGTCCCGGCTAAATATCATTGTCTAATTTAATTGGTGGGTCACACAAACAATTTTTTGTTGTTTTTGTTTTGCTTTTTACATTGCAGAAAGGMCTGTATCCCAAATGGCACCCCATTCCCTTTAAGAGTGCACTACTTTTGACCAGAACCAACCAAGGTTTGGGAACTTGGGATACAGACTAAGTAAATTAAGTAAATTAACCATGAAAATACCATAGAGGCTCAGAGAGAGGGGACTGACTGACTGTCTGGTTGGATGTCTGGGGTTCATAATAGGGTTAAAAGACAACAGACCCATTGAGGTCTGAGTCACATGATAACATACATACATATCACCCTGAGAAAAGGAGTGTGTATGTGGGTGCGTGCATGTTTGCGTGAAAGGGACACACACACACGTCAAGTCATGAGGCTGTCATTTTAGGCAGTTAATCGCTTAATTATATGTGCTGATCCACTGGAACCCCCTTCCCGAGACACACACTCATCCAACCCCCTTCCTGCCCCAGACCATATTTAGGGAGAGGATAATTGCTACAGGCATGCATGCAGCTGCACTGGGCCTATAGAACACACACACCCGTCATCTTCTGTGGCCTGCCATTGACAGCTGTTTGGTATTCACCACTTTGTGTGTGTTCTCTGGTCCTTTGTGTTCATTATTCATTGGATGATTACTGTCAGAGGCAGACTGACTGCACATGGTTCCTCAACACAACAGCTTTCTATTACACTGATGATGCTGACGGGAAGACAGACAGACCGATAGGAGGAAGGAGAGACACTGGGCCATGTTCAAATATCCGTGGTGGAACAAGTACCCAATTGTCATACTTGAGTAAAAGTAAAAAGATACCGTAATAGAAAATGACTCAAGTAAAAGTGAAAGTTAGTAAAATACTACTGGTGTAAAAGTCAAAGTATTTTGTTTTAAATATCCTTAAGTATCAAAAGTAAATGGTATTGCTAAAATGTACAAGTATAAACCATTTCAAATTCCTTATATTAAGCAAACCAGACGGCACAATGTAGTCTATTTGTTATTGGCGGATAGCCAGGGAAATACTTCAACAAAGCATTTGGGTTTAGTGAGTCCGCCAGATCAGAGGCAGTAGGGATGACCAGGGATGTTCTCTTGATAAGTGTGTGAATTTGACAATTTCTGTCAAAATGTAACAAGTACTTCTGGGTGACAGGGAAATGTATGGAGTAAAAAGTACAATATTTTCTTGAGGAATGTAGTGCAGTAAAAGTTGTAAAAATTTGAAATAGTAAAGACACCCCAAAAAACGACTTAAGTAGTACTTTAAAGTATTTTGACTTAAGTACTTTAAACCACTGTCAAATATCCTTCCATCGATATCAGTGATTAGGCCTTCCTCAAGGAAGGAGAATGCGTTTTGAAACTATTCCAACAGAGCCTATTGAAGTAGTATGTCTCTCACTAAACTGCTTCTTAACCTATTGCCAAGAAGACGAACTGTTGACTGAATAGCCTACCATTGTCAATTAGCAAGGCTAGTATATTTAGCCTATATTAACGAATCACATTATGTCAGACAATCACTATAGAAGTTACTTGGAACAGGTTTTCAGTAATTTGATTAATCATATCGGTCTCCCGGTGGACTTGTGGGTCAGACCTGAAAGAGCATAAAATGCGTCTCATCTCTCCAACAACGGCGGTGTCAATTACCATGCGTGACGAACAAATTGAAACGTCAATCTGCACACACACCTTCACCATATGCTGAGGCTCAGCATGGCCACTTGTTTTAATTGAATCAACACATTTAACTATGGGGTGGAGGAAACAATGCAGAAAGGATATTTAATCACCGTACAAAATGCCATTAACGTATAGTCTACTTTGCATAACACATATAGGCTAACTCATGTTTGTGACATATTTTTTGACCCCATTTGCAAATTTGGTCAAATTGACTAAATAGCTTAGTCAAAACCAGGCTTTTAGTAGATGAATGTTATTAAGTAGTGTCATAAATCGTTCAAATAGCGCGTAAAATGTATTTAATTCAGGGTGTAGGCAAACTTCAGAATGCAGATCAGAAAACTGTAAAAAAAAAAAAAAACTTTAAAAAACAAGTGCTTGGCAAATACATGTGCACACTCTACCTTATTGCTCTGCGAAAGAAAACAAACAGTAAAGCAAACCATGGGCAATGTCAAATAAACATTAGCCTAACGCGTAACTTACAAATAGCATTAACAGAAAATATATACAGGCAAGAACAAACCTTTTAGAAAACCACGTTCAGGGCAGCAGAGAAAGTCCGTGTGTGGAGAGGATTGGTGAGATGTCTAACGTTAATGAACCCAAATCAACTCGCAAAACCACACCAGTAAGTAAATGTTTTGTCGTCAACTAAAACCTTTGTCAAGTTGTCTATATTTAGTAAGTCATCCGTTAGGTCCTGTTAAACTGAAGCCATAAAGTAAACGGTTGTGGATCAGGACATTGTCCCCGTGCAGCGTCTCGCCTTCACTCTCAATTTCTCTCTAGACTGGACGACTCGGGCAGAGTTCCCTCAATGGTGTTGTTACTGAATCGAAAGAATTATTCATTCGCTCGCGTCTCTCTCTCTCTCTCTCTCTCTCTCTCTCTCTCTCTCTCTCTCTCTCTCTCTCTCTCTCTCTCTTCTCTCTCTCTCTCTCTCTCTCTCTCTCTCTCTCTCTCTCTCTCTCTCTCTCTCTCTCTCTCTCTCTCTCTCTCTCCTCTCTCTCTCTCTCTCTCTCTCTCTCTCTCTCTCCTCTCTTCTCCTCTTCTCTCTCTCTCTCTCCTCTCTCTCTCTCTCTCTCTCTCTCTCCTCTCTCTCTCTCTCTCTCTTCTCTCTCTCTCTCTCTCTCTCTCTCTCTCTCTCTCTCTCTCTCTCTCTTCTCTCTCTCTCTCTCTCTCTCTCTCTCTCTCTCTCTCTCCTCTCTCTCTCTCTCTCTCTCTCTCTCTCACCAACACCACTCGACCCTCAAGAAGCGGCGGGCGAAGTGCGTTTGTGGCTGGACAGCATCAAAATCCCGGCCAAGAGTATGAAGAGAATCGGACAGACGCACAAGGGCTATCGCCCAACAAACGGTTCGGTTAATGGTTAATTCCAGTACCTTAGTGATCCAGTTTCCACAGTTTCCGTGTGCCCGTCATGAAAGCGCTCTACTGAGGCAGATGTTCTTTATTCTCAAGAGCGAGCGCCTTTCTCTACAATCACAGATCAAATAGTGTTCTATTCTATTCTCAACAGCCATCTCACTGATTATCATTCATGAGGGAACGCATAGCCCCAACACCCCTCAATGCACTTGAAACAATAACTGATGATTTGCACAACATAAAATGTGACACCAAAATGGAAAAGTGTGGGCCAACACACTCGCACTAGCCTACCTAGACAGACACCGCGGATGCTGTCATCAATTAGGTAGGCCTATTTAATATTTAAAAGTCCTCTGTTACAACTATATGTCAAATAACTCATGTCATCCTGAAATAAAATGACACACCTAAACATTTCCCCAAATTCGAGGTTGTCATATCAACCCAGACCCATTGATAACACAACTTTTTTTCAGATCCTCTGTTCATTCATGCATTGATTTTTAACAATTCATCTCAATATTGTCAGAGAGAGAAAAGAAAACATGCCAAGGCACCTTCTTTTAAAACACCACGCGCCTTAATTCCTTTTCAGTTAACCACATAAAGGCTTGCGAGCATCTGTCTTTATTGTGGTCAAGTCCCGTCAGTGCGCGGGGACAGTTCTCATGTAGATGAGGCTCGAGCATGATGTATGGGAGTACGGGGAGTCCTCTTTCTCCCCGGTGAGAAAACGTTATGCAAATGAGACGAACGGTTTTCAATTTCCCTCTTGAATGTAAAACTAGAAAAAACGGGCAAAAACAGACCGACCCACATAAACGCAAATTAACGTCAGCTTGTAATGTTCAACAACTCTCCTTTGATATAATTTTTTGCAAGCCTAGTTATATTATAGACTGAGCCCTAAAACAAACATTTATCTTATGATAAAACAATTCATAATCTAAAAGGTAAACTGATGTATTCAAATCAAATGATGACATCCTATGTCGGGTAACATGATGCTTTGCATAAAATGTCGTTGGGAAGGCCTGATGCAGTCAGTCTAGTCGCCATACAGGACATGGCAGGCAGGTGTGCTATTCAACAGCATGAATAGAGATGGGAGTTTGATTTCAGGCTGGGGAGGAGAGTAAACGTTCTTATCTATACACTAGGCTCTGAGTTTCTTTAGTGAAGCTGTCAGGCAGATAGGGTGTGTATGGTTAATGTATGGAAGCCATGCCTTTTCTCAATTGGATTTGCGCAACTCCTGCGTCCTCTTTACTCCGCCCTCTCTCGCCTCCTTTTGAAAAAGGTCAAAGGTAATCGAGGTGATGTGGCGAGGAGACTGTACGTGGAGGAAAATGCGCTTGTATGAAAGACTCCCCCACTCGCGTGTCATGGTTTTGACGAGATGGGATGCCCCATTGTCAAAAGTGACTTTTCGTAAGTCAGGAAAACTTAAGCAGCAGGTTAGGATAGGTAAGGTTTGGAAAAGTGTTAGGGTTAGCTAAAATGATTTCCGACTTGACTTGAATATGTAAACTGACATCACTTTCAGATTAGCGGCATCCCTTCTAGACATGACCGCGCTTCATCTGTTTAATTACGTTTACAGTGGTGGAGCCCAAAATAAGTGAAAAGTGATTAAAAACAAATGAAATTAGTTGTGCAGGACATTTTAAAGACACAATAAGTTCCATATTGTTTTCAAACGTGTGTATGCTTTTCTCCAACAAAACAAAAGCTGAATCAAAACTCTTCCACAAATGGCAACTTGATGAAAGGTGGCTATCAAGGAGGGAAGCACACTCATCCGTTCGCCTACTAACGAATTGACATCACCACCTGACCACTTATCGGTTTCTGGGTCATGGAAGAGAGAGGTGTGGAGGACTGAGTTTTCTTAAAATGATTAAAGGCCCATTAAATAAGGTGGATTGAGAAACATATTTTTGGTTGGCAAAGGACTGATAATTTGGCCATATTGCCAATCCAAAAATAAAGTGATATGCCATGCAACAGCTCTATGCCAAATGTTAAAAATTGTCTTAAAGAAATCTGAGGAATTATTTAAATAGAGAAACAGTTAAGACATACTAAAATATTTTTGGGAATCCAGCTCCCTAGGCCCTGAAGTTGTCTTGTTCTGGTCTCCATGCAATGTCATAATAAGGGGGGTTTTGGGGGAGGAGGTGGAAGACAGAACTACCCTACTCTCATGTCTAAATTCACCCGTTTTTACTGAGTCTTTGTGCAATAGGCTGTCACGGAGCTGTTTACAAGATAGGAGTTTCAATCAGTTTCGTCTTTCCTCCTAACCCATAAACAGACTAATGAGTTTCACATGCACTCTGAGGAAAACCACAACTCTGACCACAGAATCCATAAAGTGTGTGTGTGTTTGTCGGTGTGAGTGTGCGTACTCTGTGTGTGTGTTCTGGTTGTGGTCATAATGTTTAAATGAAATCCATAAAGATCACACAGAACTTCTGTTCCACACATGGAACCCACTTTGATTCCCCACCTCTAGGCTGCATCCAAAATGGCACTCTTCCCATAGGGCTCCAGTCAAAAGTAAAAGTAGTGCACTATAGCGAACAGTGTCATTTGGGACACAGACCTACATTTGGTGAGTTTCCTATACTGGATGTAATTGAAACTCATGTTTTAATCAGTTAGTATTTAAAAAAAAAAGTTATTTACACCATATAGAAGGCAAAAGTGAACCATAAAAAAAGTTGTACTTTTGTGAAACCAAAAGCAAAATTATACAAAACTGTTCTACACTCCTAATGTACTTATAGTTTAAAGTAAAACATGCGGTTTGAACAGGACTGAAATCAAATTTGCCCGATGCTTTCGCGTAAAAGATTTCATTAGACAAGAGATCAGATCATTGACATGCCACTTAAAAACACACAGACTGTAGAATATATACTGAACAAAAATAAACATGTGTTGGTCCCATGTTTCATGAGCTGATATAAAAACGTCCCAGAAATTATCCATACGCACAAAAAGCTTTTCTCTCAGATTTTGTGTACAAATTTGTTTACATCCCTGTTAGTGAGCATTTCTACTTAGCCAAAATAATCCATCCACCTGACAGGTGTGGCATATCAAGAAGCTGATTAAACCGCATGAACATTACACAGGTTCACCTTGTGCTGGGGAAAATAAAAGGCCACTAAAATATGCAGTTTTGTCACTCAACACAATGCCACAGATGTCTCAAGTTGAGGGAGCATGCAATTGGCATGCTGACTGCAGGAATGTCCACCAGAGCTGTTGTCAGAGAATTAAATGTTAATTTCTCTACCATAAGCCGCCTCCGTCAATTTAGAGAATTTGGCAGTACAGCCAACCTGCCTTGTAACCATGCCAGCCCAGGACCTCCACATCCGACTTCTTCAGCGTCTGACACCAGCCACCCGGACAGCTGATGAAACTGAGGAGTATTTCTGTCTGTAATAAAGGCCTTTTGTGGGGAAAAACTCATTCTGATTGGCAGGGCCTGGCTCCCCAGTAGGTGGGCCAGGCTCCCAAGAGGGTGGGCCAATGCCCTCCCAGGCCCACCCATGGCTACGCCCCTGCTCAGTCATGTGAAATCCATAGATTAGGGTCTAATTTATTTCAATTGACTGATTTCCTTATATGAACTGTATCTCAGTAAAATCTTTGAAATAGTTGCGCTTATATTTTTGTTCAGTTAAGAAAAATGCCCATATAAAGCTCCCGAAAAGTACTGCACTCATGTAGTGAAGATCATCTGTAGCACTAAGATCATAAAACATCAAAGTTCTTGTCAGGATACTCTTATATGGGGTGTAAGATTATCTTAATGCTGAAGATTATCTTTGTTTTTGGGAAACTCACCCCAGGGAGGCATGAACATACAGCACCAGGGAAGCAGCTAAAGAGGTAACACTAGCCCGCGACATGTCTGCTTTACTTGTTTAGCACAAATCTTAACATAGCCCACCCTAAATGTTTCCCACACCTAAATATGTACACATTTAAGTCTAATATTAAAACCCACCCATAGCCTAGGTTCTAAACTGAACATTTAGAAGCAAAATAGAACAAGGTAGGAATTCTGGGCCATGCAATCTTATTCATTATGATCTAAAAGACAAAAAATAATCTTCAAATTCTGATCCTAGATCAGCATTCATACTCAGACCCTGTGGGAATACGGGCCCTGGAAGCCATTTTTAGAGCAGAAATTCTCAGTCTGGTCCATGGCTAGTCGAACCCGAATCTCCTCCCCACAGTAAAAAAAAAAAGATATATACAAAGACAAAACGGAAACAGACCAACAGCAAACCGGCAACATCAGCACCCTACCCTCCTCCTCGTCCCCTACAATAAAACATCCTCCTGGAAACATTCAAGTCATGTTTTTCCACATTGCTCCTGCTCCACCCCAACATCTCCCTCTCCTCCCCGTTGGCAAAGGATGGAGCTCCAACATACGGTCTTCATCAGCCTGGCGTGTGTGTGTTCATTACCCCAGGAGGCCCTGATTGGAAACATGAGACTCCGCTCTTAAACCACATTCTTCAAATTCCCTGTAAACAACAGAGGGGAGGGATGGAGGGAGGGAAAAACAGGGTTAAATTAATCATAGATACTTAGAAATAAGCATAATGAAAACACTCACGACACAAAGTCAAAACACACAGACAAAAAGCATTAATTCATCTCATATTGTGTCCAAACAGAGCATGTACGCGCACACACGAACACACCTCAGCCCTGTCATCAGTGACAGCGTTAGCATGACGCTAAGTGTGGACAGAAGTGCTGTCAGTGATACATCAGATTTATCTGTAGATGAAAGGAGAGTTAACCTCCTGTTAAGGAGAGTTAACCTCCTGTTAGCCTGGTTTAGATAAGAGGGAGGTGTGTATGTGTGTGTGGGAGGAGTAGCCTAGCGGTGACTAAGAGTTCACTTGTATAAATGTCATGTAAACTCAGCAAAAAAAGAAACATCCTCTCACTGTCAACTGCGTTTATTTTCAGCAAACTTAACATGTGTAAAATATTTGTAGGAACATAAGATTCAACAACTGAGACATAAACTGAACAACTTCCACAGACATGTGACTAACAGAAATGGAATAATGTGTCAAAGTAAATGTGTCAAAGTAACAGTCAGTATCTGGTGTGTTGCATTAAGTACTGCAGTGCATCTCCTCCTCATGGACTGCAGCAGATTTGCCAGTTCTTGCTGTGAGATGTTACCCCACTCTTCCACCAAAGCACCTGCAGGTTCCCGGACATTTCTGGGGGGGGAATGGCCCTAGCCCTCACCCTCCGATCCAACAGGTCCCAGACGTTGAGATCCGGGCTCTTCACTGGCCATGGCAGAACACTGACATTCCTTTCTTGTATGAAATTGCGCACAGAACAAGCAGTATGGCTGGTGTCATTGTCATGCTGGAGGTTCATGTCAGGATGAGCCTGCAAGAAGGGTACCCTGTAAAGCACAGCGTTGAGATTGCCTGCAATGACAAGCTCAGTCCGATGATGCTGTGACACACCGCCCCAGACCATGACGGACCCTCCACCTCCAAATCTATCCCGCTCCAGAGTACAGGCCCTGGTGTAGCGCTCATTCCTTCGACGATAAACGCGAATCTGACCATCACCCCTGGTGAGACAAAACCGCGACTCGTCAGTGAAGAGCACTTTTTGCCAGTCCTGTTTGGTTTGTGCCCATAGGCGATGTTGTTGCCGGTGATGTCTGGTGAGGACCTGCCTAACAACAGGCCTACAAGCCCGCAGTTCAGCCTCTCTCAGCCTATTGTGGACAGTCTGAGCACTGATAGAGGGATTGTGCGTTCCTGGTGTAACTCGGGCAGTTGTTGTTGCCATCCTGTACCTGTCCCGCAGGTGTGATGTTCAGACGTACCGATCCTGTGCAGGTGTTGTTACACGTGGTCTGCGACTGCGAGGACGATCAGCTGTCCGCCCTGTAGCACTGTCTTAGGCGTCTCACAGTACGAACATTGCAATTTATTGCCCTGGCCACATCTGCAGTCCTCATACCTCCTTGCAGCATGCATAAGGCACGTTCACACAGATGAGCAGGGACCCTGGGTATCTTTCTTTTGGTGTTCAGTAGAAAGGCCTCTTTATAGTCCTAACCTTTCATAACTGTGACCGTAATTGCATTAAAAGCATGGGAAACAGTGTTTAAACCCTACACAATGAAGATCTGTGAAGTTATTTGGATTTTTCCAAATTATCTTTGAAAGACAGGGTCCTGAAAAAGGGATGTTTCTTTTTTTGCTGAGTTTGTTCGTTCAGCGATTCACTGTCTGTCGTAACGAGGAAGAAAGAGAATGTGGATACAAAAATAAAACGCAACAATTTCAAAGATTTTACTCAGTTACAGTTCATATAACAAAATAAGTCAATTGAAATAAATGAATTAGGCCCTAATCTATGGATTTTACATGGCTGGGAATACAGATATGCATTTGTTGGTCACAGATAAAAAGGTAGGGGCGTAGATCAGAAAACCAGTCAGTATCTGGTGTGACCATTTCGTCATCCAGCGCGACACATCTCCATCGCATAGAGTTGATCAGGCTGTTGATTGTGGCCTGTGGGAATGTTATCCCACTCCTCTTCAATGGATGTGTGAAGTTGCTGGATACTGCCGGGAACTGGAACACGCTGTCGTACACGTTGATCCAGAGCATCCCAAACATGCTCAATGGGTGACATGTCTGGTGAGTATGCAGGCCATGGAAGAACTGGGACATTTTCAGCTTCCAGGAATTGCGTACAGATCCTAGTGACATGGGGCTGTGCATTAGTCATGCTGAAACATGAGGTGATGGCGGCAGATGAATGGCATTAAGTGCATTCAAATTGCCATTGATAAAATGCTATTGTTTTCATTGTCCGTAGCTTATGCCTGCCCATACCATAACCCCACCACCATGGGGCACTCTGTTCACATCAGCAAACCGCTCATCCACACAACGCTATACATGCTGTCTGCCATCTGCCCGGTACAGCTGAAACCGGGATTAATCCGTGAAGATCACACTTCTCCAATGTGCCAGTGGCCATCAAAGGTGAGTATTGGCCACTGAAGCCAGTTACCACCCTGGTGAGGACGACAAGCACGCAGATGAGTTTCCCTGAGACGGTTTCTGTCAGTTTGTGCAGAAATTCTTCGGTTGCGCAAACCCACAGTTTAATTAGCTGTACGGGTAGCAGGTCTCCGACGATCCCGGATGTGGAGGTCCTGAGCTTGCGTGGTTATACAGTGCATTCGCAAAGTATTAAGACTTCTTCCACATTTTTCCCCTCAATCTACACACAATACCCCATAATGACAAAGGGAAAACAGGAATATCTTATTTGCATAAGTATTCAGAAACTTTGCTATGAGTATAAATTGAGCTCAGGTGCATCGTGTTTCCATTGATCATCCTTGAGATGTTTCTACAACTTTGAGTGCACCTATGTTAAATTCAAACTAATTAGACACGATATGGAAAGGCACACACCTGTCTATATAAAAGGTCCCACAGTTGACAGTGCATGTCAGAGCAAAAACCAAGCCATGAGGTCGAAGGAATTGTCCATAGAGCTCTGAGACAGGATTGTGTTGAGGCACAGATCTGGGGAAGGCTAAGAAAAATGTCTGCAGCATTGAACGTCCTCAAGAATACAGTGGCCTCCATCATTCTTAAATGGAAGTAGTATGGAACCACCAAGACTCTTCCTAGAGCTTGCCGCCAGGCCAAACTGAGCAATTGGGGGAGAAGGGCCTTGATCATGGAGGTGACCAAGAACCCAATGGTCACAGACAGAGCTCCAGAGTTCCTCTGTGGAGATGGGAGAACCTTCCAGAAGGACAACCATCTCTGCAGCACTCCACCAATCAGGCCTTTATGGTAGTGGCCAGACGGAAGCCAGTCCTCAGTAAGAGGCACATGACAGCCTGCTTGGAGTTTTCCAAAAGGCACCTAAAAGGACTGACCACGAGAAACAAGATTCTGGTTTGATGAAACCAAGATTGAACTCTTTAGCCTGAATGCCAAGCATCACGCCTGGAGGAAACCTGGCACCATCCCTACGGTGAAGCATGGTGGTGGAAGACAAATGCTGGGGGATGTTTTTCAGTGGCAGGGTCTGGGAGACTAGTCAGGATCGAGGGAAAGACGAACGGAGCAAAGTATGGAGAGATCCTTGATGAAAACCTGCTCCAGAGCGCTCAGGACCTCAGACTGGGGCGAAGATTCACCTTCCAACAGGACAACGACCCTAAGCACACAGCCAAGACAATGCAGGAGTGGCTTAGGGACAAGTCTCTGAATGTCCTTGAGTGGCCCAGCCAGAGCTCGGACTTGAAACCGATCAAACATCTCTGGAGAGACCTGAAAATAGCTGTGCAGCGACACTCCCCATCCAACCTGACAAAGCTTGAGAGGATCTGCAGAGAAGGGGAGAAACTCCCCAAATACAGGTGTGCCAAGCTTGTAGCATCATACCAAAGACGACTCAAGGCTGTAATTGCTGCCAAAGGTGCTTCAACAAAGTACTGAGTAAAGGGTCTGAATACTTTGGTAAATGTGAGCAGTTCATTTTTAATACATTTGCAAAAATGTATGAAAAAATGTTTTGCCTTGTCATTAAAATGGGGCATGGTGTAGAGAATGAGGATTATTATTATTTTTTAAATCCATTTTAGATTAAGGCTGTAACGTAACAAAATGTGGAAAAAGACCAGGGGTCAGAATACCTTCTGAATGTATTGTACGTGGTCTGCAGTTGAGGCRGGTTGGACGTACTGCCAAATTCTCTAAAACGACATTGGAGGCAGCTTATGGTAGAGAAATCAACATTCAATTCTGGCAACAGCTCTGGTGGACATTCCTGCAGTCAGCATGCCAATTGCATGCGCCCTAAAAACATCAGACATCTGTGGCATTGTGTTGTGTGACAAAACTGCACAATTTCCACTGGCCTTTTGTTCCCAGCACAAGGTGCACCTGTGTCATGATCATGGTGTTTAATCAACTTCTAAATATGCCACACCTGTTAGGTGGGTGGATTATCTTGGCAGAGGATAAATGCTCAATAACAGGTAMGMAAACAAATGTGTGAACAAAATTAGAGAAATARGCTTTTTGGGCGTATGGAAAATATCTGGGATATTTTATTTTAGCTCATTAAACATGGGACCAACACTTTACATGTTGCGTTTATATATTTTTTCAGTATATGTGGAGACTGTGGGCATCCAGTACCAGGGTTGAAAAAAACTACATTCCAGATGCAACAAATGATTTGTGTCGTCTGTCTACACTGCATTCTCTCTCTGTGTGCGTGTGTGTACACTGCAGCAGTTCCCCAGACGGACGGTTTATCAAAATGCAAAAGTGATGTACTTCCTCAGCAAGAGCAGATATGCAAATGAGGAAACAGAATAGGTAAATACACAAAGGTAACACTTCACTTGCATAACATGGTGATAGAGCGCTTATTTCCAACCAATGAATAACCAGCCACACACTTTACAACCTTTGTTTTGGGTCTCCATCTGTAGCTTTCAATATCATGTTTCAGAGAGATGCATGTCTGAATATGGTTAGGTAAACACTGTGATTGCATAGCGATGGCGAATATGTGTTGAATAAAAGGGGCAGGTCAGACATGTCAGTGTCTATACAGACAATGCTGCTTTGATTTCCTATTATTAACAGGCTGTTTCACGTTTAACCAACAAAAGCGGTGAGAATGACAATCATACACTCACAGTGCCTTCAGAAAGTATTCATACCCCTCGTCTTAATCTACATTTTGTTGTGTRAGAGCCTGAATTCAAAATGGAMTAAATAGATTCTCACCCATCTACACAATACRCCAAAGTGAAAACATGGTTCAGAAATGTAAGCACATTTATTGAAAACTAAATACAGAAATCGAATTTACATAAGTATTCACACCCCTGAGGCAATACACGTTAGCACCTTCGGCAGCGATCACAGCTGGGAGTCCCTAAGCGCTTTGCACATCTGGATTGTACTACATGTGCACAATATTCTTACATTTATTCAAAAACTGACAAGTTGGTTATTGATCATTGCTAGACAGCAATTTAAGTCTTGCCATAGATTTAAGTGAAAACAAGTCCACTAGTTAACTCCAGTATATATATATATATATATATATATATATATATATATATATATATATATATATATTTGGCCTTGTGTTTTTAAGTTATTGTCCTGCTGAAAGGTGAATTTGTCCCCCAGTGTCTGTTGGAAAGCAGACAACCAGGTTTTCCTCTAGGATTTTGCTTGTGCTTTGCTCTATTCCGTTTCTTTTCATCCTTAAAAACTCCCTAGTCCTTGCCAATGACAAGCATACTCATAACATGATGCAGCCACCGCCATGTTTGAAAATATGTAGAGCGATACTCAGTGATGTGTTGTATTTGCCCCAAACATAGCGTTTTGTAATCTGGACAGAGTCAATTTCTTTGCCACATTTTTCAGTTTAACTTCAGTGCCTTATTGCAAAACAGGATGTATGTTTTAGAATATCTTTTATTCTGTACAGGCTTCCTTTTTTTTCTGTTATTTAGGTTAGTATTGGAGTAACTAATGTTGTTGATCTATCCTCAGTTGTCCCATCATAGCCATTAAACTGTTTCAAAGTCACCATTGGCTTCATGGTGAAATCCTTGATTGGTTTCTTTCCTCTCCGGGCAATTTAGTTCGGGACGCCTGTGTCTTTGTAGTTACTGGGTGAATTGATACACCATCCAAAGTGTAATTAGTAACTWKACCATGCTCCAAGGGATATTCAAATGTCAGCTTTTTATTTTATTTTTACCGGTCTACCAATAGGTGCCCTTCTTTGTGAGGCACTGGAAAAGCTCCCTGGTTTTGTGGTGAATCTGTGCTTGAAATTCACTGCTCGGCTGGACCTTACTGATAATTGTGTGTATGGTGTAGTTATTCAAAAATCATGTTAAAACACTATTATTGCACACAGACTCCATGTAAGCAAATCTTTACTCATGGACCTATTTAGGCGTGGCATAACAAAAGGGTTGAATACTTACTGACTAAAGACATTAAAGCATTACATTTATTAATTAGTAAATAAATTTTAAAAAACGTAATTCCACTTTGACATTATTGGGTATTGTGTGTAGGTCAGTGACACAAAATCAAAATTTAATCAATGTTAAATGCAGGATGTAACAATATGTGGAAAGTTCAAGGGTGAAGGCACCGTTTAGATTGTTTTTTGACAAACAACCGTTTTATAGAGGCATGGTTTGGTTTCCTGTTTGTTTGCATTGTAGTGTGTGTGTGTGTGTGTGTGTGTGTGTGTGTGTGTGTGTGTGTGTGTAAACCCATCATTATAACCCGTCCTGTTCCATATGCTTAAAAGCCAGCCTGAGCCAACAGACTAAAGGGTTTGCATTGCAGTGTGTGTGTGTGTGTGTGTACACTTGCACTGGCAAGCATCCATTCCAATCAACGTCTGGCAAAAAGCAACCATGTTTTCTATCCCTCTCTATTTTTAAACGGAGCTCAGAGTCTCGTAAATGTCCCCCAGATGTTGTTTGGAAATTCCGGTAAAGTGACGAGCAGTGAGCAGAGGTATTTACTACTTGAGTGTGTTAATCAATCGCAGCTCGTATTCGACAACTCTCTGGGAGCGAAGTGTTTGTCATGTTATCTCACACACACACGTTTATCATCTCCTGCAACATTAATGAGAAAGCTGTCGAAGCCCTCACAACATTAAAATATACCCTACCGTTCAAAAGTTTGGAGTCACTTAGAAATGTTCTTGTCCATTAAAATAACATCAAATTGATCAGAAATATAGTGTAGACATTGTTAATGTTGGAAATGACTATTGTAGCTAGTAACAGCAGATTTTTTTTATGGAATATCTACATAGGCGTACAGAGGCCCATTATCAGCAACCATCACTCCTGTGTTCCAGTGGCACGTTGTGTTAGCTAATCCAAGTTTATAATTTTAAAAAGCTAATTGATCATTAGAAAACCCTTTTGCAATTATGTTAGCACAGCTMAAAACAGTTGTTCTGATTAAAGAAACAATAAAAACTGATCTTCTTTAGYCTAGTTGAGTATCTGGAGCATCAGCATTTGTGGGTTCGATTACAGGCTCAAAATGGCCAGAAACAAAGAACTTTCTTCTGAAACTCATCAGTCTATACTTGTTCTGAGAAATGAAGGCTATTCCATGCGAGAAATTGCCAAGAAACTGAAGATCTCGTACAACGCTGTGTACTACTCCCTTCACAGAACAGCGCAAACTGGCTCTAACCAGAATAGAAAGAGGAGTAGGAGGCCCCGGTGCACAACTGAGCAAGAGGACAACTACATTTAGTGTCTAGTTTGAGAAACAGATGCCTCAAGTCCTCAACTGGCAGCTTCATTAAATAGTACCCGCAAAACACCAGTCTCAGCGTCAACAGTGAAGAGGCGACTCCGGGATGCTAGCCTTCTAGGGCTGGGATATAGATTTCCCGCCCTTGGCCGTGTGCGGCTGCTGCCTGCTAGGGCTGGGAATTGCTACCATTTTGTTAAGTTACAGCCTTATTCTAAAATTGGTACAATTGTCCCCCCACCCCCCTCATTAATCTACACACAATACCCCATAATGACAAAGCAAAAACAGGTAATTTTTTTGTGCAAAAAAAATGAAATGTTACAATTACATAAGTATTTGGAAGCGATTATAGCCTCAAGTCTTCTTGGGTATGGCGCTACAAGCTTGGCACACCTGTATTTAGGGTGTTTCTCCCATTATTTTCTGAAGATGCTCGCAYGCTCTGTCAGGTTGGATAAGGAGTGTAGCACAGCTATTTTCAGGTCTCTCCAGAGATGTTCAAGTCCGGGCTCTGACTGGGCCACTCAAGGACATTCAGAGACTTGTCCCAAAGCCACTCCTGCATTGTCTTGGCTGTGTGCTTAGGGTTGTTGTCCTGTTGGAAGGAGAACCTTCGCCCAGTCTGAGGTCTTGAGTGCTCTGGAGCAGGTTTTCATCAAGGATCTCTGTACTTTGCTCCGTTCACCTTTTCCTCGATCCTGACTAGTCTCCCAGTCCCTGCCGCTGAAAAACATCCAAAGCATGATGCTGGCACCACCATGCTTCACCGTAGGGATGGTGCCAGGTTTCCTCCAGACATGACGCTTGGCTTTCAGGCTAAAGAGTTCAATCTTGGTTTCATCAGACCAGAGAATCTTTGTTTTTATATATTTTTTAAATATTCGAAACATACAATATACTTGCAGTGTTGTCGCTCAACAACTACATCATACCAGTCATCCAACAGATTCCCATTCAGAGCGACACAGAAGCATCCAGGTCAATGCCCTGCTCAAGGGCACATTGACCGATCTACCACCAGGCCAAAAAACATGAACCAAAACCCTCCAAACCCCCCCCAGCTCCCCAATAGCTGTCCCGCAACCACCATAATTGCAGTGTTGACCCTTCTTTTTCAAGACCTCTGCAATCCGCCCTGGCATGCTGTCAATTAACTTCTGGGCCACACCCTGACTGCTGGCAGCCCATTCTTGCATAATCAATGCTTGGAGTTTGTAAGAATGTGGGTTTTTGTTTGTCCACCCGCCTCGAGGATTGACCACAAGTTCTCAATGGGATTAAGGTCTGGGGAGTTTCCTGGCCGGGGACCCTAAATATCAATGTTTTGTTCCCCGAGCCACTAAGTTATCACTTTTGCTTTATGGCAAGGTGCTCCATCATGCTGGAAAAGGCATCGTTCGTCACCAAACTGTTCCTGTATTGTTGGGAGAAGTCGCTCTCGGAGGATGTGTTGGTACCATTCTTTATTCATGGCTGTATTCTTAGGCAAAATTGTGAGTGAGCCCAGTCCCTTGGCTGAGAAGCAACCCCACACATGGTCTCAGGATGCTTTACTGTTGGCATGACACAGGACTGATGGTAGCGCTCACCTTGTCTTCTCCAGACAAGCTTTTTTCCTGATGCCCCAAACAATCGGAAAGGGGATTCAGAGAAAATGACTTTACCCCAGTCCTCAGCAGTCCAATCCCTGTACCTTTTGCAGAATTACAATCTGTTCCTGATGTTTTTCCTGGAGAGAAGTGGCTTCTTTGCTGCCCTTCTTGACACCAGGCCATCCTCCAAAAGTCTTTGCCTCACTGTGCGTGCAGATGCACTCACACCTGCCTGCTGCCATTCCTGAGCAAGCTTTGTACTGGTGGTGCCCCGATCCCGCAGCTGAATCAACTTTAGGAGACGGTCCTGGCGCTTGCTGTACTGTCTTGGGCGCCATGAAGTCTTCTTCACAACAATTGAACCGCTCTCCTTGAAGTTCTTGATGATCTGATAAATGGTTGATTTAGGTGCAATCTTACTGGCAGCAATATCCTTGCCTGTGAAGCCCTTTTTGTGCAAAGCAATGATGACGGCACGTGTTTCCTTGCAGGTAACCATGGTTGACAGAGGAAGAACAATGATTCCAAGCACCACCCTCCTTTTGAAGCTTCCAGTCTGTTATTCAAACTCAATCAGCATGACAGAGTGATCTTCAGCCTTGTCCTCGTCAACAATCACACCTGTGTTAACGAGAGAATCACTGACATGATGTCAGCTGGTCCTTTTGTGGCAGGGCTGAAATGCAGTGGAAATGTTTTTTGGGGATTCAGTTCATTTGTATGGCAAAGAGGAACTTTGAAATTAATTGCAATTCATCTGATCACTCTTKATAACATTCTGGAGTATATTCAAATTGCCATCATACAAACTAAGGCAGCAGACTTTGTGAAAATTWAAATTTGTGTCATCAGCCTCAGGTAAACCTGCATTAGTTGTAAAAACACTGCCCCTCAGTGTCATTCAAATGTACTTTTTATTATTATTATTTTTTTTTATTAACTTTTATCTTTGACCATCATTCTATCTCCCACACAGCAACTCCACTCCCACTTGTCTCCAATTCCACATACCAACCCTCAGCCCATCCCATCGATCTCTGCTGGCCACCCACTTCGGGTTTCTACGCAACACATATCTTTCAACTATGCGGTGATGTTCAACGTACAATTTCATTCTATCTATCTAATCGAATAGAATCCAGATTGCGAGTTGAAGATAAATATTTTTACTATGAGTATTAGTAATTGACTGACCCGGTCTCTCCAGATCTACTAACTGTACTATTTCTAGGGTAAATTTTAGATCAATGCTATGCATTTTCAGCCATTCCTGAACCGGAGACCATAAACAGGCTACCTGAGGGCAATACCAAAATAAATGGTCTATTGATTCTGTATCCTCAATCTGCAGAGCTTCGATGACTTTATGCCCCAAATATTCAACATTTTGTTGGTGGCAAGAATTCTATATAATAATTTTAGCTGAAAAGCACAAAGTCTTGAATCTTGCGTAGTTCTTTATATCAACTCAAAAATCTCTTCCCAACTATTTTGCAATCTGTATGGCACAGTTGTCAACATCCTGGTCCTCAAATGAAACTGGTATACTTCCCCATTTATGCTATTTTTATTCCTCCGCCAGTTTTGATCTTTTATATTGGGCCGACAGACCAGTTCCCTACCTCCTCCCGCTGCCACCTGCCTCCATTTTTGGGGTAATGCTGTAATCAATTGGTTGTACTCTTGGATTGAGCAGACCTTCCTGTACAATTCTGATAACTCCATGAAGGACAAAGCTCTACCATTCCAATTTACAATATCATTTACGAACAAAATACCCTTTTCAAACATCTTTCCCATAAATACAGGTATTTTATCAGCCAACACATTTGAGTTCAGCCATAATATTTGTATCTTTTCAGGGGGATGAAATTGTAGCCAGCTCTGCAATGCTTGCTTGAAAAAGAGAGATACTTAGAAAAAAGTATAATTTTCAAATAATCGAAAATGAGACTGCAGATTGCCATAAGGCCATTAATAAATAATGGATGAGCTTTTCTTAGTAATCTACTTGAGAACCATTTAGGGTTCAAATAAAACTTTTGAATGAGTGAGGTTTTTAGAAAGACGTTTAGTGCTTTTATATTTAATAATCTCAACCCACCCAATTCATATTCATTATATAGATAGGCACGTTTTATTTTGTCTGGTTTAGCGTCCCAGATAAAGCGAAATATTTTTTGCTCATATGATTTCAAAAACGAATCATCAGGAGTAGGCAGTGCCATAAATAAGTGAGTAATCTGATATGACTAAGGAGTTAAATCAGGGCAATTTTTCCATAAATAGACAGATATTTACCTCTCCATGGTTGCAGGATCTTGTCTATTTTTACAAGTTTACTGTTGAAACTCATTGTGGAGAGCTTATTTATATATTTGTGATATGAATGCTGAGTATGTCTACTTCACCAACAGCCCATTTTATAGGTAAACTGCAGGGTAATGTAAAAGTTGTATTTTTTTTTTAAAAGATCCAATACGTGATATTGTACACTTATCATAATTAGTTTAAGTCCAGAGAGCACAGAAAAGTTATCTAGATCTTCAACGAGACATTGCAGGGATCTAGCTTGCGGACTTATTATAAAACTTGAGTCATCGGCATACATGGATACCTTTGTTTTAAGCCTTGAATTTCTAATCCTCTAAAATGTTGTTATTGGATCTGATTTTAATAGCTAGCATTTCGATGGCCATAACGAATTGACATGGTGACAGCGGACACCCTTGTTTAACTCCTCTTGACAATTCAAAACTCTGAGAAGTAGCCGTTATTTACTATTTTACACCGGGGGTTGCTATACATTATTTTTACACATTTCATAAGAGAATTACTGAAATTGAAAAAAATCCTGCCATTTATAAATAAAATCCAGTCTTTATGAAATGCCTTTTAAATAACATTCCTGGCTTCTTATACGTTTCATGATGTTCTATTATTTCTAGTAGTTGTCGTACATTATCTCCAATGTATTGTTCATTGTAAAAACCTGACTGATCAGGATGAACAATACCTGGTAAAACCCTTTTAATTCTGAGTGTTATGCATTTCACTAGTATTTTTGCATCACAAGGTTGAAGTGTAAGGGGCCTCCAGTTTTTTTTAGATAGACTGGGTCTTTATATTTGCCATCTGGGTCTTGTTTTAATAATAGAGAAATCAGACCTTCCCGCTGAGTATCTAACAGACTACCATTTCTATAGGAGTAGTTAAAACAATCAAAAAATACTTGATATACCTCCACCGGTATGCCATCAAGCCCTGGGGTTTTGCCAGACTGAAAGGATTTAATAGCCTCAAAAAGTTCCTCTGTAATTTGGACGCCGCACTAATCTTTCTGTACATTTGTTAATTTTTCATATTATTTGGAAAGAATTCCTTACCATAATCTTCATTCAGTGAGAGAGGATGAGACAGAAAAGAGAACATCTGCCTAAAATAATTAGCCAGAGAATCTTGTTTTTCATGGTCTGAGAATCCTTTAGGTGCCCTTTGGCTAACTCCAAGTGGCCTGTCATGTGCCTTTTACTGAGGAGTGGCTTCCGTCTGGCCACTTGGTTCTTGGTCAACTTCCTGACCAAGGCCCTTCTCCCCCGACTGCTGAGTTTTGCCGGGTGACCAGCTCRAGGAAGAGTCTTGGTGGTTCCAAACTTCTTCCATTTAAGAATGATGGAGGCCACTGTGTTCTTGGGGACCTTCAATGCTGCAGAAAGTTCTTGGTACCGTTCCCCAGATCTGTGCCTCGACACAATCATGTCTCGGAGCTCTACGGACAATTCCTTTGATCTCATGGCTTGGTTTTTTCCTCTGACAAGCACTGTCAACTGTGGGACCTTCTATAGACAGGTGTGTGCTTTTCTAAATCAAGTCTAATCAAGTGACTATACCACAGGTGTACTCCAATGAAATTGCAGAAATATCTCAAGGATGATCAATGGAAACAGAATGCAGCAGAGCTCAATTTCGAGTCTCATAGCAAAGGGTCTGAATACGTATGTAAATAAGGTATCCGTTTTTACTTAGAATAAATATGCAAACATTTCTAAAAACCTGTTTTCACTTTGTCATTATGTATATATATTGTGTGTAGATTGAAGAGTGAAAATAATGTCATCCATTTTAGAATAAGGCTGTAAGGTAACAAAATGTGGAAAAAGTCAAGGGGTCTGAATACTTTCCGAATGCAGAGGGATGAGAGCCATGAGAAAATGAGTTTTGATCAGTAATAAATTAAAATACTGAAAACAAAATTGGCTCCTGTTTAAAAAGATGGAGCACAAGCTATGAAGGGAAAACAAGTTCTGGTGCAGGTTCAGCCAACTAGCGACAAAATAATATTGCGATATTGTCAAAAAGATAGTCAAAAATAACATACTACTATGTATCTGTATCGATTATTTCCACCATCACTACTGCCTGCCAGTCTCCCCAATGTAGGCTGCATGTCTGCATCCCAAATACACCCTATCATTTATATAGTGCACTCCTTTTGACCAGAGCTAAGGGCAATAGTCAAAAGTGGTGCACTACATAGGGAAAWGGGTGGTTGGTTTATCCGTGCCTTGGGAAATACACTACATGACCAAAAGTATGTAGACACCCTCTTGTCGAACATGTCATTCCAAAATAATTTGTACAAATATTTTTTTATTTTACCTTTATTTGACTAGGCAAGTCAGTTAAGAACTAAATCTTACGTACAATGATGGCCTAGGAACAGTGGGTTAACTGCCTTGTTCAGGGGCAGAACGACAGATTTCTACCTTGTAAGCTCGGGGATTCGATCCAGCAACCTTTCGGTTACTGGTCCAACGCTCTAACATCCAGTGGAAAGCCTACCTGCCGCCTCTCACGGGTATTAATATGGAGTTGGTCCCCCCTTTGCTACTATAACAGCCTCCACTCTTCTGGGAAGGCTTTCCACTAGATGTTGGAACATTGCTGCGGGGACTTGCTTTCATTCAGCCACAAGAGCATTAGTGAGGTTGGGCACTGATATTGGGCGATTAGGCCTAGCGTGCAGTCGGCGTTCCAATTCAACCCAAAGGTGTTCAATGGGGTTGAGGTCAGMGCTCTTTGCAGGCCAGTCAAGTTCTTCCACACCGATCTTGGCAAACCATTTCTGTATAGCCTGTCCCAAACTGTTGCCGCAAAGTTGGAAAAATAGAATTGTCTAGAAAGTCATTGTATGCTGTAGCGTTAAGATTTCCCTTCACTTTTCACTAAGGGACCTAACCATGAAAAACAGCACCAGAGCATTATTCCTCCCCCACAAAACTTTACAGTTGACACTATGGATTGGGGCAGGTAGTGTTCTCCTGGAACCCACCAAATCCAGATTCATCCGTCAGACTACCAGATGGTGAAGCGCGATTCGTCACTCCAGAGAACGCATTTCCACTGCTCCAGAGTCCAATGGAGGGAGCTTTACACCACTGCAGGCGACGCTTGGCATTGTACATGATGATCTTAGGCTTGTGTGCAGCTGCTCGGCCATGGAAACCCATTTCATGAAGCTGCCAACGAGCAGTTATTGTGCAGACGTTGCTTCCAGAGGCAGTTTGGAACTCCGTAGTGAGTGTCGCAACCGAGGACAGAATTTTTATGCACTTCAGCGGTCCCATTCTGCTCCTAGACGTTTCCACTTCACAATGACAGCACTTACAGTTGACCGGGGCAGCTCTAGCATGACAGAAAATTTACCAACTGACTTGTTGGAAAGGTGACATCCTCTAACACTGCCCCGTTACAAGTCACGGAGCTCTTCAGTAAGGGCCATTCTACTGCCAATGTTTGTCTACGGAGATTGAACACACAGCCGTACGATCTTATACACCTGTCAGCAATGGGTGTGGCTGAAATAGCCGAATCCACTAATTTGAAGGCTCGTAAACATGACTACGTGGTAAATAAACCAATAAACATCGGAGAGAGACGGCTCCTGCCGCTGCTGTCATGCGGTAGAATTCTAATGAAAACTCTGCTTAATTAATTAATCTCAGTCGGTAATTTGGCAGTGCACCCAATAGAGACGGCAAAGGAAACGGTTTTATTCCCTCCTGATTGTTGAAGTCTTTCCAAAATGGCCACCAAGGACATTGACAGACTTAAAAGTGTGATTTAAAGTTTAGTAATCATCTTCAGAAGGAAACTTCTGCGAGGCAATCAGTCTTACCCACACACGCAAACAAGTAATTTTAATTTAGACTCCCCACGGGGCTCATAACTGCCCGTGGTCGCTCCACATAAGGTTTATTTGTTTTAATAGCTTTTAACAGCAAGACATGGTCTCTGTTGATGCTGTGATAACTACAGCTGTGCAGTGGTGGTGATAGACGCTGGAATGCCAGCGCAGTAGACCACATTGCCAGGCCATAGTGTGTGCATTCGTGTGTCAAGACTCAAGCTCCCGGCTCATGGTGTGATAACCTAAGCCTGTGTGGTGCTGTGCGGTGCTGTGCGTCTGTTTCCAGGCCTGACAGACACAGTTCAAATGGTTTCCCTTGTTTGGGACCAATGGTTGTAATCATTGGTTTCCCTAGATTGGAAATTGCGGTAAACATTAGCTTCCAGTCTGCACTTTGGCACAGCTGTCTAGCAACCACATCCTGCTCTCAACTAGTACCACAGTTGTCTGTATGTGGTATGTTTCTCACACAACATGGTTGAAGGGGTGTGTGTTTTGTCGTCACATACACTGGGTAAAACCAAGACCACCTGAACCCCCAGTCACAGAAAAAACTAGGAAGAGCGGAGAGAAAAGAAAGGAACACAGGGAAGGAAGGACATCACCTTCATTTAAATGCATGGATTGAAATCCCATCAGAAAGAAAAAAAGATAGGAGGAAAGGAAACAAGGGATCTCTGAACTGAAGGAGCAGATGTGACACTAGACCGACCGCACATTGTCTGCCTTTCATTTTACCCCTCCATCCCTCACTCCATCCACTGATGGAACCATGTTGTTTTCAACAGGTCAGTGGTCTGGTTCCATTTTGGTCCCTAGACCCCATACGCTAGCTCCTACTCCCTAGCCAGCCCTGAAGGCAGGGTTAAGACAGACACCCCCACTAATCACCCTGCTTCTACTCCCTACACCCCAAGTCTATCCCAACCAAACTACTGCTGGTCCCCCTGGAGTAGTGGTGTGGCTGTCAGCAGCATATACACCAAGAGACCACCACACACACTCACCCCCTATCCAGAGTGAACGACAGGGTAGGGGGTGAGACAGGGGTCGACACTCCAGTACCCATATACACAGACAAATCCCTAACACGTGTGCAAATGTGTGTACATCGAAACTTGTTCACCCACATACAGATGTACTATCAAAATTGGACAATCTGAGTATTGAGTGCGTTTGACTGTATGACGAATTTGGCTCTAACATTTCACCACCTACCACCCCCCATTTCTCCAGTCGTATCAAAGAGAGTAGTGTTTGACATTCTGATTAACCGGAAACATTAAAACACACATCCGTGTTTTCACCACAGCCAGAACAGAACACACCAGGCCAGCAGGCTGACGACTGTTGGGCCTGTGCCCTCCCAAAGAAGAGGGGGTCAGGGAGTGTGTATATGTGAAGGTCGGGTGACGAGTTTTAGGTGAGGGGTAGATTTTTCTCCTTGGGGTGCTGACAACACCCCCTGCTGTGTTAACTGTGGGGGCCATATGGGGGCACACAAACATTTGTCACGAAACCCACATTTTTACTTCGATACCAGGTTGAGTATCATGATACTCTATACCATCACGATTTCATGGGGGGGGAAAAAGCCAATGTCACAGAATGGTCATCAAAAAGGAGGACCAAGGCAACCTTCATATAATTAATTTAAGTGCCTTTATTTGATCCAGACAGATCTGTTGAGTTCAATATAATTTCATTTGAAATGTTTGATGTCAATTTGTCAAAGAGCCATGTATGCATTAATGAATCACTAATACAATCAATTTGAATTTTTACCAATCTAACTACACAATTGTAAATCTCTATTGATAAACTGGGTAAATCAAGACATAGCCTAAACCAATTCACAATAAAGGTGAATTTAATAAGAGTGTGTGCATGCATTGTTTTGGCTGTTTTCATGGGGCTACAGATGAAAAACAATCTGTTTCCTTTCCATTTGGGATTCATTGTATTGTGCTGATCAACAACACTTGCATAGAAGCAATCTCTTCTTTTGTTAAAGTGTGCACTGTCTCTAAGACCTAATGACATCATTCACATACACACAGTGAGAGAGGCAGGAGAAGAGAAGTGAATTAATAATGTTTTTCGGCAACACATTTGGTTTTTGGTGACAATCAGCTTTCAAATCGGCTTATTTTGCAAGTTAATTACATAGTACTAGGGTAGTGAATTGAAGCAAGCTTCAGCTGTAAGCTAGCAAGGAAATGTAGCCTACAAAGCTGGAAGCTACCAGTATCTTCTTGCATTGTAAAGTGTTCTAGCCTGTAATAGACATTGTTTTGCAAACAGTAATTAAATAGTTGCAAAGTTTATACATGCCGTGTTGCATTATTCAAGGGCGTTTACTTCTGAGCAGCATGAGTGGGGAGCCAACATGATGCAGCCCAGACTCCCGGTGAGTGCAGTGGTTCCTCAGGACAGGCTAGAACTAGCAATAAGTGGAGCAGGCACAGCGCAATCACGCAATAAGAGGACAGCTGCGCTATAAGAAAGACTTAATCATCTCCATCAGTAGATATGAGACATTTGACAGAAGTACTGAAGGTAACAAATTCTAGTACTGTACCGTTTTTCATGTTCTAGTATAAAAAAAGTTGAAGTTTTGGTATACTGTGCAACACTAACACACACACACAGCTCTGGTCTTTAATGTCTGTCTAAATAAACGGACGGTCTGGACGTTTAAATAAAAAGAACACTGTCCTTAAACTAAAGCAGTCCCATCTGGACTCAACAGTCAACAAAAGACACCCTTTGGTATGTGTGTGTGTGTGTGTGTGTGTGTGTGTGTGTGTGTGTGAGAGACAGTGGTCAAAGTTTGACCATTTGTTGCTTGCGAGTGGTTTCTCTAAGTGTCTGACCGTTATGTTTCTTGTTGGTGGTCGTGACGTAATTGCTAACGCTAGAGTGTGTGAGTTTAGGCTGTGGTTACGCCGTCTGATACCTTTGATGGTGGAGATGACCTTGTCCAGCTGTTTGGTCTCATTGCGGTCCGGTCGACAGCTGGGACTGATCTCTAGAGAGTAATCAGGACCGTACTCTGTGAAGAACTGAAGTAAACAACAACATAAACAAAAACAGTGAGAGTTAACCACAGTGTAGAACAGATTTAAACCAAATACAACAAGACTTGGYTTCAAATGGAAAAACTGGTGCGGGAAACAAAGAGATAATAGTGCTAAATCAATGATTAGAACTGGTCTAGGAACCAAACGTCCAACTGCAGAGAGAGGAGAGTTAACATGGAAGAACTGGTCCAGGAAATGAACAAACAAGAGATGCATTAGCCACAGTGCAGAACTGGTCTAGGAATCAAACATCCACAAACAGGCATTGAGTTGTGAAGAACTGGTCTAGGAACAGAAGCCAAACACTACAAACACCACTTCAAAACAACAGAAGGGCGTAAAAGTTTACAAGTTAAGAACTGATTCAGGAAAGACAAACGGAAGCAAACACAGAGCCAGAATTAACCACAACACCGTCACTTTGAGGGAACTTCGCAAGTGAAAGACGTGATGAAGCAGCAAGACATGATTTCATTTCAAAACAGATGCTATCTTATTGAGACAAACAAAGACACGCATCAGTGTAAAGTCTTGATAAGACCCTTGCTAGCCACCTAGCCAACCCCCCTCCCCCTTGTGAATTATCGTGTAAATCCGACATAGCACTGGTGGAAAGAAATTAACAATACATAATGTCTCTATATAGGAACAACATTAGGAACGCCAGGAGACATGGAGTGTACACACACACCTTAACACAAGCCCACGCACACACACTCCCACAGCTGTGTGTGTATGTATGTTCCTGCTCATTTGAAATACACTGGGTGCTTTGTCCTTGTCAAATAGCTGTTTCATAGTGGTTCAGGCAGAGTGTGTGTGTGTGTGTGTGTGTGTGTGTGTGTGTGTGTGTGTGTGTGTGTGTGTGTGTGTGTGTATCAGTGTATTTGTGTCTGTGTTTACATTTTAGTAATTTAGCAGACCCTTGTGTGCGCGCGCGTCTGTTCCCAATTAGCCCCATTGAGTTTCTCCGGTACACCTCCCCCCCAGTCCTGACGCAACTCAACATGCAAGGGATTACTAAAAACAGGAAACACAAAGATGACCAATTTTCCCATGAACCTAACGCTCCCATAGTAGTACAGTCCTGTCTCCTGCTGTGTGTGTCTCCTGCTGTCAGGGTATTTGGGTTGGAATGAAACTACAGTACTGAGATGAGGGGGGACTGGGGAGAGAGATTAAGAGGGAAACTGGAGAGGAAGAACTAGGGGAGACTGGAGCGGGGGGATGGGGTGAGGTCAAGGAAGACAGAAAAGGGTGACTGACTGACAGTTTGGAACAGATCATAACCCACAGATCGGGATAGGGGGAAAGGGATTGAATGAGGGTGACGAGAGACCAAAAGGATGGACGGAAAGATGGGGTGAAGAGATACAAGTATATAAGGGGATAGGGTAATACGACTGGGCTGAGAGCCCAAACCCCATAGGCTTCCATGTCAAAATATCCAACATGCTCAAATGTCATATCATAGCCCAGATAAATGTACCATACTGTAACTAAATCCCCCACACCACACTCTCTCCCTTGTATGTCTCTCCCTCCCTCCCTCCCCATCTTTCTGTGTTTGGTGGTTTGGAGAGAGACTAGCCTCGGCCAGAATAGAAAAGGAATCCAACCCTTGTTTATTGTTCCTGTTCTCCTCTACATCTCAGAAATGACTACAACTCCAGATATAAAGAGTCAATGTTGTGGAAAAAGCTCTGGGAAAACAAATCGAGAGAGTTCCTAAAAAGAAAATGTCAACCCAGAGTCACATAGCGCACGTAGGCTTGTCTATCGTTCTCTGCACCCCTACAACTGAGGTCTCTCCCTCACCGTCTCAATATCCATCTTTCCTTCTCCCACCTCCCCCTCTCCGCAGTCCTGAAACTAATGTTAAGCGCTCTCTGTAGTCATTACGCCTCTCTCCCCATTCTCTCACTGTCCTTCCTAAAATCCCCCCCCCCCCCTGTCCATCCACCCCCCTCTCCAGTGGCCTGGACTTCTACAAAAAGGTAATACAACAGAAAAATAGTCAGTCACCAGGTCAGGGCCCACTGATCCTCATTGTCCTTGCCGGCCCGTCCTAAATGGGACCCCATTTCCTTTATAGTGCACTACATTTGTGATGTACCTCTTCTGTTCTATTTAGAACAGACTGTTTCTCTCTCACACACACATCCTCATCCCAGCTCAGTTTTCCGGTGATTGAGTCCAGTATTCCGGGAGCCTAGTACTTCCCCACGAGCAGACGGAAGGGACACGCGCCAGAGAGGACAGGAAGTACCAAGGCAGAAAACAGGAAGTACAGGGGCGGGACAGGGTAAGCCTATAGTACTTATCCTATGTTCAAATGTACATACTAGCATACTACTCAGAATGCATGCTCAATACATGGTTTCATACTAAGTAGTATGTTGTTAGTGTGGATAATGGAACACGGCCTATTCACTACAGCAGGGCTTTCCAACCCCAGTTGTTACTAACCTGATTCATCTTATCAGTTAATTATTAGAATCAGTTGTGCTGGATTAGGGTTAGAGTGGAAACCTACAAGACGGTCGCTCTCCAGAAACAGCAGGGTTGGAGAACGCTGTACTAGAAATACCAAAAACACTGGGAATGTTTTTGGCCTAATAGCCATACCTTCTACTTCATACCCATCATTTATTTTCTACTGAACTCTCTGTTTTGGGTATCACGGAGGGGCCTTGGTCATACACAGTCTTGCTGCGGTGAGAGAGGGAAGGGTGGAGGAGGAGGATGGGAGGGACAGAGGGTGAGAGGGAGGGGTGTAAGAGGGGAGTCTGAGTTCTGTGTTTGTTTTTGCATGGGGCTGTGCTGGGAATCACTCAGTGCGAATCTGAGAAAACAGACTAAAGAGAAAAAGAGAGGAAATAAAGATGTTGAATGGCTGGAGACAGACTGGTTCCACACACACACCGAGCTGGCCAAAAACAAGGCAAGTTCAGGCCTATAGAACCCCTCGAGTGGGTTGGGTCCAAAATAAACCGTTTCCTCAATCTAAGATAAGAACTGAATGTGAACAAACCCACAGGCTATGTCCCAAATGGCACCCTATGGGACCTGGTCAAAAGTAGCACATTACATAGGGAATAGGGTGCCATTTAGGGAGAAACCCACAACCTTCAAAAACAACCGACTCAGCTAATCTAGACTAGCTGAACTTTGATTAGTATTTTTAGGTGTTAAAGATTGTCAGAGATTAGGACATCAGGGTTAACAAACAATACAGGTCACCTAGCCTAGTCCCTGTAGCCAGGTCCCAGATAGGTTTGTGCTTTTGCCTACTCCATTGTCATTGTCAAGCCAAACATTGCATGACAATCCCATAAGGAGTTGGCAAAAGAGCAGAAACAGACGAGCACCTAAGCTACGGACATATATTAATAAAAGCCATTTAGCAGCCGCTTTTATCCAAAACGACTTACAGTCATGCATGTATACATTTCACGAACGACCCTGGCGGGAATCGAACCCACGGTCCTTAGCATTGCAAGCGCCATCCTCTACCGACAGCCACACAGAACTTGGAGTTCTACCCTTCCTTCCTCTGCTTTTTAAAAATATATATTTTAACTCTCCCTCCATTGATGAAAAGAGAATAGACTAGGGAGATGCCAGTAACATTTGATATCGGACTCACCATGTATTCACAGTTAAGTCTAATCGGGTCCGCTATCTCTTCTACGCTCTTCAACAACCACCCTTCCCACAGTTTCAGATATGGGGGTGACTCGAGGTTCTGCAATGTCACTGTTTGTATGTGTGTGTGTGTGTGTATATGTCTCTCTCTGCCTGAGTGTGTGTGTGATGGTCTGAATGGAGGCCCTTTTATGTCTGGCCAATAACCCCTAGCCCTGGCAAACTTCATTGTTCCAGGGGGGTTAGAGGTCAACCGATTAATCGGAATGTTTTCATAACAATCGGTAATCGGCATTTTTGGACACCGATCATGGCCGATTACATTGGACTCCACGAGGAGACTGCGTGGCAGGCTGACTACCTGTTATGCGAGTGCAGCAAGGAGCCACGGTAAGGTGCTAGCTAGCATTAAACGTATCTTCTAAAAAAAACTATCAATCTTAACATAATCACTAGTTAAACTAGTAATATCATCAACCATTTGTAGTTATCTAGCTTGTCCTGCATTGCATATAGTCGATGCGGTGCCTGTTAATTTATCATTGAATCATAGCCTACTTCGCCAAACGGGTGATTTAACAAGCGCATTCACGAAAAAAGCACTGTTGTTGCACCAATGTGTACCTAACCATAAACATGTATCTAACCATAAACAACGCCTTTCTTAAAATCAATAGACAAGTATATATTTTTAAACCTGCATGTTTAGTTAATATTGCCTGCTAACACGAATTTCTTTTAACTAGGGAAATCGTGTCACTTCTCTTGCGTTCTGAGTCAGGCAACAGAGTCAGGCTATATGCAGCAGTTTGGGCCGCCTGGCTCGTTGCACGAATGTACCTAACCATAAACATCAATGCCTTTCTTAAAATCAATACACAGAAGTATATTTTATTAAACCTGCATATTTAGCTAAAAGAAATCCAGGTTAGCAGGCAATATTAAACTAAGGAAATTGTGCCACTTCTCTTACGTTCATTGCACGCAGAGTCAGGGTATATGCAACAGTTTGGGCCGCCTGGCTCATTGCGAACTAATTTGCCAGAATTTTACGTAATTATGACATAAGATTGAAGGTTGTGCAATGTAACAGGAATATTTAAACTTATGGACGCCACCCGTTCTGTATTTCACTGAAAGAATAAATGTTTTGTTTTCGAAATGATAGTTTCTGGATTTGACCATATTAATGACCTAAGGCTCGTATTTCTGTGTGTTATTATGTTATAAGTCTATGATTTGATATTTGATAGAGCAGTCTGAGCAGTGGTAGGCAGCAGCAGGCTCGTAAGCATTCATTCAAACAGCACTTTCGTGCGTTGGCCAGCAGCTCTTCGCTTTGCTTCAAGCATTGAGCTGTTTATGACTTCAAGCCTATCAACTCCCGAGATTAGGCTGATGTAACGATGTGAACTGGCTAGCTAGTTAGCGGGGTGCGCGCTAATAGCGTTTCAATCGGTGACGTACTCGCTCAGACCTTGAAGTAGTTCTCCTTGCTCTGCAAGGGCCGCGGCTTTTGTGGAACGATGGGTAGCGATGCTTCGAGGGTGGCTGTTGTCGTTGTGTTCCTGGTTCGAGCCCAGGAAAGCGCGAGGAGAGGGACGGAAGCTATACTGTTACACTGGCAATACTGAAGTGCCTATAAGAACATCCAATAGTCAAAGGTATATGAAATACAAATCGTATAGAGAAAGTCCTATAATAACTACAACCTAAAACTTCTTACCTGGGAATATTGAAGACTCATGTTAAAAGGAACTACCAGCTTTCATATGTTCAAGTTCTGAGCAAGGAACTTAACGTTAGCTTTTTTACATGGCACATATTGCACTTTTACTTTCTTCTCCAACACTTTGTTTTTGTATTATTTCAACCAAATTGAACATATTTCATTATTTATTTGAGGCATTATATTAAGTTAAAATAAAAGTGATCATTCAGTATTGTTGTAATTGTCATTATTACAAATTTAAAAAATAATAATAATAAAATCAACAAAAATTCTAAATAAAATGAGCCGATTAATTGGTATGGGCTTTTTTTGGTCCTCCAATAATCGGTATAGGTATCGGCTTTGAAAAATCATAATCGGTTGACCTCTAGTTAGGGACTGTCCTGGCAGCCCAGAAAAGCTGCAGCCAGTTGGGGAAGGAGAGGGGAGCTCTGGCCTCTCTCAGTCTCAGGTACAACAAAGTGCTTTTTGTTTTCCCTTCTCCTCAGAAACTCACTTTGCTTGGTCATTGTGGATAAATATTCCTCTCCGGCGCACACACACGACGATACTACTACAAGTCTCTCTGGCCATCTTTTGCTCTCTCTCCTGCTCACCCATCCTTTTCTCTACCTCATCCTCTCCGGACCACAGCAGGCCAGAGTTAAATAGCGTTTTGTTTGGGTAGTAGTGTAGACACACAATAACAGGAGGTAGCTGGCTGTGTAGAGTATGTGTTTGATGGAAAAGAGGTACCACTCTGATGGCCAGAGCAAGAGGGTCAAAATAGGGGAGACTTTTGGGGGTATTTGATTTTGTGTGGCTGTGTGTGTTGTAGCAGCTGGTTAGACTTGTTTGCGGTGAGCCTCTTCTTAATGAGGTTAAAGGTCACATGATGTAACAGCCCGACCTGGTGGAGGAGAAACAAAAGGTGCCTTTATCATGGCCCACGCACGCGCGCACACACTACAGAAAGACCCTCTTTGTCTCAGGAGAGTAAGATAACTACCCCTCACTGTACATGGAACACAAATCTCTCTCTTTGTAGCTCTATCCCTCATTTGCTCTCTTTTTCTACTGATGTAATTATATGGGAATTCGCCAACCTTTCCGCCAAAAGAAACCAGCCCCTCCCCCCCGGAATAAAACACACAAGGTCCTTCTAAGAAGACGAAAAAAAAGATGAGGGCAGAGATTGATAGAGAAGCACAGAGAAAGAGAGGGATGGCAATGGAGAGAAAGAGAAGCACAGAGACCCTCTCTGTCAGGTCTGGAGGGGACAGAGTGGCATTGTCCCCTCTCTCCTCTCCTACTCCCTCCATCCCTCCTGATTCACCTGGAAACAACCCCTTTGAGGGCCGGCGGCCATCTTTTATTAGAGGGAATGACTCAGCAAAGACTGACCGAAGGGTGTGTGTGTCAGCGTATTTGAGTTTGTGCGTGCATGTCTGTGTGAGGAGCTGTGTGTGTTTGGGGCTATGTATGGTGTGTGTGTGTGTTTACTCTCACCTCATGGTCAGGTATCTCAGAGGCCAGTGTTTGTCTCAGTACGGCCCCAGTCAGGTAGGTCCAACAACGGGCCGTGTTGGCTAGGTTATACCCACCTAGAGAGAGAGAAGAGCGAGGAAAGAGAGAGAGAGAAAGAGGAGGGAGGGAGGAAAAAGAGGGATTGTAGTGAGTAAAAAGGCTTCATTGTACTGGTGTAATTAACAGGTATCATCTGGTACAGGGCTGAGGGGTCTGAAGCTTGGGCTGTGGTTTCAGATGTGTGTGTGTAGGTACGTTTGTGTGTGCCGTTGTCTTTGTGTAAGTGTGTGTGTGTCGGTGTGTACGAGCGGATATGAGACCCGCCTCCTCACAACAGCAGTGTGAGTAGGTGCTAGTCTAGTACGTGGCGTAGACACGGCTGTGGTTTCAGGCGGTGTGTGTGGGGCTGTGCGTGTGTCTGGGTTTCCGTTAGGATTGCGATTCTTGTTTATCGGATATTTGAGAAATGTATCGGTCATACATATGCCTTGGGTGTGTAATCCATTAAGGGTGTCCACCCACACAGCGCCATCAATAAATGAGGATATCGGCCAAATGAACCACATTTACGTGTCCTTAAAAACAGCTTATAATAAATGACAAAAACACTATGTGTTTGAAGTGTAGCATATAGAACACTTTATAACCTTTTGTTTTCTTGATTTTACTTTCTTTAAACAATAATTGTCCACCTCACGGTCAGCTGTTGGAGATTTGAGCACTAAATGCATCAGGGCATTGCATGCATAAGCCTACGAGCTTTGGCATCCACTGTATGATATGAATATTTTAAATATAAAAAAGAAGCTTAGGACTAGGAGAGCGAGAGAGATCAAAATATGCCAGCGGCATGCTTCGACATGTATTTATTTATCCTTGTCAGATAGGCTACTGCGTCTGTTATACAGATATAGGAGTACGGACGGAGACATTCATTTTTTCGCTCAGAATATTTTTTTCAATAGAATACAAGCATTATATTGTTAGATAATAGGAGTAATTCTGGTAGACTTCAAAATAAATCCTAACCTCAGTGCGCTGGGCACACTGCCTTCATTTAATAGGCCTGCAGTATAATAGGTTAATAGCCACACCTTTGCAAAAGTTTAAACTTCATTAAGTTAATATCAAAAGTCAAGCAATTGTTTATTGGGGAAATATGAGCAGGATATTATATTGCGGCAACCACAATATTACAGTTGGAACTTAATTTGGCCAAAGAAAATGTCTCAACAGAATAAAACAAAACGCATGCTAACTGGCTTAAACCTTCAAAAATGTTGAACAGGCTATATTGCAGCAATTACCAAGAAAGGCTAGTGCCTACCGTACTCAACAAATGACAGCAATATGGTAATAATATTTWTTTTTACAACAGGCCTAATTCTAACCTAGGGAGGACAATTAAAAAGACAGATCAAACTTAATTAAGCCAAAGAAGAAGTCTAAACAGAATGAAACAAAACACGTTTGGTACATTTAAAGACCTGGTTTAAATAGGCCTACAATAACAACAATGGTATAAAATAATAATAACGGGGGGAAAAAGGCATCCTACCCGAATAGCGAGTTGTACAGTAGCCTGCTGTTGGCAGCGCCAACATTCTATTCATCTTTGTCCACTACAATATTAAAACTTGTCCCCTTGTAGGCTTTTCACTATGGGACTACTCTAACGTTTGTTTTACTTTAATGAAAAAGGCTTCCATCACCACAATCAACAGTAGCCCAAGGCTCCTCTCTCGATCTCTCCCTCTCCTCACTAGCAGGTGCATGGACGTTAGGCAGCGGGCAAGGAGTGAGAGAAAGGTGCTTAAGCATGATTTTGGCATGTATGATATGCAGCCCCAGACAATTTGGCCGGCTACCATTTTATTTATCAGCTTCAAAATGTATTTTTTCAGCCCAAAGCCGGCCATTACCAGCTAACAGAAACCATGGTGTGTGTGTGTTGTCAGACTCACCTCCTCCCAACAGCAGTGTGGGTAGGTGCCAGTCTAGTACGTGGCAAAGACACTGGGCCACCCCTACAGGAGTCATGTTGAAGGAACACATGGGGTCCCCAGCCATGGTGTCAGCTCCCAGCTGCATCACTACTGCTTCCGGGTTAAACAAAGCCTGCACTTCCTGCATCACACTGATGGGCACAACAATCATAAAAACAGAGGTTAAATATTAACACAACAATTATAATATAAGACGGTTAACAGTTAAGACTATGTACTGAACACAATGTTTTCATTTGATTTTGAAAATGGTTGTTTCCATAGCATACAAGATATACAAAGACGATATCACGGTTCTGCAACAAGAAAAACGGTTGCAGAGTATCAACAAAACTACGAACATGCACTTCTAGCTTATTAGGTCTGTAAATCTCCGTTACTGAGAAAGCAGAGGACATGCAGCATGTCTCTGATGTTACTGATAGTGTTAACCATTAAAAGATGACATGTATCTTATGTCATAACCAGCGTAAATAAAAAGTAACTAGCTTTAACAACCTGGTGAAGACTTGGAAATATCTGTCGTCTTTGATGCCGTCATCCAGAGGGACGTTGACAGCGTACCATCTTCCTTTACCCATCCCTGTGTCACACAGGTCCCCTGTACCTACAACAGGATGGTAGGGTTACTATGACAGCGAGAGAGTGTGAGTATTATGTATCAATGTTTCTCAAACTAGTTTGTTGATCTCTCAGATTGTTAGCGGATTTGACACCGATTTTAGTTCTACAGTTTTAATGCAAGCGGTCCCCCAAGGAGGAAGGACCACGGGTACAGGAAGCTTATGATGAAAAGGAGGGTGATATGCACATCCTAAACTTGAGAATACCAGTGCTAAGCTAAACAATAATACTGAAATAAAGGAATGAGAGGCCCGCACAAGGAAGACTTCCAACTGTAGTAGAACGGTCGTTAGTACTGTATTCGGTGTAGCCACTGACCTGGGAAGAATCCGGGGGAGAACTTGTGTAGAGACACAGTCATCACTTTGGAGGTAAAACTGAAGGCATCTTCCACACCTGAGAAACATTACATTGTTCTCTAAAAACACAATGATTTTGTTCATTGACAGACCAAAACAATTAACCTTAGCAAAACATTTGTATCCACATACTGTACTCATATGGCGATAATATTTACACAATATCAATGCACATTTAGATGCGAGAGTTCGGGTAAAGGGGTGTGTGTACCATCTCCATGATGAAGGTCCACATCRACATAAAGAACTCTCTCGTATTTCTCTCTCAGCTTGAGAATCCCCAGCACAGCATCATTCACATAACAGAAGCCTGATGCCTCATCCCTGAGAGAGAGAGCGGGGGAAGAGAGAACGAAAGTGACAGGTGAGAGAGACGCAGAAAATACTTAACGCATTGCTGTCTTTTCAATGACTTAGAAGGCCTTCTTTGTAGACGATCATATATGTCTAACATAATTCAGTGTGTCCTCCTATTAGGAACGGTTCGGTAACACATTCATCAACATGTCACCCTGGTCCTTGTCCGGTCACCTCACACAGTTTAATCTTACTTCTTGGCGTGGTGCCAGCCTCCTGCCCAGTTGATCGCCACCTCACCCCTCTTGTCCAGCAGGCACTGGGCAGCCGTCAAGGTGGCACCACCGACCGCTGCAGCATAGTCATAGATACCCTCCACCACCGGGCAGTCATAACCTGGCAAAAGGAGGAGAGAGAAGCAAATGACAGAAAAGTAAATAAGCAAAAGAAGTGGAAACATATGAGAGGAGAGAGAAATACACTACGGAAAATGGAACAGCATGTCAGAAATCAGCTCAATGTAATTGAAGAATCCATAGACTAACCACTTCTGGGAAAACAACAAGTGTGTGGTTAAAATTGGCTAAACACACACACATTTCTTTCCACGGGCCCGCAGGGTGAGACAGGGATGCAGATWAAGCCCCACCCTCTTCAACATATATATCAACGAATTGATGAGGGCACTAGAACAGTCCGCAGCACCCGGCCTCACCCTACTAGAATCTGAAGTCAAATGTATACTGTTAGCTGATGATCTGGTGCTCCTGTCACCAACCAAGGAGAGCCTACAGCAGCAAATAGCCCTAGATGTCCCAAAAAAGGTCCACTTCCCAGGACCACAAATACAAATTTCATCTAGACACCGCTGCCCTATAGCAATTATTCCAAAAATGGGGTACGCACCCCCCGTCGAGGGTACGCCAAATTGAAATGTGGGTCACATTTCGTTTTTTTTATAATCTTCACCATTTTCAAACAGTCCATTTGCAGTGGGCTCCAAAAGTACTCCCACCCCTGACCGGCAAAGCACAAACAGTAATTTTAAGAATATAAACAATATAATTACAGAGAAACTCAATACCAACATGAGAAATACTGTACTTTAATGTTTCAATGGAACCAACCAAAATCATACAATTATTTAATACAAAACACATTTCACCAAAATCAAGGTTTCATAATTATTGGCACTCATTTAGTACTTAAAGCAACCACCTCTGGCATGGATAACAGCATGGAGTATTTTCCTGTCATGTTTGACAAGGTTAAGGAACACATTTGGAGGGACTTTGGACCATTCCTCTATGCAGATCCTTCACATTCTTGGGTTTGCGCTTATCAACTGCCCTCTTCAACTCAGCCCACAGGTTATTGATTGGATTGAGATCCGGCGACTGAGATGGCCATGGCAGAATATTGATTTTGTTGTCACAACCATTTCTGTGTGGATTTTGAGTTATGTTTTGGGTCATTGTCTTGTTGGAAAGTCCACTTACGGCCAAGTCCCAGCCTTCTGGCAGAGGCAACCAGATTGTCAGCCAAAGTTTCCTGATACTTGTTGGAATTCAGTATGCCATCAATCTTAACCAGTTCCCCTGGACCTCTGGAATTAAAACAGCCCCAAAACATCACTGACCCACCACCATATTTCAATATTTCACCGTGTGTATGAGGTGCCTCTCCTTGTACGCATCTCTGTTTCGACGCCAAACATGCCGATGCTGTATCTGATCAAAACGTTCAATTTTGGTCTCATCTGACCAGAGCGCCTTACTCCAGTCATAATTTTAAAAACGTTTGGCAAACTCCAAGCACTTGCTCCTGTGTCTTGGGGTCAGAAACAACTTTCTTCTGGCAACCCTTCCAAAGAGCCTGTGGATGTGGACCCACCAAAGCCTGCAATTATTTCAGTGATTCTTGGGGATTTTGTTGCTTCTCACCATCCTCCTCCCTATCCTGGGGGGCAAAATGCATTTGCGTCCTCTACCCGTGAGATTTTCAACTGTTCCATACCTTTTTCATTTTTTTAAATAATTGCCCTGACAGTGCAAGACTTACCGATATCTGAACAAGAGAGCCTCATCGAAATTGCAACAAGCGGTTCCGTGAAAAGTTAATTTAATCAGAAGCCACTGACAGATTTCTGGATTGGGCTGAGCTCAGAGTATCCTGCCTTGTCAAATCGCGCTGTTAAGACACTGACGCCCTTTGCAACCACGTACCTATGTGAGAGTGGATTCTCGGCCCTCACTCGTATGAAAACTAAATATAGGCACAGACTGTGTGGAAAAAGATTTAAGACTCTCACCAATATAACCCAACATTGCAAAGTCATGTGCATCCTTTCAAGCACACCCTTCTCATTAACTTGTGGTGAGTTATTCACAATTTTCAATTAACAAATAAAGTTTATGGATGGCTAAATAAAGAGCAAAACTATTGATTATTATTATAATTTGTGCCCTGGTCCTATAAGAGCTCTATCACTTCCCATGAGTCGGGTTGTGACAAACTCACACTCATTCATTCTTATGAGTAATAAATGTATCGTATAGTGTGTGTGTGTGTGTGGCAGGCTTACAATGACGGCAAAAAACAACATTTGAGAGGGCACTGACCCTGGTGCTAGAGGGGGTACGCAGCTGGAGGTTGAATGTTTGAAGGGGTACGGGACATTAAACGTTTGGGAACCACTGCCCTAGAGCACACAAAAAAAACAATACATACCTCGGCCTAAACATCAGCGCCACAGGTAACTTCCACAAAGCTGTGAACGATCTAAGAGACAAGGTAAGAAGGGCCTTCTATGCCATCAAAAGGAACATCAAATCTGACATACCAATTAGGATCTGGCTAAAAATACTTTAATCAGTTATAGAACCCATTGCCGTTTATGGTTGTAAGGTCTGGGGTCCGCTCAACAACCAAGAATTCACAAAATGGGAGAAACACCAAATTGAGAGTCTGCATGCAGAATTCTGCAAAGATATCCTCCGTGTACAACGTGAAACATCAAATAAAGCATGTAGAGCAGAATTAGGCCGATAACGCTAATTATCAAAATCCAGAAAAGCGACGTTAAATTCTACAACCACCTAAAAGAAAGCGATTCCCAAACTTTCAATAACAAAGCCATCACCTACAGAGAGATGAACCTGGAGAAGAGTCCCCTAAGCAAGCTGGTCCTGGGGCTCTGTTCACAAACAGACCCCACAGAGCCCCAGGACAGCAAGAATTAAAACCAACCAAATCATGAGAAAAAAAAAGATAATTACTTGACACAAAAACAGAGCAAACTAGAATGATATTTGGCCCTAAACAGCGAGTACAGAGTGGCAGAATACCTGACCACTGTGACTGACCCAAACTTAAGGAAAGCTTTCACTATGTACAGACTCCATGAGCATAGCCTTGCTATTGAGAAAGGCCGCCGTAGGCAGACCTGGCTCTCAAGAGAAGACGGGCTACGTGCACACTGCCCACAAAATGAGGTGGAAACTGAGCTGCACTTCCTAACCTCCTGCCAAAATGTTTGACCATATTAGAGAGACATATTTCCCTCAGATTACACAGACCCACAAGGAATTTGAAAACACACCCAATTATGATAAACTCCCATATCTACTGGGTGAAATACCACAGTGTGCCATCACCGCAGCAATATTTGTGAACTGTACACACAAGAAAAGGGCAACCAGTGAAGAACAAACACCATTGTAAATAGAACCCATATATATTTTCGCTTTTGTACTTAACTATTTGCACATCGTTACAACACTGTATATAGACATAATATGGAGAGAGAGAGAGCGAGAGAAAGAACCAGACAGAGCTGTGGAGGAGAAACAAAGGGAGGAAGCAGAAGATAAATAGAGACAATGAAAAGGAAAGGTGGTGAAGGGAGGGATCAATGGAAAGATGGAGATAAGGTGAGATTAAGACGTTTTTAGAATAGAAAGGTTAGCAGAAGAGTGTTAACCCATTAAATAACAACAGAAAGGGGTTGCATCTTTCCTGTCTCCCAACCACAGCCCTGGAGTGTTGATAACATGCTGACCTAGGGAGAATCTAAATTCTAGTTCCTTGATTCCTCATGTCCTCACCTCCCTCTCAAAACACATAAGATCTTCTGCGCCAATGGGCTTTGAGGAGACAAGGAGAGAGGACGCAGGGAACCAATACAATAAAGGAAAAACAATTGAGATTCACCCTTGGTCCAAGTCTTAATTCTGACAGACACATATAGTGTCTTCTGTCAGTAGGAATGCCAATCTGTCATTTGTATATATTTAAGCATCAATGGAGGTTTTCTAATGTAAATTGATTATGTAACCATATTAATGTATTGCCACAGCCGGGTAAACCTTTCGCCCAATGGTGTGTCGTTTTCTTTTCCAGATTTAGAGCACCCTCTACTGCTAGCATAACACCATTGCATGAATGTACTCTCCCACTTCCCTCTCAGTCATTGATTTAAAAGTTTTACTGTTAACCTACAAAGCATTACATGGACATATTCCTACATCTCTCCAATTTGGTCCTGTCATTCATACCTATAGGTACGCTACGGTCACAAGACGCAGGCCTCCTTATAGACCCCCACAGTGGAGGTGTCATATCCCCATAAAACCTAGGGGTCAAACAGGGAAATGGTTCCAATTGCTTTTCTACCATTCATTTTTCCCCATAGGGGATTTTTCAGAAACATTTCAAATAAGAGCCTGGACTCAAAATCCAGAATCTCTAGTGGCACAGCGATGCAGTGCCTTAGACCAACGCACCACTCGGGAGCGGTTTAGGTTTTATACATATATATTCACTCTTAGAGGGAAACATTTTGTCCAGGAAATTGTCTAGAAGGGATTGAATTTGTTGTTGCCTAATCGTTTTTTGGTAAGTTTCTACACTACTTTCCTCCCATCTATAGCATTTCTTAATATTATTCCGTTCCTTTGGCTTTGATGCCTCATGATTGAGTATTGCTCTGTTTAAGTAGACTGTGATTTTGCTGTGATCTGTTAAGGGTGTCAGTGGGCTGACTGAACGCTCAGAGACTCTCGGTTGAGGTCAGCGGTAAAGTAGTCTACAGTACTACTGCCAAGAGATGAGCTATAGGTTTATCTACTGTAGAAGTCCCCTCGAAGCCTACCATTGACTATGTACATACCTCTCTCCCCCTCACACCCCCCCCCCTCTCTCAATCCCCTCCTCTCTTGACCCTGCTGGTCATCTATTAACGTTTGAACATCTTGAAAAACAATATAGCCTTAATGGCCATGTACTCTTTTAATCTCCACCCAGCASAGCCATGAAGAGGACTGGCCACCCCTCAGAGCCTGTTTCCTCTAGGTTTCTGCCTTTCTAGTGAGTTTTTCCTAGCCTCCGTGCTTCTACTTCTGCATTGCTTGCTCTTTGGCATTTTAGGCTGGGTATCTGTATAAGCACTTTGTGTCAACTGCTTATATAAAAAGGGGCTTTATAAATACATTGGATTGATTGACGTGTGTCAAAGTAAGTAAAAGAGAGCCTGCTCTTCCCTCTCCTCTTACCCAGGCCAAAGTCCCCGGACTGGGGGTCATCATTGTCTCCATCCTGGCTGATTTTATGGAGGTGCTCCAGGTAGGCGTCTGTGTGGAACTTGGCCATCTCCTCAATGGTCGCAACACGGGGTTTCACAACACTGAAAGAATGAATGGACCATAGATACTGATGGACTGTTCTAGAGGTTTGTATTTAGRTACTTTACAGGATTCTAATCCATAATGTTCGAGAACTGTAGATAGAGCTCAGAATGTGGTACTGACATTGGAGCAGGATGGTAACGTTAGCTATTTAACTAGTTAGTTTATTCTAACCTAAAATAATAGCTATAACTTCTCAAAKGTCCATATAATGTAGGTAAAACAAGTAACAAGTTCAGTTGGTTAAATAAAGGAAATGGCTTAGTTAATGTTAGCCAACATAGTTAGACAGCGTACTAGCTCTGGTCCATACGCATGCGTTCTGCACTTAGAGCTGCATGCGAATATAATGCGCGTTGGCCAGCGCTAGACTGGGGGTAAAAGTTGTTTGTTTTGTATTTTMGAGAAATGACACCAAGTGCACTGCATACAGCATTCTACAGTCTAGTCAATCATTGAACAAACTTACCCAGTGCGAGAGTGGAGGGCAACAGAACAACGCCCTGCCAGAGCTAGCTAGCTCAATCCCTTATTTTTGACAAACATTAAAAGTTAACTTACCTCATGTGTTGAAGTAAACCATAAGCTTCTATGAGTGAATGCACCATACTTGCCTAGAGACACGGAGTAAAAAAAATCGTTCAGTACTTGTAAATAATGACCAAAGTATTGCCTCTCTGGCGAACATCCATAGCTAGCTAACGTTAGCGTTCCCATTCAACTCACCCGGTTGGGGACTTTTGATAGCGAGTCGCATGTCTCGGTGTATTGAGGACTATAGACATACACCACTTTGCGTTTGGAAGGAGAGTCATTTGAGTCTCCTTTACAACTCATTTATGTTAGTTAGTGTAGTTCTGTGGATAAAACGCTTGAAATAAGTAAACATGTGTATGAGATAGCTAGATTCTGCACAAATGCAGATGGTGTCCCACTATCAACATTCCCCGGACCAAACGGAAACCGTGCTACCCGGAACTCATGTAAAAAAAAAATATAATAATTAAATTAAAAGCGTCATTAAACCAAAGATTATGGATATACTGACAAGATACATGTCTCTCCGCCCTAACAATGAGAGTCGTTGTCCACAAAGCCGCACGACGGGCTGTCGAGCTCCGACCTACCATTTCTTTGGATTGGTGGATGCATCTCATTATTGTAATCTATTTTGTAAGTAGGTTTGTTGACGTCAACCACATGTTTCAATGGAGAGAGACGTTAAACTAGCCTCATACTATGAATAGACAACTCTCTATGTCACATGTCCTACTTATTTCAGTACATTAATTCGTGTAACATATCAGTTTGCAAACAATGTAAAAACAAAAAATATATATATAATTGAGTTAATTAAGCTGCATACAAACTTTTTCTCTTTTTTGTTTTCTTGAGTAACAGGCTGACTACACATACATTTAGAAATCTATATTATTCAATTATTGCACCCACACTGCTCGCGAGAGTCTGCGTTGCCAAGGGCTAAAATATAAGTCAGTTCTATTACGGACATATTCAATCCATCCTTATCCCAGTCTGCTGTTCCCACATGCTTCAAGAGGGCCACCATTGTTCCTGTTCCCAAGAAAGCTAAGGTAACTGAGCTAAAACACTACCGCCCCGTAGCACTCACTTCCGTCATCATGAAGTGCTTTGAGAGACTAGTCAAGGACCATATCACCTCACCCTACCAGACACCCTAGACCCACTCCAATTTGCCTACCGACCCAATAGGTCCACAGACGACGCAATCGCAACCACACTGCACACTGCCCTAACCCATCTGGACAAGAGGAATACCTATGTGAGAATGCTGTTCATCACTACAGCTCAGCATTTAACACCATAGTACCTCCAAACTCGTCATCAAGCTCGAGACCCTGGGTCTCGACCCCGCCCTGTGCAACTGGGTCCTGGACTTCCTGACGGGCCGCCCCCAGGTGGTGAGGGTAGGTAACAACATCTCCACCCCGCTGATCCTCAACACTGGGGCCCCACAAGGGTGCGTTCTGAGCCCTCTCCTGTACTCCCTGTTCACCCACGACTGCGTGGCCATGCACGCCTCCAACTCAATCATCAAGTTTGCGGATGACACTACAGTGGTAGGCTTGATTACCAACACGAGCAGACGGCCTAAAGGAGAGAGGAGGGACCGGGCTCCCGGAGTGTGTCAGGAAAATAACCTCACACTCAACGTCAACAAAACAAAGGAGATGATGTGGACTTCAGGAAACAGCAGAGGGCACCCCCCTATCCACATCGACGGGTCAGTAGTGGAGAAGGTGGGAAATTTTAACCGTTTTGGTGTACACATCACGGACAAAACTGAATTTGTCCACCCACACAGACAGCGTTGTGGAAGAAGCGCAGCAGCGCCTCTTTCAACCTCAGGAGGCTGAAGAAATTTGGCTTGTCACCAAAAGCACTCACAAACTTCTACAGATGCACAATCGAGAGCATCCTGTCGGGCTGTATCACCGCCTGGTACGGCAACTGCTCCGCCCACAACCGTAAGGCTCTCCAGAGGGTAGTGAGGTCTGCACAACGCATCACCGGGGGCAAACTACCTGCCCTCCAGGACACCTACACCACCGATGTCACAGGAGGCCATAAAGATCATCAAGGACAACAACCACCCAAGCCCACTGCCTGTTCACCCCGCTATCATCCAGAAGGCGAGTCAGTACAGGTGCATCAAAGCAGGGACCGAGAGACTGAAAAACAGCTTCTATCTCAAGGCCATCAGACTGTTAAACAGCCACCACTAACATTTAGCGGCGGCTGCCAACATACTGACTCAACTCCAGCCCACTTTAATAATGGAATTGATGGAAATTATGTAAAATGTACACTAGCCACTTTAAACAATGCACTAATATAATGTTTACATACACCTACATTACTCATCTCATATGTATATACTGTACTCTATACCATCTACTGCATCTTGCCTATGCCGTTCTGTACGCATTCACCATTCATATATCTTTATGTACATAATTCTTTATCCCTTTACACTTGTGTGTATAAGGTAGCTAGTTGTGGAATTGTTAGGTGAGATTACTTGTTTGGTTATTACGTGCATCCCTCCGCACAACCATAGGCACAGCACAAGCATTTTCCTACACTCCCGCCATGTCACAGCTGTCTGACGCCGCAAACGGCACCAGCACCCATACGACACATCACGACCAGATCCGGACTCACTACGCGCAGCGCAGACGCAGATAGCGAGACGCCCGACGCGGCCCTCACGCAGACACCGGCTACCATCGCAGAACCCCGGACAAACACCGGCAGGAGGACAGCAACAATCGACCCAGCACAAAAGCACAGCAGACCGGATACCTAGGGCGAGCCCCGACCGCGTCGAGGCCCGAAAGGCCAACAGACACGCGACCACACGAACAGCCCAACGCAGCGGCGCCCGACGACACAACCCGAACGACGAGCGACAGGCAGAGCGAACCAGACGCGGCGCGACCACTGCAAACGACGAATCCGAGGAACGCCGCCACAGCGCAGACGCTAGGAACGGCGGGGACCAGGTCACACCGACCAGCCAACCCCACAGTGGACGACGAGAGAACACGCCGGCCAGCGGGCGGACGCCGCAAGCGGACCCTGGCCGCCAACGCGCCCGACGCCGAGAACGGAACACCACGCAAGCGCAACGGAACTGGCAGACCGCCATAGGAGCGACCCGCCGCGCCGAACGACGCCGCCGCAGGCCCACCGCGACACGCGACCGCGCAGCACCGACTAACGCGCAGACAGCAGCCCGACGCGCAGCGGACAGGACACGCGAACGCCGCGCAGGCGGCGACACGGCCCACCCAGGCACACCCAGCGCCCAGCCGGAAGCCTACCGCCGGAGCCATCCCCACACGGCGCGCACGACGAGCGCCCCGCCCCAACGGACAACAAGCCCAGACCAGAGCACAGAGACGCCCCAGCGCAACCAAGCCACACGCAGCACAGCAGCAGCGACGACGGGGCAACCGCGCGCGCAGCGGCGCACGCCAGACGCGACCCAGCGCAAGCACGAACAGCGCCGGCAGCGAAGCACAGACACAACGAGCAGACACACAAGAGAACCGCCAAAGCGACGCGACCAAAGAGCAACGAGACACAAGCGCACGAGCACACCAGCGCCAGCCAGACCAGCCCCGCAGCGACCGAACAACCAAACGACAGCAGCGCAGACACCACCCAGAGCCCCCGCCGGACAGACCGACACGCCACCCGCCACACGGCCCAGAACAAACGCAACCGCGGCCAGCCGCCAGACGCGAGCGACCACACACCACCAGCAACAAAAGCCCGCGCACGTGCGACGCACAACCTCAACAACAACAGGGCGCCGACCCGCACCCCAGCCCCAACAGCCAGGCCAACACCGCACACACACGCACGAGAGACACAAAGCAAGCAACCACACACCACATGGAGGACACCCCGCGCAGCAACACCCAGCACACACCGCACCAACAGACGAACACGCCAACGCAGGCGCGACACGCACCACACACCGACCTGCCACACCCACACAACAGGAAGCCGGCCACGAACGCCCCACCACGGCACCCACCCACAACCACCACGCCACACCCGCAACCGCCACGCAACGAACGACCACAAGCAAACCAGACACGACCAACGCCAACCCAGGGCCGGCAAACAGGGAGCGCGCAACACACGCACCACGAGCACCGGACAGCCAACACCCACCCAACACGAGAACACCCCCACCAAGGCCACCCCAGCAACAACCGAACAACACAAGCAACCCCAACCAAACAGACACACTCGCAGCCGAACGCCCACCACCCAGCCCACAACCAACCACCAAGCCGACCACGCCACCGCACCGAACGCCCCGACGACCGAACAACAACAACAACAGACACCCAACAGCCCGAGCAAGACCACAAAGCCACACGCGACGGCAACGACACAAAACGCAGATGACACAACACACAAGTCAAGGTGCAGCGACACATGATACTAACCATGTGTATGTGACAAATAAAATTTGATTTGATTTATTTCTGACGCAGATCGCGCTGCAAGTCCTGCCTCTCCCATCTCCTCATTGGTAAGACCCTCTGAAACTCTCGACGAGTGAAGAAGGTAAAGACTAGACCAAACATTCACAGTCTGCAGCTGGGTATGTGAAGTAGTCTAGGAAAATTTGACCAAAGACGAGAGGGAAGAAAAGTTTCCCTCTCACCACTGTGTGGGACACCTGAAGTATCCATTCTAAGAACACTCCAAGACAAAGAAACCTACAACTAAGAAGGACATTGTGACCTCTGGTGGACAACCAGAGACTTACATCGAACTACTCCCCATAGACGGATCGAGTGGTTTCAACAGAGAGACGACAGAGAAAGACATCTACGTGTAAATATATATTGCATTTCTAATCCGAATGAGCGGTTGTTACGGTGCTTATATTCATATACCCATGAGCGTAGCTTCCAAATGTATGTACGATAAGTTGACTCTCTTTGTCTCTCCCTTTCTCCTTACCACCCCTCCCTTTCCATTGGGTAACCAAATGGTCATGCTTTTGTTAGTCCACTAGGGACCTGTTTTCATTGCATTATGTTAATAATCAATAACCTATACTGTGTGTGTGTGTTTATGCATTTCTGTGATTATTTAGTTAGTTAGTTAGTAAATAAATAAGCCAATTTGTGTATTGCTGATTCATCACTTAGGTTAGGGTTCTTGCGGATCCAGGAATACTGCGACGTTCAGAATGAGACTGATGAGGTAATAATTCATAATTGACTGTTATTAAATGTAAGAGATATTTATAGATCTTTAGAGTTTAAGTCGGGAGATAGTAACTCTGTAAACAACTTTTCCTGTGGTGCCCCAAATTCATAATGAGTTAATTGTTACATTATTAATTTAATCTAGTAATAATTAAACGTTGTAGGCAATTATTCGATAAATAGCAGTCATCACATTAATGATAGTCACGTCACGACAGTGGTTTGGAAGGAATCAGTGACAGTGGCTAACTGCAAGCATTGCAAAGCAATCACTAGCCTACTATTCAGTGGAGTGGCTGTGTGGTCCCAAATCTGGGATTAAGGGGCTCTTTCCAAGTTTAAAATGACAAACATTCAACATTGGCCATGCTGTCAATGAAGCATGATTTGTGCCGCGCTCAAAACAACTGTTAACTCGGAATTGTGAAAACTTGACTTCAGTCAAGACAACTAGGAAGTCGGGAATGAACAAGCTACGACTGGGAAAATACGTTTTGAACGGTCATCCAACTTGGAATTGTAAATCCAGCCTCTTTCTAGAGCCACGGCCTGAAGATCAATGACATCTTCATGATTCGACCTTGTTTTTTTCCGAGTTCCCAGTTGTTTTGAAAGCGCCATAAATCCAGAGAATGCCAGACTTTGATGACAAAATTTGCCCACAAAGGACCGTTACGCCACTTTCCTGTTCAAGTAAGCACAGCACAACAATGTGAGTCCAAAAATGTATTGTATGCTGCTGCATAAATGATGTAATATGCCAGGGAGATATGTATACTGTAGCTAAAATGTAATACTAAGTGTATGTTGTGTAGGAAGATGTTAGGAGCCCATGTGCCTCACCCTAATACTGTGGTCTATTTACCCCTCTTAATTTCGCCTACTATTCTGACTTGGTGGTGCACATGTATCCTATAACCTGTTTTAGAGAAATGTAATCATTGAATATTGTAAGAGCTTTCATTGTCTGCTTATATGCCCCCTTTATTTATCCTACGGTTCTGACTTGGTGTACAGGGAGAACACTGTAAGAACGACCCATGTTCTGAATTCTGTCGCTGTACATTTCAAAAGTGCTAAACAAATAGTTACATTGACTATGTCCGTCCTAGCATGCTCATTGTCATAATCGAAATTACGGATTGCCTCTTATCCACTTGTCGTTCCCTTATGCCATAGTTTGTACATCTCAATTGTCAGTAGAAACCACATTTGTTTAAGCAAGTCAGCCATATCAGCTATGTTTTTTTAAAGGCAGTAAATGAGGCTGAATGAACTGTTTCGCTGCCAGACAAGGCTCCGATGATAGCCAGGTGTAGCAGCGGTAAAATGGTGGGACTGCTGTTGAGACAGCTTTATGTTGGCCCTAACAGTTTGTGGGCACCATTTGTCACCGTTATAGTGCAATTTATGTATTGTTTAGTGTTGAGTTGTGTAGTGGCTTTGCTGGCATATATCCCACTTTTTTTTTTGCCCCTCCAAGATTTACATGCTAAAATCTCCACTGTAATGCAATGTTGCATATCTCACTGCTTTCTTCCATGCACTGTGCTCTCCTGACGCCAAATAATGAACACTTCTCAATATTAATTAAATGGATTGTGGTGAGTAAACGCATGGAATATGGTGTTAATAATATTCATAAAATGTTATTAGCAAGTACAAATTACAAGTGCATAACTATATCGTCATTTTCCATGAAGATAACTTTTGCAGATAATATGTACAAACGCAGGCACCAAACACTCTTAGAAATCATGATTTTGTACTCTTTGTGGTAATACATCACAGTTTCCAAGGTCAACTAGCTACGGGACAATATTTCTACCTATTTAATTACACAAAAACACCCCCTCCAACCCCACTGTAGTAACAACACTTCACAATTTTACACACATACAATCCTTTCACATACATATAATCCTTTCTCCAACTAAATAGTCACAATGTTTGCGAGTTATATTGCACAATACTAGGATGTTAGTCCATCCATAAAGATTAGAAATTAAACTAAATGAAACTGTCGGTGCAAACCTGTCTATGACTCTTTCCCAAGCGTGTTAGTATATACAGTTTACCCTTCATAAAACCAGACTGGCTATCATCAATGATTTAGTCAAGACCTTTTTTAAGTCTTGTTGCAAAGATTGACACAAGTAGCTTTCCATTATTCTTCATTAATGTGATTGGTCTCCAATTTTCTAACATRATAGGATCTTTTGGTTTGGGTATTACAGAAATGAGGCCTTGAGTCATAGAAACAGGCAGGACCCCTAAGTCAATTGCCTCCTTAAAAACATTAAATATAAATTCAACAATATCCTCCTGAGAAATATTTATAGAATTCACTAATAAGGCCATCATTCCCTGGAGATGTGTTCTCTTTTACCTTGCCGATAATTTWAAAAAATGTATTCATAGAAATAAATTCATCACAAGACTTTTGGAAGTCTTCATCTATGAATTTTGCATAATCTTTGACAGAGTCTAGAAAGGCAGATATGTCACTAGTAGAACAGGCATTACTGGTGTAAAGATTACCACAGAATTCTGAAACATATTTTGAAATATCTTTGGGGTTTTCATTTTCTTTGCCATCTATATTAAGCTTATGAATAGAGGTAAATTCAGATGTTTTTCTCTCTAAATTGTAAAAGTATTATGTGTTTTTTTCTCCTTCTTGATCTTACAAATGACCCTTTTGCTCTCTCTTCATACATTCAGTCCATTTCTAGTTGTAAAGAGAATAACCGACCCTTTCCTTCTTCATCAAGGTCCTCCATAGAGATTAGGGAAAGTATTTCCTTAAGTTTATCTTCACTCAATCTTTTAAGTTCAGCGATTTCTTTACCTCATTTCATGGCTGTTTGTCTTATTTCATACCTTATTAATTCCCAATATTTTCCATAAGACTTAACTGGAGGAAGGTCCAAATATTTTTCTTGTATAATATCTTTGGCATCCATCTTGAAATGATCATCTTCCAACAGTCTACTATTGAGTTTCCAATAACTCCAATTCGGTTTATTAACTTCAGATCCATTAATATTTAAAGATACGAATATAACATTATGATCAGTAATAATTGATGGTTCAATGGATACCGTTACTACAGCGTTATCTAATGAATTAGAAATCAACCAGAAGTCAGTTCTTGACTGTCTGGACATGTCCTTGTTACTCCAAGTAAAGTCCTTTTTTTCAGGATATTTAGATATCCAAATATCAACTAAACCAAGACATAGATTATTAAACTCAGTATTAACAATGCTGGATCTGTTAGGAGGGGGATATCTATCAATCATCACAGATACATAATTAAAATCTCCACCTAAGATAATTTTGATATACTGAAATTCTTGAAATAATATCATGTTGTTTTGTTTGTTGTTGGATGCACAAATGTTCCCTAAAAAAAACATTTCACTGTTAAAATTAACCAACGTCCAGAGTGGTGAGTCTTACTACTGATGACCTTCCCTTTTAAATGGACATCTTAAAAATGCTTGACATGCAGAGTGGTTGTTGCCCCGTTGATTTTTCCAAAAAGCTAGATCGGAAGAACAAGCATGAGTCTTGTAGAATGTAAAAGTCTGCATTAAACCGTTTGCAATACACGAAAATAGCCTTACGTTTGAGTAAATGACGAATACCACTGAGATGAATTTAACAAAGAGATAGACATAAACTTCCACCAAAAACCTTGTTATGCTAATATAAGCGTTTCCTAAGGATATGTAAGTCAAAAGGATTTCCATCCCATTAATAACACCTCCAAAAAAAAACTAAGAAATACTGGTCACAAAGTTACCAAATGATTCTTACTCCCACAAGGYGGAGACATGGTGGAAGTGTAGACCTTACAATAAGCGGTTATTCGCCCATAGTTAGTGTTAAGTTTACCAGTTTTCATGTCAGCCTTTTCTCATTCAAGTGTTTGAGTAAATTCTTTACAATAAAAGGCTGCTTTTCACCTGGCAATTGTGCAGAGTTTAGGCCTACCAGTTTTGTCCGAGTTAGACTTTGGCTCTCTCTCGAATGTTAAGATTTGGCCGCATTTCTTTCCCATTTATGACCACTCTTACACCGACAAGGACTCGTCTCAAGCGTTCAAGACTGGCAAGTTCTTCAGTCGGTAACGCCCAACTTCTACGTAACGAAGGAGGGAGTTGAGTATTTTCCAAGATGGCGACGACCATAGACAGCTGCAATGCCGTACAGGCGACAAAGAAAAAACATCTCGGAATCCCCGAAGCAATATTTGTGGTGTGTAAAATATGAATGATATACGTTGTGGCCATTATACTATATGAAATAACACTCTCGAATGTGTAATTGATGCTGTCCAGCCTCTAGGCTAGCCTGTCACGAATGTTAGCTAGCTATGTTCATTCACATCCTTTTAGGGAAATGACGCCTAGAAAGCCTATTAGGCCTAGCTAACTATCTATCGAATGTATATTGTCATCCAAATGCAATGAAACGGCTATCTTCAGCAATCTTGTGTGCTCACAATAAGTTTACTATACTGTGTGAATGACTCGTCTGAAAGCTAACGCGTAACCTAGCMAGTTAACGTTATGTCAACCGTTGTAGGAGGATGTCGAGTCGTTTATGAAGCAACCAGGGAACGACACTGCAGACGCCGTCTTGAGAAAACTGGATGAGCAGTATCAGAAATATAAATACATGGAGCTCAACCTGGCCCAGAAGAAACAAAGGTAACTAATATACAGCATAAGTTATTAACGGTAACTAGTCAAATGTCAAAACAGAGAAATGCTTGATTTAGTTTGCCTGGCATGTTATTGTGGGATTGCACGTGTTGGACTATTCCATTGGTTCTATTGTATCAAATTTAGCTACTACTATTCACAGAAGAGAGGAATTTGCCAATCTACAAACTCGTYAACTAGTGTGCTATTGTGATATCATTAGCTTTATTTAGCTAATAGGATGACCCTGCGTTTTTGATGGATAAATATGTGATAGTGTTATAGTTCTGCTTCTATGGTGTTTCTCTCTGCTGTGCCCAGGTTGAAAAGCCAGATCCCACAGATCAAGCAGACTTTAGAAATCCTACGACACATGCAGAAGAAGAAGGTAAACAGCATTCAGTGCACTCCTCTTATACCCTTTTCATAGACAGGCAAAGATCCCACAAGTTTACCATGCCTGCTTCTTTTTACCTACTTTTTGGTATATCTGAGTGGGGTAGGGGGTAAAAAACAAAGCCAATTAAAAGCCACCTAAAGACCTAGTCATGATTCCTGCATTTTCACAGACGCTGTAACCAAAATAGGGGCGGCAGGTAGCCTAGTGGTTAGAGCGTTGGACTAGTAACCGAAAGGTWGCAAGATCGAATCCCCGAGCTGACAAGGTAAAAATCTGTCATTCTGCCCCTGAACAAGGCACTTAACCCACTGTTCCTAGGCCGTCATTGAAAATAAGGATCTGTTCTTAACTGACTTGCCTAGTTAAATAAAGGTTTAAAAAAATTACCTGTATCAGGTCTGTAAATAGATCTCAGATTTTTTGCAAGTAAATACATTTCCGTTGTTTGATACCTCTCTAATTTGTAATGCAAACACCCCCCATGGTTTAACACCTTTTACTCCTCTTAATTTGCCACTTACCCACTAATATGTATAAGAGTGGTAGATAAGGTGCTGTATGAAATGGGGTCATATAAACATTGCCTTGTATTTTTTACAGGTAATATACCACATCTTCTGTCTGAAATGGATATTACAGTGATTACATCCTTGCAGGACAATTTGATCACTATAAGCTGTTGATCACTAACTGCATTCACGATCAGCGGAGTGCACCGTATGTGGTGTTGAGTTGCTTTGTTTGCTTTCCAAATCCCTCACCCTATAGGAAACCACAGACCCTATGGAGACACACTTCCTATTGGCTGACAATGTTTACTGCAAGGCTTCAGTCCCGCCCACCGACAAAGTTTGCCTCTGGTTAGGGGTGAGTACTACTACATGTCGTGTTCCTAAGTAACATTGTTTGGTATTATCTGATCACCTGTTCCCTATTTATGGAGCCCACTCCTTATCCATGAGGTTAGCCCAATATTAGACCTCTGATTATTACTTAATTAATGAGTCTAGGTCTAAGGGCATTCCATAGCGACATCGTGTGAGTTAAGTCGTGGTCAAATGCCAGTACCTGCTTGCAACATCCATAAAATTGTAGAGTGTTTCAATTGAAGAATTGCCGATTGTATCACTGAGCAGTGAACAAGAAACTATTAAATCCACCTTTAAGATGCTACCCCCCTCCCCAAATCTAAATCTAATATGGATGTCAATGCTTTCTTCTGGCTTTGCGCCATTACGTTTCCTCTACTTCCCGTCTGGAGGTAGCATGGTACCCATGTTGCGAAGCTGATTAGCTAGACAAACAGGTGTGAAACAAGAACTGGTGTGCGTGCAAAGTGAGGAAAACATGGACTCCATGTTTGGTTTTGGTTGATGAATTGAGGCTGTTCTGAGGGCTAAAGGGGGGGTTTACATTTAACATTTACATTTAAGTCATTTAGCAGACGCTCTTATCCAGAGCGACTTAGAAGTTGGTGCATTCACCTTATGATGTCCAGTGGAACAACCACTTTACAATAGTGCATCTAACTCTAAGGGGGGGGGGGGGTTAGAAGGATTACTTTATCCTATCCTAGGTATTCCTTAAAGAGGTGGGGTTTCAGGTGTCTCCGGAAGGTGGTGATTGATCCGCTGACCTGGAGTCGTGGGGGAGTTTGTTCTACCATTGGGTGCCAGAGCAGCGAACAGTTTTGACTGGCTGAGCGGAGTTGTACTTCCTCAGAGTAGGGAGGCGAGCAGGCCAGAGGTGGATGAACGCAGTCCCTTGTTTGGGTGTAGGGCCTGATCAGAGCCTGAAGGTACGGAGGTGCCGTTCCCCTCACAGCTCCGTAGGCAAGCACCATGTCTTGTAGCGGATGCGAGCTTCAACTGGAAGCCAGTGGAGAGAGCGGAGGAGCGGGGTGACGTGAGAGAACTTGGGAAGGTTGAACACCAGACGGGCTGCGGCTTCTGGATGAGTTGTAGGGGTTTAATCGCACAGGCAGGGAGCCCAGCCAACAGCGAGTTGCAGTAATCCAGATGGAGATGACAAGTGCCTGGATTAGGACCTGCGCCGCTTCCTGTGTGAGGCAGGGTCGTACTCTGCGAATGTTGTAGAGCATGAACCTACAGGAACGGGTCACCGCCTTGATGTTGGTTGAGAACGACAGGGTGTTGTCCAGGATCACGCCAAGGTTCTTAGCGCCTGGGAGGAGGACACAATGGAGTTGTCAAGCGTGATGGCAAGATCATGGAACGGGCAGTCCTTCCCCGGGAGAAGAGCAGCTCCGTCTTGCCGAGGTTCAGCTTGAGGTGGTGATCCGTCATCCACACTGATATGTCTGCCAGACATGCAGAGATGCGATTCCCACCTGGTTATCAGAAGGGGAAAGGAGAAGATTAATTGTGTGTCGTCTGCATAGCAATGATAGGAGAGACCATGTGAGGATATGACAGAGCCAAGTGACTTGGTGTATAGGCAGAATAGGAGAGGGCCTAGAACAGAGCCCTGGGGGACACCAGTGGTAGAGAGCACGTGTGCGGAGACAGATTCTCGCACCGCCACTGGTAGGAGCGACCTTTCAGGTAGGACGCAATCCAAGCGTGGGCCGCGCCGGAGATGCCCAACTCGGAGAGGGTGAGAGGAGGATCTGATGGTTCACAGTATCAAAGGCAGCCGATAGGTCTAGAAGGATGAGAGCAGAGAGAGAGAGTTAGCTTTAGCAGTGCGGAGCGCCTCCGTGACACAGAGAGAAGAGCAGTCTCAGTTGAAATGACTAGTCTTGAAACCTGACTGATTTGGATCAAGAAGGTCATTCTGAGAGAGATAGCAGGAGAGCTGGCCAAGGACGGCACGTTCAAGAGTTTTGGAGAGAAAAGAAAGAAGGGATACTGGTCTGTAGTTGTTGACATCAGAGGGATCGAGTGTAGGTTTTTCAGAAGGGTGCAACTCTCGCTCTCTTGAAGGCGGAAGGGACGTAGCCAGCGGTCAAGGATGAGTTGATGAGCGAGGTGAGGTAGGGGAGAAGGTCTCCGGAAATGGTCTGGAGAAGAGAGGAGGGGATAGATAGGGTCAAGCGGGCAGGTTGTTGGCGGCCGGCCGTCACAAGACGCGAGATTTCATCTGGAGAGAGAGGGAGAAAGAGGTCAAAGCACAGGGTAGGGCAGTGTGAGCAGAACCAGCGGTGTCGTTTGACTTAGCAAACGAGGATCGGATGTCGTCGACCTTCTTTTCAAAATGGTTGACGAAGTCATCGCAGAGAGGAGGAGGGGGGGGAGGGGAGGAGGATTCAGGAGGGAGGAGAAGGTGGCAAAGAGCTTCCTAGGGTTAGAGGCAGATGCTTGGAATTTAGAGTGGTAGAAAGTGGCTTTAGCAGCAGAGACAGAAGAGGAAATGTAGAGAGGAGGGAGTGAAAGGATCCAGGTCCGCAGGGAGGCGATTTTCCTCCATTTCCGCTCGGCTGCCCGGACCCTGTTCGTGAGCTCGCAATGAGTCGTCGAGCCACGGAGCAGGAGGGGAGGACCGAGCCGGCCTGGAGGATAGGGGACATAGAGAGTCAAAGGATGCAGAAAGGGAGGAGAGAGGGTTGAGGAGGCAGAATCAGGGATAGGTTGGAGAAGGTTTGAGCAAGGGAAGAGATGATAGGATGGAAGAGGAGAGAGTAGCGGGGGAGAGAGAGCGAAGGTTGGGACGGCGCGATACCATCCGAGTAGGGGCATGTGGGAAGTGTTAGATGAGAGGAAAAGGATACAAGAGTGGGTCAGAGACTTGGAGGGAGAGTGCAATGAGATTAGTGGAAGAACAGCATCTAGTAAAGATGAGGTCAAGCGTATTGCCTGCCTTGTGAGTAGGGGGGAAGGTGAGAGGGTGAGGTCAAAAGAGGAGAGAGTGGAAAGAAGGAGGCAGAGAGGAATGATCAAAGGTAGACGTGGGGAGGTTAAAGTCACCCAGAACTGTGAGAGGTGAGCCATCCTCAGGAAAGGAGCTTATCAAGGCGTCAAGCTCATTGATGAACTCTCCAAGGAACCTGAGGGGGCGATAAATGATAAGGATGTTAAGCTTGAAAGGCTGTAACTGTGACAGCATGGATTCAAAGAGGCGATAGACAGATGGGTCAGGGAGAAAAGAGAGAATGTCCACTTGGGGAGATGAGATCCAGTGCACCACCCCCGCCTGACCAGAAGCTTCTCGGGCGTGTGCGAGAACACGTGGGCAGACGAGGAGAGAGCGGTAGGAGTAGCAGTGTTATCTGTGGTAATCCATTTCCGTCAGTGCCAAGAAGTCGAGGACTGGAGGAAGCATAGGCTGAGATGAACTCTGCCTTGTTGGCGCAGGATCGGCAGTTCCAGAGCTGCCGGAGACCTGGAAACTCCACCGTGGGTCGTGCGCGCTGGGACCACCAGGCAGGCGGCCACGCGGTGTGAAGCGTTTGTGTGTGGTCTGTGCAGAGAGGAGAGAAGAGGGATAGACAGACACATAGTTGACAGGCTACAGAAGAGGCTACGCCAATGCAAAGGAGATTGGAATGACAAGTGGACTACACGTCTCGAATGTTCAGAAAGTTAAATCTTACGTTGCAAGAAATCTTATTGACTAAAATGATACAGTGCTGCTGAAGTAGGCTAGCTAGCAGTGGCTGCGTTGTTGACTTAGTTTGAAAGTGTAGCGTGCTAGGTAGCCTCGGTAACTGGCTAGGTAAACCTAGACAAATACTCAAAACTACACAATTATCTTCAGCAAAGACAAACTAGTGAGCTAGCTAACACTACACTAACCAAGTCGTTCCGTTGTAATGTAATGTAAATGTAATAGTCTCTACAGTGCTGCTATTCGGTAGACGGTAGACGTTGGCTAGCTGGCTAGCTAGCAGTGTTCCTACGTTAAGAGGGACGACAAATAGCTGGCTAGCTAACTTCGGTAAATTACGATAATTACTCTAAACTAACAACACACTCTAAACTACGCAATATCTCGGATACGAAGACAGCAAAGACAACTATGTAGCTAGCTAACACTACGCTAATCAAGTCGTTCCGTTGAAAAATAGTTTCTACAGTGCTGCTTTTCGGTAGACGTTGGCTAGCTGCTGGCTAGCTAGCCAGTGTTGTCCTAGCGTTAAGAGGGACGACAAATAGCTGGCTAGCTAACCCCGGTAAATTACGAAGACAGCAAAGACAACTATGTAGCTAGCTTTACTCTGTTTGGTATACTCAGTGTATATCTACAGGCTATATTGAGGTTTTTCTTTAATTATTTTAGGCTATCTGGCATTAGTGCGTAATCCAAAAGATTTGGTGACGTGGTAGAAGAGGATCATGGCAGTACCGGCTATGTTATGTGTGATGGCTGTGAGGCGCTAATAGGATTGGGCGACGTCTGAAATGACGCATCGTCCCATCAACCTGTCCAAACATCGTTGATATAAGATTGTATCATCTCTATTTTTTGTTTTATCTGGGGCAGGGGGTGGAGCGCGTTGACTAGCAGACATCTGTGGCATTGTGTTGTGACAACTGCAGAGTTGCCTTTTATTGTCCCCAGCACAAGGTGGACCTGTGTAATGATCATGCTGTTTAATCAGCTTCTTGATATGCCACACCTGTCAGGTTGATGAATTATCTTGGTAAAGGAGAAATGCTCACTAAAAGGTATTTAAACACATTTATGCACAATTTTAGCGAAATAAGCTTTGGCATCATTTCAGCTCATGAAGTATGGAACTGACACTTTACATGTTGTGTTTATATTTTTGTTCAGTATAATTTGGAAATTATGCACAAAAAATCTTTCCCATTTTATTTGTTACTGCATTTTCTCCCCAGTCCCTAAACATCTTGCTCCACAAAAGAAGCAGAGATAACAGATAACTTACTAATGTCAACTAGATTGAAGCATTCTTTCTGGTGAGCAAGGGTTTATTTGGTCTTCTAGGGCTACATATAATGACATAAGAGAATTTAAGCTGCGTGTATCTGTTTATAGACAAGTTGATTAACAAGTAGCCTAACGAAATGTCGGAAATGATAAGCAGAAACATATTTAAATCAGGCAAAAAAATATCCGTCATCCACTGTCCAATTTTTTTGGCTAGGGCTTCCCGAGTGGCGCAGTGGTTTAAGTTACTGCAGTGCTTGAGGCGTCACTACAGACCTGAGTAAAAATCCAAGGCTGTGTCGCAGCCGGCCGCGACCGGGAGACCCATGAGGCGGCGCACAATTGGCCCAGCGTTGTGCGGGTTAGGGGAGGTGAGGTCTTAGTCCCATCGCGCTCTAGCGACTCCTTGTGGCAGGCCGGGCGCATGCACGTTGACTTCGGTCGGCAGTTGTAATGTGTTTCCTCCGACACATTGGTTTCAAGATTAAGCGAACAGGGTCGTGTTTTGAACGGCGCATGGCTCTCGACCTTCGCCTCTCCTGAGTCCGTACGGCAGTTGCAGCGATGGGACAAGACTGTAACTACCAATTGGATATCACGAAATTGGTGCGAAAAAGTCTGACAGCTTATTTTCTATATTAGCGGGTCGGGTGCGGTCCTCCAGATTTTCACTTATCACATATAGTCGGGCAGTTTCAGATGTGTTATTAGTAGGGATGCACAATATATCGGAATTGGCCGATATTAGCTAAAAATGCCAACATCTGGTATCAGCCAATGTCTAGTTTAACGCTGATGGGCAAAACCGATGTCAAAGCTGACGTGCATACCTATATAACATAGGTACATGATGTAATGGCGTCACGTAAAATTTTGCGCCATACGTGCACCACAGCTTTCCTAAACTAGCCCACAATGTCTGCTGTGTGGATCGAGCAGTCAACAAGTCGAGCAGTCATTTGAAAGAGTAACAAGAGTAACAACATTTCAGCGAGACAACTCGGGCGAAATCCATTAGTCTAGATAATGGATTTCATTGCCCTTGACAATCAACCGTTCTCTGTCGTGGGTGATGTTGGCCTTCGCCGACTGGTCGAGCACCTGTTAACACTACCAAGTGCGCTATTTTTCCATTGTTGCCCTACCGGAGTTACACAGTAATAGCGTCACTGCCATTAGCTTCACGACATGCATACTATGGAACACCATTTGGGTCTTTGCGTGTCAAAGATACAGTAGCACTGTCAAAGCTGTACAAAAAAAGTCTGCAAACCTCGGCCACGAACGATGTGTTTACAATACCGCGTTGGTAATAAAGCATAATTTGTTCGACCGTAACTTTTGGGGTAGCTAACTTTAGCTTGGTACCTAGCTAACACCAATACAACCAGCCTGAAAACAATGACCAGTAGAAACTGCAGTCATTTTCATTATTCTTAGCAATGATTTAGGAATTCTTGTAAGTATTAGCTAGGTTGCCACTTGTTGTTCGCCTATTGAACATGAACTTCAGTTAATGAAAATAAATAGCTAGTCAGCTACTTAATCCTGTTTCCCAAAGCTAATGTTATAAGCAGCCAGCTAGCTTCATCTGGCTAGTGAGGCTAGACCGGAACGGGTTATATGTTGTGAAGCTAGCCACAATACGATTAGGTACAATAGTGGAATTTGAGGGTTGCCTTCAAAATAAAAGTATGTCATTGACAGTGATGCAAATGAATACAAATAGTAGAATTATGCCATACTTTTATTTTGAAGGCTAACCGCAAAGTCCACTGTTGTGGCTAATCCTTATTGTGGCTAGCTTCACAGATGGTCTGACCACCATTTAATCAAACAAGAACTGTCTTATAAATTCGGGTTATTTTAGTAGATGACACCTAACTATATAGCTACTGAAACAGATTGTTCTTCCCCAAAAACATAGCAAAACGACATTGTTTGCACCCATGAGCTAGCTAGCTTTTTTTTATGACCAGCACTTTAGGTGCGCGAGACAACTTTACCAGCATCATAGCATACGTATTGATGAGTCGTTGTGACATGAAATACGAGTGATGGTGTAATCAATGTGTAATAACTACGTAAAAAATGAATGAACGCGTTAAATTATTGTGACGTGCAGTCTTATTCAGGTCATGATTGGTCAACAAGCTTATTTGACACTTCAAATAGTGTTAAATAGTATAGTTTTTGACACGCGAAGACACAAACGCCATTCCATAGAAATACTGGTTGAGAATGAAACAACTAAACAGCACAGCAAGTAAGTGAAAGAAATAGGTTTTGATTATGTTTTACTGGTAATGGGGACATACATAAATGCCAACAAAATAACTTTTTGGTCAACAAAACAACTTTTTGTAACCTTTATTTAACTAGGCAAGTCAGTCAGGAACAAATTATTATTTACAATGACGGCCAACCCCGGCCAAATCCGGACAACGCTGGGCCAAATGTGCGCCGCCCTATGGGACTCCCAATCATGACCGGATGTGATACAGCCTGGATTCAAACCAGGGACTGTAGTGACGCCTCTTGCACTGAGATGCAGTGCCTTAGACCGATGTGTCCATGTGTGTGTGATCACTATTTAACTGTACTAGAATGCTTAAAAGGCCGCTAAAATGTTTKATATCGGTAATCGGTATCAGTTTTTGYGGCAAGGAAAATATCGGTATCGGACAAAAATGTAATATCGGTGCATCACTAGTTATTAACAATTGCGGGTGGACAAACAGCTGACCCGCCCATCACTACTGTATACACATTAATACACAATCATGGAAAACACACTCCTCTGTAAAAAGATCCTCAATCAGCCTTTTGAATTGCCCAAGAGCATGGATGGGAAACTACAGTCAAACTTTTGCCCCCGCCCCAGCTAACACCCCTGACTCCAATAATCAACTAATCATTATCTTCAGTTTAGCATGCAATTACACTGCATTTATTTACATACAGTACCAGTCAAAAGTTTGGACACCTACTCATTCAATGGTTTTTCTTTATTTTTACTATTTTCTACATTGTAGAAGAATAGTGAAGACATCAAAACTATGAAATAACAAATATGGAATCATGTAGTAACAAAAACGTGTGAAACAAATCCAAATKTTTTTTATATTTTGCCTTTTTCAAAGTAGCCACCCTTTGCCTRGACAACTTTGCACACGCTTGTCATTCTCTCAACCAGCTTCACCTGGAATGAWTTTCCAACAGTCTTGAAGGAGTTCACACATATGCTGAGCACTTGTTGGCTGCTTTTCCTTCACTCTGCGGTCCAACTCATCCCAAACCATCTCAACTGGGTTGAGGTCGGGTGATTGTGGAGGTCAGGTCATCTGATGCAGCACTCCATCACTTTCCTTCTCGGTAAAATAGCCCTTACACAGCCTGGAGGTGTGTTGGGTCATTGTCCTGTTGAAAAACAAATTATGGTCCCACTAAGCGCAAACCAGATGGGATGGCGTATCGCTGCAGAATGTTGTGGTAGCCATGCTGGTTAAGTGTGCTTTGATTTCTAAATAGATCTGTGTCACCAGCAAAGCACCATCACACCACCTCCTCCATGCTTCACGGTGGGAACCACACATGCGGAGACCATCCGTTCACCTACTCTGCGTCTCACAAAGACACGGTGGTTGGAACCAAGAATCTCACATTTGGAGTCGTCAGATCAAAGGACAGATTTACACCGGTCTAATGTCCATTGCGAGTGTTTCTTGGCCCAAGCAAGTCTCTTCTTCTTATTGGTGTCCTTTAGTAGTTGTTTCTTTGCAGCAATTTGACCATGAAGGCCTGATTCACGCAGTCTCCTCTGAACAGTGGATGTTGAGATGTCTGTTACTTGAACTCTGTGAAGCATTTATTTGGGCTCCAATTTCTGGTGCTGGTAACTCTAATGAACGTACCCTCTGTAGCAGAGGTAACTTTGGTTATTCCTTTCCTGTGGCGGTCCTCATGAGAGCTAGTTTCATCATAGRGCTTGATGGTTTTTGCAACTGCACTTGAAGAAACTTTCAAAGTTATTGAAATTTTCCGGGTTGACTGACCTTCATGTCTTTTAGGAATGATGAACTTTCGTTTCTCTTTGCTTATTTGAGCTGTTCTTGCCATAATATGGACTTGGTATTTTACCAAATCTTCTGTATACCACCCCTACCTTGTCACAACACAACTGATTGGCTCAAACGCATTAAGAAGGAAATACATTCCACAAATATACTTTTAACAAGGCACACCTGTTAATTGAAATGCATTCCAGGTGACTACCTCATGAAGCTGGTTGAGAGAATGCCAAGAGTMMMCAAAGCTGTCATCAAGGCAAAGGCTTGGCTACTGAAGAATCTCAAATATAAAATATATTTTAATTTAACTTTTTTTGGTTACTACATGATTCCATATGTGTTATTTCATAGTTTATTCTACAATGTAGAAAATAAAGAAAAACACTTGAATGAGTAGGTGTCAACTTTTGACTGGTACTGTATATGTTTAAATATTTTGAATTTAATTAAAAATATTTGTTACATGCAGTCTTTTGGTTCAACCATAATGCATAATAAGCATCATCAACAGGTGGAAACATATTGGGTGTACGCTGATAAGCTGTAGGAAGAATACATTAATTTACAAGACCTGTTCACAGAAAATATAATTGGTCATAAGAAGGGCCTGAGATCAAAGTCAATATTTAGACCACTAGGGGTTAATGTTTCTCTGTAGTAGTAGGATCGAGGGCTGGGCGATATGGCCAAAATATCATATGGTATTTTTGACTGTATTTTATGTTTTTGTTTACTATTAGTAGTGCGTGACCCTAGGGTGGAAACGTGTGTGTATATATATGTGTGTTATTTCAAAGGGACTTTCTCCATTCAAATTGTTTTATACTGTTCAATTCAACTTCAAACTAAAATAATTTCCTTCATTTCCCGCTYTTTCTGCATTTCCTGCACTCATTTGAGATGATTTCCACACTGCCACAATATGGGCAAAAATACTAGGCCTTGTGTTTAATTATTATTATTGTTATTATTGCATTTAGATCAAAACACTTGGGTGAACTTTTGMAATCATGGCAATATAATGTTTATTATAATTCTATAGTTAGAATATAAATAATAGTGAGCACTTTGAATACAGTGTTTGACATAACAAAGAATGAAAATGCCATGGACGAGTTATTGTGACATTGTAGGAACCAAAGTGATGTTTCCTATGGGACCCTATAATATTTGGCTACATTAAATCTTTATTCATATAGCCAACATATTCATGCTTCGCCTATTCCTCTTTGATTTAAAAGATATTGTTGCACAAACAACATGCAACATAGCTAGCCAGCTAACTAGCGATTAGCATTAGTGGCTAACACGATTTAGCTTAACTTGCTAAGAAAATACAAACTAGCTATTTGCAGATGTAAGAAATGCAAACTAATKTTGTACTTATAGAACGCTTGGGGATTTATATGAAGATCAAAGTGGATACAACATTTGACATCAACATTGTTGCATGTGCTGCATTGACCATGCAGACTGAACGAACGTGTCTCGTGGCCAAGCAGCAACAACATGCGCTCCTTGAGTGAAAGGGGGTGGGACTAGGTCTGTGTGGAAAMTGGCATGGRGAGAGCAGAGTAGCCAAGTCAAGTAGCCAAGTAAACTATAAAAATGGACGTTTACACACGCGTATCACATTTAACAAACCAAACATTAAAATACCGTTATAGAAGGTAAAGTAAAAACCCTAACTGGGCCGTGAATAAATACCGGTGTATATAGTAAAATACGGGTATACTGCCCAGCCCTAGTAGGAACTCAATGTTACCTCCTCTCCTTGGTAGAGCATCATGCTCAATGCCTGTATTTTAGAGAGGAGAAAGAGGATGGTTAGCTTCAATAAAGTGTGTTGCTACTGGATAGTCAGTGTTCTCACCTGATTGAGCTGAGGTGTTCAGCTATGCGTTTTAACTGTCTTTTCGTTTGTCCTATGTAGGCTTTCCCACATGTGCAGATGATGAGKGAGATTACTCCCTTTGTCTTGCTTGAGATGATACCCATAACAGGGTTTTTTCGACCTGTATGTGGGTGTCTGAAGAACAATGTTTATTTTTATTGCTATTGCGCATGAGCCATATTTGTAGTTCCCATTTGGAATGGGTGTCAAGTGTCTGAATGGGCTCAGGGGTTAGGTCAGATCTCACTAAGCTATCCCCAATATTGCGACCACGCTTATAGACCACCAGTGGGGGTTCCTTGAAGAGGTGTGCAATGTTTTGGTTGAATTGCAGAATAAGCCAGTGCTTTTTCAGGGTTGCTTTCATTTTCTCCCAACACTTTGTGTACTTAGTGCAAAACACTGTTGTTTTTCTTTTTTTGTTTAGGCTACAAGGACAAAACTCAAAATGCTGCAGTGATGAAAATATCTCAAAAACCAAGAGAGGAATTGATAAAAAACTAAACCAAAGAAGAAAAACAACGCAAGCCAAAGTGATTTATAGGATATTTATTTTGTCCGGATATTTTCTACCTGCACTCTGCAATGTTTTTAGGTGTTGGCTTTATGTAGGCTATTTTTCCGTAGTTGGCAGTGGTTTATTTTCATTTAGATTTGGATATAATTTTGCTTAACCACATGACAATGATTTTGCAATATGAAGACATTTTAAATGAAACTGTTCCACTAAAATGTGCATATGAAAATCATACCTGGCACACAGATCAGTAGAAATGGTAGGATAACTTGGCATTCCACATGACTCCTCGTGTAGCCTATTACCGGCAACTTCAGGAGAGTAATGTCAGAATCTGTGAAAGCCAGCAGGAGTGGGAGGAGAATGGTTGGGTCAAGTTAAGTTTTTTTCTTCTGTTTATCTAGATCTCTGGCTCCCTCTTGAGTCATTATTATTATTATTAAGCTTACTGTTATTTCATCAAACAGTAAGCTTAAAGCATCAGACAAGCTGAATGCATATAGTAGATTTAATTAAAACACATGTTTGTGTATGTGTGTATATATCGGAAAATACACGTTTAAAAATGTCGACCAGGGCCTCCCGAGCGGCGCAGCGGTTTAAGGCCCTGCATCGCAGTGCTAGAGGCACACTACAGACTCAAGTTTGATCCCGGATTGTATCACTACCTGCCGTGATCGTGAGTCCAATAGGGGGGCGCACAATTGGCACAGTGTCGTCCGGGTTAGGGGAGGTTTTGGCAGGGGGTGCTTTACTTGGCTCATCGCGCTCTATTGACTCTTTGTGGTGGGCCGGGCGCCTGCAGGCTGACCTCGGTCGTCAGTTGACGACACATTGGTGCCGCTGGCTTCCGGGTTAAGCTGGTGGGTGTTAACCTCTTATGGCTGAGATCGGCTAAGATCCCGTTAACGGGATCGATTTCACAACAGCCAGTGACAGTGCAGGGCGCCAAATTCAAACAACAGAAATCTCATAATTAAAATTCCTCAAACATACAAGTATTTCACACCATTTTAAAGATAAACTTGTTGTTAATTTCACCACAGTGTCCGATTTTCAAAAAGGCTTTACGACGAAAGCACACCAAACGATTATGTTAGTGTAACGGATGTGAAATGGCTAGCTAGTTAGCGGGTACGCTGTTAATAGCGTTTCAATCAGTTACGTCACTTGCTCTGAAACCTAGAAGTAGTGGTTCCCCTTGCTCTGCAAGGGCCGGGCTTTTGTGGAGCGCTGGGTAACGACGCTTCGTGGGTGACTGTTGTTGATGTGTGCAGAGGGTCCCTGGTTCGCGCCCGTGTCGGGGCGAGGACGGTCTAAAGTTATACTGTTACATTGATGCTGTTGACCCGGATCACTGGTTGCTGCGGAAAAGGAGGAGGTTGAAAGGGGGGTGGTGTAACTGATGTGAAATGGCTAGCTAGTTAGCGGGTACGCGCTAATAGCGTTTCAATCAGTACTCACTTGCTCTGAAACCTAGAAGTAGGTGTTCCCCTTGCTCTGCAAGGCCGGGCTTTTGTGGAGCGTGGGTAACGACGCTTCGTGGGTGACTGTTGTTGATGTTGTGCAGAGGTCCCTGGTTCGCGCCCGAGGTCGGGGCGAGGGGACGGTTTAAAGTTATACTGTTACATAGGTCAGTACCTAGTCACGAAAAAACACAGCCATTTTTCCAGCCAAAGAGAGGAGTCACAAAAAGCAGATAAAGATAAAATTAATACTAACCTTTGATGATCTTCATCAATGACACTCATAGGACTTCATGTTACACAATACATGCATGTTTTGTTCGACAAAGTTCATATTTATATCCAAAAATCTCAGTTTACATGGGCGCGTTATGTTCAGTAGTTCCAAAACATCCAGTGAAAACATCCACATCAATTTACAGAAATACTCATAATAAACATTGATAAAAGATACAACTGTTATGCATGGAATTTTAGATCCACTTCTCCTTAATGCAACCGCTGTGTCAGATTTCAAGAAACTTTACGAAAGCACACCAGCAATAATCTGAGTACGGCGCTCAGACAACAAAACACGCGATACAGATATCCGCCATGTTGTGGAGTCAACAGAAGTCAGAATAACATTTATAAATATTCACTTACCTTTGATGATCTTCATCAGAATGCACTCCCAGGAATCCCAGTTCCACAATACTCTCCTTTCTTTTTGTTTGCGCGTTTAGTACATAACCCAAAACTCACGACGCGCGGGCAATCCAGGCGAAAGTTCAGACAAAGTCAAATTACATGTCAGTAAACGAAGTATAGAATCAATCTTTAGGATGTTTTTAACATAAATCTTCAATAATGTTTCAACCGGAGAATTCCTTTGTCTGTAGAAATGCAATGGAACAAAGCTAACTCTCACGTGAGCGCGSATGATCAGCTCATGCCACTCTGGCAGAGCCCTGACTCATTCAGCTCTCATTAGCCCCAACTTCACAGTAGAATCCTCAAACAAGGTTTTAAAGACTGTTGACATCTAGTGGAAGCCTTAGGAAGTGCAACATGACCCCATAGACACTATATTGGATAGGCAAACCTACAACCCTCAGATTTCCCACTTCCTGGTTGGATTTTTTTCTCAGGGTTTTGCCTGCCATATGAGTTCTGTTATACTCACAGACATCATTCAAACAGTTTTAGAAACTTCAGAGTGTTTTCTATCCAAATATACTAATAATATGCATATATTAGCAACTGGGCCTGAGTAGCAGGCAGTTTACTCTGGGCACCTTATTCATCCAAGCTACTCAATACTGCCCCCAGCCATAAGAAGTTAAGAAGCGCGGTTTGGCGTGTCATGTTTTAGAGGACGTATGGCTCGACCCTTGCCTCCCGAGCCCGTTGGGGAGTTGCAGCGATGAGACAAGGCAAAAAGGGGGTAAAATACAAAAAATCTATATGTTGACCAATTGATTGGTCGAAAGAACATACTACTTTCGGTTGACCAAGATATATATATACATATATATATTTTTAGAAGGGGACAGCCCTAGGTCCCATGTTTCATGAGCTGAAATAAAAGATCCCAGAAATGTTCCATATGCAGAAAAAGCTTATTTCGCRCACATTTTGTGCACACATGTTTACATTCCTGTTAATGAGCATTTCTCCTTTGCCAAGAYAATCCATCCACCTGACAGGTGTGGCATATCAAGAATTTGATTAAACTTCATGATCATTACTAGGGTTGCACATTTTGGGGAATATTCAGAGGTAGAAACTTTCTGTGGAAATTAATGGGAATAGATGCAAATTAATATTGCTACCATTTAAATGTAATGTTTTTTGCATTGGATATATTTACCATATCATATGGATACAGAAACATAAACTTTTTACCTTATCATAAGTAGACATGCAAATTATTAAATCCTTCCAATAGAATAAAAAAATAATAATAATGTTACAAATTGAACTTTAATTAAATGAGTTGACTTTTCACATGGGATGATTTCACTGAACAACAAAAGAAAGAGAATATTGAATGATCCCCAGTGATCCATTGCATCTCCCAAAAATGATTTCAACATACATCTGTAAAAAAAATTGTCTAGAAACTAAAGGTTTCTTAGGTTGTCTTCCTCCCTGGACTGTCTCAATGTCCACGTCTTGAACATCAGACTCTGAGGCCTCATCTTCACTGTCACTTTCCAACCTTGTTGAAAAAGCCAAAAAAAWTCCCAGATGGCKACCYATTTTTCAACCCTTGTATTGATCAGCCTGTTGCGTGCTTTGGTGTGTGTGTTCCCAAACAAGGATCAGTTGCGCTCTGAGGAGGCTGATGTTGGTGGGATTTGGAGGATGATGGAGGCAACAGGGGAAAGATCRACAAAGTCCCTTCTACCAGGTGGCTGATGAGATATGCTGGCACGGCTACCCTATTGCATCTCCATCCCAAAGCCCTTGCTTGGATGTATACTTCGCCAGACTGCCAAGAACCTTGCCCTCATCCAAGCCAAGGTGGCGAGACACCGTAGTGATGACACCATAGGCCTTGTTGATCTCTGCAGCATACTTAGGGTCCAACATGTACGCTGCGGTGTGTATGGGCTTCAGGCAGAGGTCTTCATGCTTTTTGATGTGTTTCAGAACTACAGTTTCCTCTGCTTGGAGCAACAGTGAAGTGGGCAGGGCAGTACAGTTTTCTTCTCTTACATCTGCAAGCAGAGTCTGAACATCAGACAGGATAGCATTGTCTCCCTCAATCAATACAATGGCTACTGCTATAGGTTTCAGGAGTTTCAGGCTGCTTACCACTCTCTCCCAAAATACATCATCCAGGAGGATCCTCTTGATTGGGCTGTCCATATCGGCAGACTGTGATATGGCCATTTCTTGGAGAGACTCCTTTCCCTTCAGGAGACAAACATGTCAGGAGACAAACATTCAACAAGTCAAACATGATGACAACACCACCGCCAACGGGTGTTGCTGGGCAGCTTCAATGTGGTGCTCTTATTCTTCTCACTTTGCTTGGTGAGGTAGATTGCTGCTATAACTTGATGACCCTTCACATACCTAACCATTTCCTTGTTTCTCTTGTAGAGTGTATCCATTGTTTTCAGTGACATGATGTCCTTGAGGAGCAGATTCAATGCATGAACAGCACAGCCAATGGGTGTGATGTGAGGGTAGGACTCCTCCACTTTAGACCAAGCAGCCTTCATGTTTGCAGCATTGTCTSTCACCKMTGCAAATACCTTCTTGATGACTGCCTTCAGCTCATCTGCAATGTAGAGACCGGTGTGTCTGTTGTCCCTTGTGTCTATGTTCTTGTAGAATACTGGTTGAGGGGTGGAGATGATGTAGTTAATTATTCCTTGCCCACGGACATTCGACCACACATCAGAGATTATTGCAATACAGTCTGCTTTCTCTATGATTTGCTTGACCTTCACTTGAACTCTGCTGAACTCTGCATCTAGCAAATMAGTAGATAAAGCATGTTTGGTTGGAGGGGTGTATGCWYGGGGAAGAACATTCAGAAATCTCTTCCAATACACATTGCCTGTGAGCATCAGAGGTGAACCAGTTGCATACACAGCTCTAGCAATACATTCATCAGCATTTCTCTGACTACATTCCTCCATTGAGTCAAAAAACMTCTGATTCCAGGAGGACCATGATTTGTTGCTATCGAAAAGGTGTGTGATTCATCATTWTCACCTCYAAATAGAGGGTATTTTGTCAGAGGTTACTTGTTGTGAGTGCTGAGGGGACTTTATGCACTTGGCCAGATGATTCATTGTCTTTGTTTTATTCTTCACATATGATTTGGCACAGTATTTGCAAATGTATACAGCTTTTCCTTCTATATTAGTTGCATTGAAATGTCTCCACACATCAGATAGTGCCGTAGCATTTTCCTGTAAAGATTAGAAAACAATTTGTAAAAAAAAATAAAAAATACAATTCCATGTACTGATAAATAGTTAAGCAGTTAGATTAAACAACTCCTTTGTAAGAAATGTTTTTAAATGAAACATGTATGGAAACAGGTGAATTAACACTCCTCAGTTAGCAGGCTCATGCAAGCTGAAACCCACATGGTAGCAAAAATTAACTAGCAGAAATTGTTAACAAGTTAGAAATGATTTAAACACACTTTGTGGAGGCTACTATTTACTAGTTAACAAAAAAGCATGTATGTCATATAAAATATATTCACCCCACCCAGTATTGTAATCAAAACTTACCAGAAAGCARGTTGGCTCAGACAGTGTAGTACTGTGTTGCAATTCCATTGAATTGGGGATAGTTTAACCAAAATATGCCACAGGACCTAGAATTTCCTTATGTGTATCCCACAAAAAAAGGTTCACTGTTATAAGCAAAATTCCAAAATCCATGGGAAATTTCCCAGAAAGTTTCAGGCCCTTTGCAACCCTAATCATTACACAGGTGCACCTTGTGCTGGGGACAATAGACCACTCTGCAGTTGTCAACACAACACAATGCCACGGATGTCTCAGATACCTTTTTTTTTTTTTTTAGTATCTGTGACCATTTACGCATATCTGTATTTCCAGTCATGTGAATATCATAGATTAGGGCCTAATTTATTTATTTAAATTGACAGATTTAGTTATGAACTGTAACTCAGTAAAATCTTTGAAACTGTTGCATTTAAATGTTTTGTTCAGTGTAGTTTAATCTGCTGTGTGTGTTAGGGATGGGGGGGAAGTGTGACACCATTCCGGCCCCACGGGACTGGAGTTGCCCATCCCTGCCCTAGAGGCATCAATTCATCCAAATTTTAGAAATCTTGGAGATTTTTCTACATGTAAAGTACTAAAAAAAACTAAAAGCGTATTTACCTAACTCAGTGGAGATCTCCTGAGTCAGCAAGAGATATCCCTGGGACCTGGTATATCATACGTCTCTAAGTTAACAATAAGTAAGATACGGTTTACTTTAATATCATTCACTCTTAACCTCCCACTCTGTTTTCATCTCCGCCTCCTCCTCTCCAGGCCAATGTGACGTTGGAGGACGACATAGAATAAAAGCAAGCACTATTGAAGTTTACTGTTTATATATGCTCACTCACTTTTCCTCGCTTCCCTCCATCCCCTCTCCTCTACCAGGCCAATGTATGTTGGAGTACGACATCGACGAAGCCCAGTCTCTGCTGGAGAAGAATCCTGGCGACCCGCATCACGCAACCTGGACTCCCTGGAAGAAGACCTGGACTTCCTGCGAGACCAGTTTACCACCACCGAAGTCAGTATCCTTATGCTTAAATATAGGCCCAGGGACTAGCATTTAACAGGCCTGGAGGCTGGAAGAAAAATCTGTGATACGATGTTTGAATCAGGGATGTGTAACTCTGGACATTAATACATAAAGTGTCAGGTGCCCCCCCCCCCCCCCCCCCCTCCCTGTCCATTCATTATAATCTAAAAGGCAAAACTGATCCTAGATCAACACTTCTATTCGGACAGACTATAGGGTAATAGGCCCAGGTTTTTGGGAGCTGAAATGTCTGCTTGTTTTAACATTATCACAGTTTTATGGTCTGGTAGGGCTGAGGTGAATGCTGCAGGCGTTTGACAGGTGACAGCTGTGGCAGACGGTTGTTTCAAAGCATGGAATGCAAGTCTGTGTTCAGTAGGCACGAACCAGAGGAAAACAACACATTGAAACTGATGAGGTACATACTTAACGTTGGCAATTTGATCTTGTTCAAACTGTTGGGGTAAGTACTGTTGTTTTGATAGACTGTTAAAGATCGTGTTGGGTGCTCTAACAACTAAATTAGAGATGCCGCATGGCGTGCAAACACAAGGCGTGGTACTCTCCGTATGAAAGTACTAGACAACTTCACTTTCATAGACTGAGATGTGTGTCATCCTTAACCCATTTCCCCTCTCAGACATGGCACGAGTCTACAACTGGGACGTAAAGAGAAGGAGCAAGGACAACCTCCTCAAATCAGTCGAGAAGTCTTAAGAAATAGGGATGTCCTCCCGCCCCTGCAACCCACCCAAACTCCATGTCTATGTTCACATCTCTAGTCTCTACAGTACAAATCTGCATCCTGTTCCCTATATAGTGCACAACTTTTAACATCAAAGGTAGTGCACTGTATCGGGATAGGATGCCATTTGGGACAAAGGCCAAGCTTTATTCTATTGATTTGTTACTTTTTAAAATTATTTTTTCAAGTAAAAAAAGACAAAACAGAAGTTACTACAGCAGTTTTTTTTGTATGATGTTACTACTATTATTAAGCACTCATATTTTTTGACCACCTGCGACTGTAGGTTTTCACTGTCCTCCACTTTCTCCTCCTCTCACTGTTTTGTCTTTTTCTTTGATTATTTTTCAATCTGTTATTGACAATAATCTTCACTCGGTACTAGTTTGGGAACTTGGTTTGCTTTCGGAACACCCTGCGCTACTACCCATAATCCTCGCTGAGCAGGAAATGGCAGTGAGGAGGAGAAACAGCTCACCAGTCAAAGCGGAAACCTTCCTCTGATGTGATTTCATGAGTGTGTGATGTCAAAATGAATCCTTRTGAATCCGGTGCACTCCGGATTCTGAATGTTCAGACGGTTGTTCCATGCCCCCTCTTTCCTCTCCTCTGTTCTGTTCCTTACTCCCTGCATGAGCCTGAAATGGTGCCCTATTCTCTATATGGTGCACTACTTTTTACCGAAAGCCTACGGGCCTTGGTCAAAAGTAGTGCACTATATATATAGGGAATAGGGTGCCATTTTAGACAACTTCTCAGCTTTCTTGTCGCTCTTCTGCTACCACCTGCCTGTTTTGTTTATTTTATCTTCCTCCTGTCTTGTTTGCTCCTCTGTCCACTTCCTCAATGTATTTATTCGTCACGTTGTATCCATTAAGACACTTGAGTGATAAAAATAAATTACAAAAAATAAACTTTACATGGTGGTCCTGTGTGGGTGACATGAAACATGCGTGCTCAGACATTTTACTCTCACTTCACCTCACAGGCAGGGTGGTAGTCTGGCTAAAGCTGCAACTTCATTTGGCAGTATTTTRCAGTGTTTTAGATTTGATATCAAATGTTTGATATGAGGAGACTGTACAGAATGTCACCTCATATCGTCGCTGCACAGCTATTTTCAGGTCTCTCCAGAGATGTTCGATCGGGTTCAAGTCCGGGCTCTGGCTGGGCCACTCAAGGACATGCAGAGACTTGTCCCAAAGCCATTCCTGCGTTGTCTTGTTGGAACATGGACCTTTGTCCCAGAGGTCCTGAGCACTCTGGAGCATGTTGTCATCAATGATCTCTGTACTGTGCTCCGTTCATCTTTGCCTGGATCGTGACAAGTCTCCCAGCCCTGCCTCTGAGAAACATCCCCACAGCATGATGCTGCCACCACGCTTCACCGTAGGGATGGTGCCAGGTTTCCTCCAGACATYACGCTTGGCTTTCAGGGCAAAGAGTTCAATCTTGGTTTCATCAGACCAGAGAATCTTGTTTCTCATGGTCTTGAGAGTCTTTAGGTGCATTTTGGGAACACACCCGCACAGTAAATATAATGTACCTTTTACTGAGGTGTGGCTTCCGTCTGGCCACTCTACCATAAAGGCCTAATTGGTGGAGTGCTGTGGAGATCGTTGTCCTTCTGGAAGGTTCTCCCATCTCCACAGAGGAACTCTGGAGCTCTGTCAGAGTGACCATCAGGTTATTGGTCACTGACCAAGGCCCTTCTCCACCGATTGCTCAGTTTGATCAGGGGGCAAGCTTTAGGAAGAGTCTTGGTGGTTCCAAACTTATAGCATTTAGGAATGATGGAGGCCACTGTGTTCTTGTGGACCTTCAATGCTGCAGAAATGTTTTGGTACCCTTCCCCAGATCTGTGCCTCGACACAATCCTGTCTCGGGGCTCTATGGACAATTCCTTTGACCTCATTGCTTGGTTTGTATAGACAGGTGTGTGCCTTTCCAAATCATGTCCAATCAATTGAATTTACCACAGGTGGATTCCAATCAAGTTGTAGAAACAGCTCAAGGATGATCAATGGAAACAGGAAGCACCTGAGCTAAATTGAATCTCATAGCAAAAGGTCTGAATACTTATGTAAATATGTTTTTGTTTTTTTTAACATCGATTTGAAAACATTTATAAAACTATTRGCTTTGTCATTATGGGGTATTGTGTGTAGATTGCTGAGGAAATTGTTCTATTTCATCGATTTTAAAATAAGGCTCTAACGTAACAATGTGGAAAAAGCCACGGGGTCTGAATACTTTCCTTAGGCACTATGTAATCATGGAAGCATCCACATTAATGCAGAAGTATGTAGTAAACATATATTCTTCACAATAAAATGTACTACAAAATGACTAAATTATTTACAATTCATTTCTATTGGGCACAACAATCTAAAACAACCAAAACTAATTGCAAATGCTGTCATTATATGAGATGGCTGCCATTATACGGCCCCTTAACCAATTGTGCTATTGTGTGCTTTTTTTCACATTATTTGTAACTTCTTTTCTACATAATGCTTCTGCCATTGTCACTTATGACCYAAAATACCTTCTAGATATCTGGACAGCGATTTACTCACCCGTACTGGAAGATTTTTTCTTCGGACGTGAAGGATTTACTAAAGACACCCGACAAGGCCCTGATCCCCGTCATTCGCAGGAGAAAGAGACGCAGGAGAAAGAGACTGAGATATCGGGGACGTAGGTCTGGGTGCCTTGTAAGGATCAAAGGGCGAGTGGGTAATCTGTCTTTACCATCGGTCCTATTAGTCAACGTACAATCATTGGATAATATAATAGATGAACTACGAGCACGTATATCCAACCAACGGGACACGTAATAAAAACTGTACTGTCTTATGTTTCACCGATTCGTGGCTGAACGACGACATGAATAACATACAGCTGGTGGGTTTTGCGCTTTTTCYGCAGGATAGAACAGCGGCCTCTGGTAAGACAAGGGGTGGCTGTCTATGTATATTTGTAAACAGCTGGTGCACGAAATCTGCCTCTTTCAAGGAGTGGGACTCTAACCCGGAAGCTTAAGAAATCCTGCTATGACCTCCAACGAACCARCAAACAGGCAAAGCATCAATACAGGACTAAGATTGAATTGTACTACAGTGGCGCCGATGCTCGTTGGATGTGGCAGAGCTTGCAAACTATTACAGACTACAAAGGGAAGCACAGCCACGAGCTGCCCAGTGACACGAGCSTACCAGACGAGCTAAATCACTTCTATCGCTTCGAGGCAAGTAACACTGAAACATGCATGAAAGCATCAGCTGTTCTGGATGACAGTGATCACTCTCTCCGTAGCCGATGTTAGTAAGACCTTTAAACAGGTCAACATTCGCAGGGCCAGACGATTACCAGGACGTGTACTCCGAGCATGTGCTGACCAACTGGCAAGTGTCTTCACTGACATTTTCAACCTGTCCCTGACTAAGTCTGTAATACCAACATGTTTCAGCAGACCACCGTAGTCCCTGTCCCAAGAACACAAAGGTAACCTGCCTAAATGACTACCGACTCGCAGCACTCACCTCTGTAGCCATGAAGTTCTTTGAAAGGCTGGTCAAGGCTCACATCAACACCATTATCCCAGAAACCCTAGACCCACTCCAATTTGCATACCGCCCAACAGATCCATAGATGATGCAATCTCTATTGCACTCCACACTGCCCGTTCCCAAGTGGACAAAAGGAACACCCATGTGAGAATGCTATTCATTGACTGCAGCTCAGCGTTCAACACCATAGTGCCCACTAAGCTCATCACTAAGCTAAGGACCCTGGGACTAAACACCTCCCTCTGCAACTGGATCCTGGACTTCCTGACGGGCTGTCCCCAGGTGGTAAGGGTAGGTAACAACACATCTGCCATGCTGATCCTCAACAAGGGGGCACCTCAGTGGTGCGTGCTCAGTCCCCTCCTGTACTCCCTGTTCACTGCACGGCCAGGCACGACTCCAACACCATCATTAAGTTTGCCGATGACACAACAGTGGTAGGCCTGATCACCGACAACGATGAGACAGCCTATAGGGAGGAGGTCAGAGATCTGGCCGTGTGGTGCCAGGCCAACAACCTCTCCCTCAACGTGATCAAGACAAAGGAGATGTTTGTGGACTACAGGAAAAGGAGGACCGAGCACTCCCCCATTCTCATCGACGGGGCTGTAGTGGAGCAGGTTGAGAGCTTCAAGTTCCTTGGAGTCCACATCACCAACAAATTATAATGGTCCAAACACACCAAGACAGTTGTGAAGAGGGCAAAACAAAGCCTATTCCCCCTCAGGAGACTGAAAAGATTTGGCATGGGTCCTCAGATCCTCAAAATGTTATACGGCTGCAACACCGAGAGCATCCTGACTGGTTGCATCACTGCCTGTTATGYCAACTGCTCGGTCTCCAACCGCAAGGTACTACAGAGGGTAGTGTACTGGGCCCAGTACATCACTGAGGCCAAGCTTCCTGCCATCCAGGACCTCTATACCAGGCCGTGTCAGAGGAAGGCCCTAAAAATTGTCAAAGACTCCAGCCACCCTAGTCAAAGACTGTTCTCTCTGCTACCGCACGGAAGGTGGTACCAGAGCGCCAAGTCTAGGTCCAAGAGGCTTCTAAACAGCTTCTATCCCCAAGCCATAAGACTCCTGAACAGCTAATAAAATGGCTACCCAGACTATTTGCATTGCCCCCGCCCCCTTGTACACTGCTGCTACTCTCTGTTAATTATCTATGCATAGTCACTTTAATAACTCTACCTACATCTACATATTYCCTCAATTATTTTGACTAACCGGTACCTCCTGTATATAGCCTCGCTATTGTTATTTTACTTGCTGCTCTTTAATTATTTGTTAAGTAAAAAATAAAAGTATCTGTTTTTTACTTAACACAAATTGAAAAATATTTCTTAACTGTATTGTTGGTTAAGGGCTTGTAAGTAAGCATTTCACTAAGGTCTACACCTGTTGTATTCGGCACATGACAAATAACATTTTATTTGATCCCGCAAGTATGTAGTCACAAGTTGGATGTAGTCATTGCGCACTAGGAATATGGGACCAAATACTAAATGTAAATGTAAGTGAATATGACAAAATACTTATGGCACCTTCAAATGGGGGGACTAGATACATAAAGTGCTTTAATTTCTAAACAGTGAAACATATGTATAAAAATACCCTCCACGTTAAAGGTGACACTTGTGCAAAACATTTGATCTCAAATCTAAAATGTTMGAGTATAGAGCCAAATTAAAARATTTAGCTTCACTGTCTTAAATACATTGGAGAGTGTAACTCAATATCCTTCATACTAGGGTTGAACAACTATAATTTCAATATTGAAATTAAGGTGGGCAGTTATTTGGTCTTGTGTTATTAAAACTGGCTATTGATGAGGCAAGCTAGGTGAACGTCAGCTAGCTAGGAAGCTAACTAGCTAATGTTAGCTAGCTATGTGGTTTAACCAAAGCTTCTATTATTGGTTAGAAAGATGGTTCTGTACTGAATGTATGTGATAATCATTGCTAAACAATATGAGTAGTGTAGGTAAGAGATTAAGTGAACCTATAGGAGGATAGCTCTCCACGAGGTGGATTGGGCTTGAAWTGATGGCAAGCTGTTCYATYCTGAGCCATGCTGACTGACAAGTGCCGTGGATTGGTACAGGGCAATTTCGCGSTATTGGAGTGATGCTGAGACTCAGATTTTTCACTTTAAAATGTGTGTCAAACAAATCAATGATTGCACATTGTTAAAAGTAGTCATTGTGCATAGAGTTGTATGGTTTGTTTTACTTTGAAATCATTGGTTTTTGTTTGACACATTTTAAAGTGAAAAATCTGAGTGTCCGCATGCATCACTCTGTTATCGTGGATTTGCCCTACACCTGGGCTCAGTCCAGTCCCACATCTTGTTATCACTTATTTGCAAATAATCAACCACAGTTTCCTATTTTGATACAGCAGTGTTAAAATGCAACATTAAGATGTTAAAACATTTAAACTCCAATTGAACTCTGACATTTCCGGTCACAACTTGTGGACTTGTTTATGTGCTGCTGTGCGGTTTGTTGCCAACTTTACGGTTTTTACTTTTTAATTACCATTTTATATATTTATTTTTTCCCTTGCTTGACTTTTCATTCAACTTTTTCACCCCGGACGCTTTATCTGGACATGGTTCTACACGACCTCCACCAGTCGAAGCTAAGTAGTAACATTAACATTATGCCCTCTAATTACAGTCGCTGTACTCATAATATACAGGAGGACGATCGCCTTATGTTGAGGATAGCCATGGCTTCTGGACCGAAATGCTGTAGGAATGCTCAACCGGTGTCACTTATTCAGCRGTCAAACATTCAACCGGTTTCCCCCATGAAGCAACGAGTCAGAGGCCGAGCCTCCTTTGGTCTGTCCTCCACCCATTACGGGGCCTGAGACGCCAAAGCCTCCCACCATTAGCTATGACAAATTGAAAACCCTAGTCATTGGCGACTCCATTACCCGCAGTATTAGACTTAAAAAGAATCATCCAYKGATCATACACTGTTTACCAGTGGACAGGGCTACCAACGTTAAGGCTAATCTGAAGATGGTGCTGGCTAAGGCTAAAACTGGTGAGTGTAGAGAGTATAGGGATATTGTTATCCACATCGGCATCAACGATGTTAGGATGAAACAGTCAGAGGTCACCAAGCGCAACATAGCTTCAGTGTGTAAATCAGCTAGAAAGATGTGTCGGCATCGAGTAATTGTCTCTGGCCCCCTCCCAGTTTGGGGGAGTGATGAGCTCTACAGCAGAGTCTCACAATTCAATCGCTGGTTGAAAACTGTTTTCTGCCCCTCCCAAAATATATAATTGGCCTTCTTTCTGGGACTCACCCACAAACAGGACCAAGCCTGGCCTGCTGAGGAGTGACGTACTCCATCCTAGCTGGAGGGGTGCTCTCATCRTATCTATGAACATAGACAGGGCTCTAGCTCCACAATGAGGTAGGGTGCAGGCCAGGCAGCAGMCTGTTAGCCAGCCTTTCAGCTTAGTGGAGTCTGCCACTAGTACAGTCAGTGTAGTCAGCTCAGCTATCCCCTTTGAGACTGTGTCTGTGCCTCGATCTAGGTTGGGAAAAACTTAACATGGCTGTGTTCGCTCTAGCTATCTCACTGGAATAAAGACCTCKATTCCTGTCATTATTGAAAGAGATTGTGATATCTCACATCTCAAAATAGGGCTACTTAATGTTAGATCCCTCACTTCCAAGGCAGTCATAGTCAATTAACTAATCACTGATCATAAACTTGATGTGATTGGCCGGACTGAAACATGGCTTAAGCCTGATGAATTTACTGTGTTAAATGAGGACTCTCCTTCTGGTTACACTAGTGACCATATCCCCCGTGCATCCCGCAAAGGTGGGGGTGTTGCTAACATTTACGATAGCGAATTTCAATATACAAAAAAATGYCTGCATTTTCATCTTTAGAGCTTCTAGTCATGAAATCTATGCAGCCTACTCAATCACTTTTTCTATAGCTATAGCGTTCCTCCCTGAATTCCTATCGGACCTTGTAGTCATGGCAGATAATATTCACATTTTTGGTGACTTTAATATTCACATGGAAAAGTCCACATACCCACTCCAAAAGGCTTTTGGAGCCATCATCGACTCAGTGGGTTTTGTCCAACATGTCTCCGGTCCTATGCCACAGTCATACTCTGGACCAAGTTTTGTACCGTGGAATAAATATTGTGGATCTTAATGTTTTTCCTCATAATCCTGGACTATCGAACCAGCATTTTATTACGTTTGCAATCGCAACAAATAATCTGCTTAGACCCCAACCAAGGATCATCAAAAGCCGTGCTATGAATTCTCGGACAACCCAAAGATTGCTAGATGCCCTTCCAGACTCCCTCCACCTTCCCAAGGACATTAGAGTACAAAAATTGGTGAACCACCTAACTGAGGAACTAAATTTAAACTTGCGTAATACCCTAGATGCAGTCGCACCACTAAAAACAAAAAACATTTGTCATAAGAAACTAGCTCCCTGGCATACATAAAATACCCGAGCCCTGAAGCAAGCTTCCAGAAAATTTGAACGGAAATGGCGCTACACCAAACTGGAAGTCTTTTGATTATCTTGGAAGGACTGTACCGTGCAGTATCGAAGAGCCCTCACTGCTGCTCGATCATCCTATTTTTCCAACTTAATTGAGGAGAATAAGAACAATCCCAAATTTATTTTTGATACTGTCGCAAAGCGAACTAAAAAGCAGCATTCCCCAAGAGAGGATGGCTTTCACTTCAGCAGTGATAAATTCATGAACTTCTTTGACGAAAAGATCATGATCATAAGAAAACAAATTACGGACTCCTCTTTAAATCTCCGTATTTCAGTTGTCCTGAGTCTCCACAACACTGCCAGGACCTAGGACCAAGGGAGACACACGTTTTTTAAAATCCTATATCTCTTGACACATTCATGAAAATAGTCATGGCCTCTAAACCTTCAAGCTGCATACTGGACCCTATTGCATCTACACTACTAAAAGAGCTGCTTCCTGTGCTTGGCCCTCCTATGTTGAACATAGTAAATGCCTCCCTATCCACCGGATGTGCACCAAACTCACTAAAAGTGGTAGTAATAAAGCCTCTCTTGAAAAAGCCAAACCAGAAAATATAAAAAACTACCGGCCTATATCACATCTCCCATTCCTCTCAATTTTTTTTGAAAAAGCTGTTGCGCTACCATACTAAAGACAATGTATACGAAGCGCTTCAGTCTGGTTTTAGACCCCATCATAGCACTGAGACTCCACTCGTGAAGGTGGTAAATTACCTTTTTAATGGCATCAGACCGAGGCTCMGCATCTGTCCTCGTGCTACTAGACCTTAGTGCTGCCTTTGACACCATCGATCACCACATTCTTTTGTAGAGATTGGAAACCCAAATTGGTCTACACAGACAAGTTCTGGCCTGGTTTAGATCTTATCTGTCGGAAGATATCGGTTTGTCTCTGTGGATGGTTTGTCCTCTGGCAAATCAACTGTATATTTCGGTGTTCCTCAAGGTTCCGTTTTAGGACCACTATTGTTTTCACTATATATTTTACCTCTTGGTGATGTCATTCGGAAACACAATGTTAACTTTCACTGCTATGTGGACGATACACAGCTGTACATTTCAATGAAACATGGTGAAGCCCCAAAATTGCCCTCCCTGGAAGCCTGTGTTTTAGACATAAGGAAATGGATGGTGGCAAATGTGTTACTTTTAAACTCAAAACAAAGATGCTAGTTCTAGGTCCCAAGAAACAAAGAGATTTTCAGTTGGATCTGACAATTAATCTTGATGGTTGTACAGTTGTCTCAAATAAAACTGTGAAGGACCTCAGTGTTACTCTGGACACTGATCTCACTTTTGACAAACATATAAAGACTGTTTCAAGGACAGTTTTTTTCCATCTACGTAACATTGCAACAATCTGAACGTTCTGTCATAAAAAGATTCAGAAACATTTATCCATGCTTTTGTCACTTCTAGATTAGACTACTGCAATGCTCTACTTTCCGGCTACCCGGAACACAACTGATTGGCTCAAACGCATTAAAAAGTAAAGAAATTCCACAAATTAACTTTTAACAAGACACACCTGTTAATTGAAATGCATTCCAGGTGTCTACCTCATGAAGCTGGTTGAGAGAATGTCAAGAGTGTGTAAAGCTGTCATCAAGGCAAATGGTGGCTACCCTGAAGAATCTCAAATATAAAATATATTTGGATGTTTTACACTTTTTTGGTTACTACATGATTCCATATGTGTTATTTCATAGTTTTTATGMCGCCACTATTATTTTTACAATGTAGAAAATAGTAAAAATAAAGTAAAGCCTTTGTATGAGTAGGTGTGTCCAAACTTTTGACTGGTACTGTAGCTGTCCTGGAGGGCAGGTAAGTTGGTCCCGATGTTGGGTTGGGCAGACCATTACCACCCTCTGGAGAGCCCTGCGGTTGCGGACGGTGCAGTTACCAAACCAGGTGGTGATACAGCCCAACAGGATGCTCTCAATTGTGCATCTATAAAAGTTTGTGAGCGTTTTAGGGGCCAAGCCAAATTTCTTCAGCCTCCTGAGGTTGAAGAGGCGCTGTTGCGCCTTCTTCACAACGCTGCCTGTGTGGGTGGACCATTTCAGATCGTCAGTAATGTGTACGCCGAGGAACATAAAGTATTCCTTCTTCACTGCGGTCCTGTCAATGTTGTTAGGGGCGTGCTCCCTCTGCTGTTTCCTGAAGTCCACGATAAGCTCCTTTTGTTTTGTTGACGTTGAGGGAGAGGTTATTTTTCTGGCACCACTCTCCTAGGGCCCTCATCTCCTCCCTGTAGGCTGTCTCGTCATCGTTGGTAATCAGGCCTATTACTTTCGTGTCGTTTGCAAACTTGATGACTGAGTTGGAGACGTGCGTGGCCACGCAGTCATGGGTGAACAGGGAGTACGGGAGGGGGCTGAGCATGCACCCTTCTGGGGCCTCTGTGTTGAGGATCAGCAAAGTGGAGGTGTTGTTTCCTACCTTCACCACCTGGGGGCGGCCCGTCAGGAACCAGTTGCACAGGGCGGGGTTCAAACCCATGGCCCCGAGCTTAATGATGAGCTTGGAGGGTACTATCGTGTTGAATGCTGAGCTATAGTCAATGAAGTGCATTCTTACATAGGTATTCTTCTTGTCCAGATGGGATAGGGTAGTGTGCAGTGCGATGGCGATTGCGATTGAATCGTCTGTGGATCTATTGGGGCAGTTAGCAAATTGAAGTGGMTCTAGGGTGTCAGGTAAGGTAAAGGTGATATGATCCTTAACTAGTCTCTCAAAGCACTTCATGATGACAGAAGTGAGTGCTACGGGGCGATAGTCATTTAGTTCACGTAGTTACTTTTGCCATCTTAGYTACAGGAACAATGGTGAACATCTTGAAGCAAGTGGGGAGAGCAGACAGGGATAGGGATTGATTATGTCCATAAACCCTCCAGCACTCCACAAATGCAGCTTTAAAGAATTTGTTCTGATCTAACTGTTAACATTAGAACCCTCAATTACCTAGTTTATACATGTTTAATCAGGAATGTATCCAGTGTCTAATGATTTAATCACTCTAGGTGGTACTAACTGATGCTCCATAGATACAGGCTGGTTGACAGTCAGTGGCCATCTTGTGGTTGGTTTCTGGCACTGCAACTAATAACCANCGCCACTATTATTTTTACAATGTAGAAAATAGTAAAAATAAAGTAAAGCCTTTGTATGAGTAGGTGTGTCCAAACTTTTGACTGGTACTGTAGCTGTCCTGGAGGGCAGGTAAGTTGGTCCCGATGTTGGGTTGGGCAGACCATTACCACCCTCTGGAGAGCCCTGCGGTTGCGGACGGTGCAGTTACCAAACCAGGTGGTGATACAGCCCAACAGGATGCTCTCAATTGTGCATCTATAAAAGTTTGTGAGCGTTTTAGGGGCCAAGCCAAATTTCTTCAGCCTCCTGAGGTTGAAGAGGCGCTGTTGCGCCTTCTTCACAACGCTGCCTGTGTGGGTGGACCATTTCAGATCGTCAGTAATGTGTACGCCGAGGAACATAAAGTATTCCTTCTTCACTGCGGTCCTGTCAATGTTGTTAGGGGCGTGCTCCCTCTGCTGTTTCCTGAAGTCCACGATAAGCTCCTTTTGTTTTGTTGACGTTGAGGGAGAGGTTATTTTTCTGGCACCACTCTCCTAGGGCCCTCATCTCCTCCCTGTAGGCTGTCTCGTCATCGTTGGTAATCAGGCCTATTACTTTCGTGTCGTTTGCAAACTTGATGACTGAGTTGGAGACGTGCGTGGCCACGCAGTCATGGGTGAACAGGGAGTACGGGAGGGGGCTGAGCATGCACCCTTCTGGGGCCTCTGTGTTGAGGATCAGCAAAGTGGAGGTGTTGTTTCCTACCTTCACCACCTGGGGGCGGCCCGTCAGGAACCAGTTGCACAGGGCGGGGTTCAAACCCATGGCCCCGAGCTTAATGATGAGCTTGGAGGGTACTATCGTGTTGAATGCTGAGCTATAGTCAATGAAGTGCATTCTTACATAGGTATTCTTCTTGTCCAGATGGGATAGGGTAGTGTGCAGTGCGATGGCGATTGCGATTGAATCGTCTGTGGATCTATTGGGGCAGTTAGCAAATTGAAGTGGMTCTAGGGTGTCAGGTAAGGTAAAGGTGATATGATCCTTAACTAGTCTCTCAAAGCACTTCATGATGACAGAAGTGAGTGCTACGGGGCGATAGTCATTTAGTTCACGTAGTTACTTTTGCCATCTTAGYTACAGGAACAATGGTGAACATCTTGAAGCAAGTGGGGAGAGCAGACAGGGATAGGGATTGATTATGTCCATAAACCCTCCAGCACTCCACAAATGCAGCTTTAAAGAGTTTGGTCTGATCTAACTGTTAACATTAGAACCCTCAATTACCTAGTTTATACATGTTTAATCAGGAATGTATCCAGTGTCTAATGATTTAATCACTCTAGGTGGTACTAACTGATGCTCCATAGATACAGGCTGGTTGACAGTCAGTGGCCATCTTGTGGTTGGTTTCTGGCACTGCAACTAATAACCAAGAGATTCTTAAAGGGGAAAAATTCTGTCCTCACCTCGACTCTTCCGTCTTCCTCTCCATTTCCTGGAAACCGAAAAGTGGGTAGAGTGGTTGAGGAGAGTCAGTTCGTTAGTAGGCGAACCCGAGGAGTGTCCTCCTCACCTCGATAGCCTGCTCTCCCGAAGGATACTGAAGTGCATCTTCCACGGAAMAATTTGGAAATCTGCCACACACCCTTTGAATCAGCTGTTGTTTAATCAGAGATAATCATGCACACATTTAAAAACGATACGCTTACATAACATATGCCATTTAGCAGACATTTTTAAAGTCATGTGTGCATACATTTTACGTATGGATGGTCACGGGAATCAAACCTACTAACCTGGCATTACAAGCGCTATGCTCTACCAACTGAGCTTCTTATACTTTTATTAATAACATGTCTTCCACAACTAGCTAAATTAGTTTTTATCACTTTACACATTTATTTTGGGGTTCCACCCCTGTAAAGGTAATTTGCCTGATGACGAGTCCATGACGAGTGGAGGAGAGTCTAATATCATACAAGCGCATTTGTTTCAACATRTTCTTTCCTCGCCTCCGCTCCTCAATTACCTCTGACATTTTTCAAAAGCAGGCGAGGAGAGGACAGAGTCGAGCAAAACCAATTGAGATTCTCCCCAAGACTAGCCTACATTGTTTTACCCAAACAACAAGAGGCTACATCGTTAGACACAGAGGAGAACAGGGTTGTTTTACCAGTCACATTTTATTATACTTTTTTGTACATTTCAAGTTGTTTTGATAGATGAGCAGTGGCACAGAAAGTCCCATAGCCATTGTTGAATTGAAGGAACTGTAGTTACATGGCATTGTACAGCTTGGAGATAGAGACTTTGTCAAAGATGATGTAGAGTAGTAGAATGAAGAAGAGTCATCCTGGGTCGTATTCAGTAGAGCACAACATAGCAAAACAATTTGCAGCGGAAAATGTGTTTTTATTAGGTAGTCAGGTAGTCTCTCTGTTTTCAGTCTGTTTTCTTCATTTTGGTGTCTAGTGAATACGACCCTGGTAGTGCTGTACATTGATTAACGTATTTTTCTGTGATGAGCAACTGTTAGCTTGGTATCACTGTTGTTTCACTTCATTCAGTCTGGTTTTACCAGGCTAAGCACTTGCTGCAAACTCCTATGTTCTGACATGGCCTAGGAGCTCTGGTTGTTTGTTACAGACTAGATAGACGCTTCCTCTAACCACTGACACAGGACCGGATATTTGTCATTAGCCTACTGGTAAAGGTTAGTGCTCTGGGTTAAGGTTATCTGATTCTAGATCTGTGGTTGGGGGAAACTTCTACCTAGAGAGTATCTTACTTGATGATGAGGACCAACTGATCCAATCTCCTGAAACTCTCTGATTTGGTATAATGGAGCTCTAAGCATTGGAGATTTAAAGTGTGTGGAGATTGGTGAAGCCACTGTCGTTCAATGATGAGCACTGGTTATGGCTTGACCATAGTTACAGAAGGAGATCCGTTATCAGCATGTCAGTTATCATGATGTCCAAGATTCCATTCTAGAACCAGAATGTCCAGGCAAGTGGAAGACGCAACGGAATCCAAAGATGCCCATTCTTGATCTACGCCGTAAAAGTAATGAAAAGTCAKACTCAATGGGATATCACTTGTCAAGGCCCTGCAAGATGTCCCCTTTATTGTAATACATGATTGAGAACATTTCCCATCCTGTCCTCCTTGTCAGCGATAAACTTTTAGATGAAAGTGCATTTGCACACTGTCAACTCCCCCTTTCCCTACAATGTTACATTCACATTAAATGGTGCTACCAAAACTCTCTTTGGATAAAGTGGATGATAGCAGTTCATCCTTGCAGTTATTATTACTCAGAGTAGAGAAGAAAGAATCAACGTTTTGGATTCTGATTATCTGATAGCAGGAAGTAGCTTGTAGCGCTGATGACAAAGAGATTGACCTTGAACACAGTGGCTACAAAACATTTTGAACTGAAAATAATATGTAGGACATCTTTTGTTTCAAAACAGCAAGTTTTGTCCCTCCACCACCTATTGTGCCAAAGCATTTCATTTCTCAGTTACCAAACCAGAAACCATTTCTCAGTTACATCCAGTGCGCCAAACTAAAGTATGACTTTCAACACAYCAGTATGGTCATTCATGATAACGTTATCGAAAGATAATGTGATTATTTATGGAATGAATATCCTTATTTCTAGACTGATTGATATTGAGATATTGAATGCACATGTCTGTTGCCATACTTGTTGTACTGTATCATTAATATGTGTAGTTTAGATGCCTGCAGATGTGGAATTATAGGTAATGTAGTGTTGTTTGGGTGCGTTCTCCCAGCTTCCTGTCTGTCCACTGTTACCATGGTTTCCTCAGCTAGATTCTGGAATCACTCATAGGCTAGTCTCAAAGGGGACAGTAAAATGTACAGGTAGTGTCGGCCTCAGGTGTGCCCAATATCTCATCGTCCGCCTTTACTGGGTTGTATTCATTAGTGCACACCATAGCAAAACGTTTTGAAACAAAAAAAATGGTATCTTATTCTCCCTCCCCATTTCAGTGCATTTTCTTCCGCTTGGTGTCTAGTGAATACGACCCTGGAGTCCCTTTGTCCACTTGTACAGTCAGATAGAGAGTCAAACAGTCGTTCCCTTACATTCAGTCCCTTTCCAAAGTGTCCATAAGGTCCAATATGGCATTGGTTAATGGAGAAGGGTGAGGATTGGAGTGTTAGATGATGGGAGAAGTAGGTATAGAACCACAGAGTTTGAGTTTGGGACCAGACTTAATTTCCCAAAAGGGGAAAGTAAGAGACTGAGACCCTCCTCCTCAGTCTCCTTTGAACAACTGAATCAGATAGGTTTGTTGGGTCAATATGGCCTTCTAAGGGGACGTGTGATGCCTTCTGGTCGTATCAATTGTGTTATCGGATTGCATAGTGGATGAGAAGAGATCGGGGTAGCAGGTGACTAGAGAGCTGAAATAGATCTGGTTGCAGTTCAAGAAAATTACTTAAAGCATGGATGGGCCATGTATTTTTTTTAAGGAACTCAGTCAGGGTCTCAACTTACTGTTGGGAGTTAGAATAGTAGAATACACAAGGTGCAGTTTTGAAATGTGGTTGTGCATCAGCAGGTTTTCTCTTAAGTCAGTCACTCAATTAGCTATGTCAGCTAACAATTATTTTATCAAATGTTTTACTTGTAGCAATCATGGCCGAATACCGACCAGACATACAGGGCACATGCCCAGGGGCCTTGACCTCCAGGGGGGCCCAATTGATTTTGTTAGTCACTCTCACTCATATATCATATTAACATGGCATAAGTCATGGCAAAATGTGTAGATTTGCAGGAAATTAGTTTTAAAACTGCAAAAATGTATCTCCACTTCATGGCAAAATGGATAGAATTGCAGGAAATTAGCTTTAAAACAGCAAATTCTTCTCTCTGTCTCATGGCAAAATGAGTAGAATTGCTTGAAATTTGTTATAAAATGGCACACCTTTTCCCTCCGCACCATGGCAAAATGTGTAGAATTGCAGGAAATTAACTTTTTTCTCTCCGCCGTCAGGACGGGGGCCAGTAAAATGTTTTACCTGTGAGGTAGGGGGATGCCAACCAAATCTCGCTTAACGCCACCAAAAGGCTAGGGACGGCCCTAGCTACTGGTATAATGCATTTAGTTAAAAGAGTTAAGTAGTTTAACTGCACAAATAGATTGATTGTACAAATCAGAGACAGGTGTGTGGTTTTGTGGGTACACAGACCCGTGAGCCACTGCGGCCCCTCATGATGAGTTCAGATTTTTTGTGGCCCCCACCCCCATCAAAGTTGCCCATCCCTGACCTAAAGGGAAACCAGGTATTAACCAGGTATTTGTAGCGAAGGGATCCATCATCCATCCAGATAGCAGATCACTCTGAAAAGTGGACACCTTTGAGGACCAAGGAGGATCAAATGAAAACCAGGCAGGGATCTAGTTGTGGGTAGGATCCCTCCATCCAGATGCAGATCAGTAGAGGCAAATGGCTAGACTAGATAGCTGAAATTGATCTGGGTGCAAGTTCAGGAGGACCTAAGGGAAAACAGACTCGAGTCAGGGATCTAGTAGATCCCTCTAGATCAGCAGAAGCAGCGTCGGTCGCTCTTGGTGACCTCCTCGGAGGAGTGGACCACGTTGGGAACGAAGCCGCTCTTCACCCCCTCCCAGCCCTCCTGGATAGTGATGTCACCGCCCCTCACCTAGGGTGAAGATACCAAGGTTAGAAGGGACAATGTTGTGTTCACATGCTAGCCTGGTCCCAGATCTGTATGTGCAATCATATCAACTCCTTGTCACTCATTGTCATGCCAAATGTCATGTTTGCCATGGCAAGGAGTTGACATGATAGCACAAACAGATCTGGGACCAGACTATTCACATGCAGAACATTTTGATGATAAACAAATTCATGGGACCAGCTGTTGCCATTGCTAAGCTAGCCAAAGGTTGTACAGGACTCAATTTTAATTCTTGACTCAAACTTTGTATCTTCAACCTAGAGCTCCTCACCAGCTGAAAGATGTCCCTGGTCAGCTCCGTGAAGGCGTGCTCCACGTTTATGGCGTCGCGGGCCGAAGTTTCTACGTAACGCATCCCGTAGGCGCCGGCGAGTTTCTCAGCCTCCTGACGAGTTACCTGGAGAGGTAAACATGCGATAGTATTGTCTGTTTATATGGAAATGTGTTGTGCATTACTTATAATGTCATTAGTAAAGGTAGGGGGAAAAATGTATTTATTTCAATGCTCAATCAAACACACACACACATCCCACCTACCCCCCTCCACACATACACGTAAACTACTGCAATCTGATAGGCTACCTGGCGCTGAGGTTCCAGGTCACACTTGTGGCCGACCAATAGGAACACAATYCTGTGTGGTTGGACGTGGCTCCGGGCCTCCTCTAGCCAATCATGAACATTCTGGAAGGAACGGCGGTTTGTGATGTCAAACAGGAGGAGCCCGCCCACCGAGTTACGATAGTAGGCTCTGGTGATGGACCTGGAAGAGGGGAGGAGAGAGGAATGGGAAGAGAAAGGGGTGAGAGGGTGTTTATGTTAGGAGATGAGAAAGGGAATAGGGAGAGAAGGAGAGATAGACAGGAAGTAGAGGAATGAGAGGAGAGAGAGTGTTAGAAGGAGAGGGGAGACATACAGTGTTAGAATATTGTTGGGAGGGAGGGAGGGAGAGAGGGAGAAATTAAAATAGATATGTGTTGGGAGGCGAGACAAAAGTAACAAGCAACAGATGTGAAAGTGAGAAAGGGGGTGGAGAGTGTGTGTAGTGAGGGAGAGAGAAAGTTTGGCAGAAAAGAGGGAGAGAATGTGAGAGAACGAAGGAGGGAGAACATGAAGGGGGAAAGAAGTGAGAGGAGGGATATGACAGACATGCGAGGTGTGAGTGATGAGGGAGGGAGGTGCAATGAAAGAATGGAAGAAGAGGAAGACACAGAAAGAGAGGATGAAGATAGGAGGACAGTGGTAAAATACATATTCAAAGGAAATAAAGAACCAGTTGAAATGAATCACAGACAAAAGAGCAGGGAATGATGAGGGATTATGATTGAAATGCTGACCAAGCAAGGGTGTGACCAAGAGCAAGTGTGTGTGTGTGTGTGTGTGTGTTGTGTGTGTGTGTGTGTGTGTGTGTGTGTGTGTGTGTGTGTGTGTGTGTGTGTGTGTTGTGTGTGTGTGTGGTGTGTGTGTGTGTGTGTAAAAAGCTGTTAACTATTTCAATATGTAAAATAAATGTTTATCTATGAAAAGGGACTCCTGCATACTTGTTTTTCACTTTTTAAAACGAAACTATTATAGGCCTATTCTAACTGTGTCACTGATGTTGCAAATGTGTCAATATTGATGTAGACTACCTTTGTACCTTATGCACTGTTTCAATAAGGCACCTTTGAATAGTCAAACAACAATATCAGTAGTGGTATGACGAAAACAGTTCTGGCAGTTTAGACCTTGGTGCAAATGGCAATTGTGGTCTATCCTATCCTTTGATATCCTTGGATATACTTTGATAACAATTATGAATGATAGCCTAATAGAGGGCTCTGAATAAAAATGATGCAAACATTTCATGGTTTGGCAGCTGGACAAGAAGCATCCTTGATAAACAAGAGCAAGCAAGCGTGATGGATTACACCGAAAGCACGTTTATGCATAATAATCTGTGTGACCGTTCTTGTGGAGCCCCCCCCCCCCCCCCCCATACCTGAAGCGCTCCTGTCCCGCCGTATCCCAGATCTGTAGCTTGATGCGTTTCCCCGGCTCGATCTCCACCAGGCGAGAGAAGAAATCTACGCCGACTGTTGGGTCGCTCACCTGGGCGAAGCGTCCCTCTGTGAACCGCCGGATCAAACACGATTTCCCCACCGTCGAGTCCCCAATGACGATGAGTCTGAACTGGTACAACCATATCGCCTCCATGGTGACTACTGTCTAGCTTCTGTTCCGTGGAATCGTGGTCGGATGGAACACACGCACAGGCACACACACCATGAGACACAGACACATGCAGGGACACACACACACAGCGCAAAAGCCTGAGTCAGTTAACCTATAACAACAGTGTTTTCAGAGGCTAGATAGCCTCGGGCGCCCTGGTGCAAGCCTGTGAGAGAGACTTCGCAGACAGAGGGGCAGCTATAACGGAGATTTCAATTGGTTTACTGCCCTCCCTCCTCCACAGCACCGTAGCTTGGCTTCCCAACAGAGCGCASCCCCTGAATGATAACGAGGCCTTTGGATAGAGCACAACACCGCTACTCTTTGTGCCCTTGTTTTGTGTCTAAATTCCCTTTGGTGACAAGTAAAAAGGCACTTCTCTTCTGGATTTGACTATGGCTTTGATCTAGGCCTAAGCCCTCCTGCGGTGTCACAATGCCTACTATAGTCCACATGTTTAATTACAAGCATGTGACTATTGGAAATCRGCTTTAGCCTATATTGGCCAACTTTCAAGTGACTCGATTGTGGCAACTATTTGATAGCCTGTTAGCCGTCAGGCTATGAATAAAGCCCTATTGAACRTCCCTTTAGGCAGAATTCAGTTATTCCATTCTATTTGTAGCCAGTAGCACTTAGGTCAGTTTACATACTCTATTCTATAATCTATTATGTTCTATTCTATTCCATATTCTATAGACCTATGCTTACTTAAAACCCTACAATGCACGGATTTATTATGGTATTGCATTCTATGCACAGGCCTGGTTATCCAGTCATCAGACTGCCTCCAGTGACATCTAGGCACACCGCCACTACCTCACTCTGGCTGGCCGGGAATCACACAGTCAGCTTGGTATGCAAACACAACCGTGGACAAACAGATCCCCTAAATAATACCTGGAATATCCACCCCCATAGCTGTTGCCTGAGACCGGATATAGGTTTCAGATAGGGTCTCTGGAGCATTGACATGGACAGTAGCCTAGGCTAGATTGTACCCTATTATGGTAACTACTGGTCATCATAATGTCTATTGTATTGTATACCGTGGATATTTCACATCAGGTGCTTTTGGATAAACACAAATATGTTTAATTACATGGACAGTCTATTGTACAGAAGCCGTTACTGTAAAGAAGTAATGGAGGGATGTAGGTTAGATATTTCACATCAGGTGTTTTTGGATTAAATATCAAATGATTTATTCCAGATTCAATGAATAGACCCCTCCATTTTGCCTTATGGTAGGATCATTGCTTATTTGAGTCTTACAGGCATCATTTCACCTGATATGTCAGTAATGGTAAATGGAATGGAGAACAGTAGAATAGAATCTCCACGATTATTTGATGCAGAAGTGCATTAGACAACATCACTTCTGTCGCTCTCACAATAGGCTTCCAAAACCAAGTAGTGTCGCTTTTCTTATTTCTCGCATCATTATCCTCAAATAAGAAGGCCTTATATAGTTCACATTTGCTAGAAAGGCCTATTGCCCAAGAGAGAACGAAATGGTTTCATCTTACGTGGTTTGGTTGCGCGGCTCAGAACCCGATTGCTGCAGGTTCCGTTGCATTGAGAAGCTTTCGTAGAACAAACGCCCGAAAGAACGTCTCACAGCAACGCATGAACAGCAGTTTACAATTGCCCTGCGGAAATCTACCAACGGGTCTTCGTTGTGATGTCTTTATAACGGTCTATTAATGACTCCCTAGAAAAATTCACAGCACGCTTTACTCCCCAGAATGCTATCATTTGTGAATGATAGCCTAGGTCTACACTGTTGTTTTGAAATCACACAACTGTAAAATGTGATAGACCTATGGCTAAATTCTGAAGGTTAGTTTAGTTTTCACTCCTCTCCTTATCTCTTTTTGTGTTTTTGAAGGAAGCTAAACGAAATAAATGTTGCTGCTGATGAAATGGCAGCGCGAGCAGCACCATCACAGACCCTGACTCATTCCACCGCCCAGCCCGCATCAGCACCTCTACTACCGTAAACATCAATATCGACGCGCACAAACACTTTATCCGCATATCTAGAAAAAAACACAGCGACACAAAACTGTGTTAATAAAACCATTAGAGCAATGACATGTAGATCAATGTCCTTGTTCTTAAGTCGTTTTATGAAATGTAATTAATTTGACCTATTGGCTACCATTTTTGGTAGGTTATTGAAAGAACCTCTCACCAATAGGCTTTTATAGCATATCCATCAATATTAGTAAGCTAAAAGGCAAAAATATAGATAGGACCACTGACACTAAATATTCAAGTTTTACACCCTATATACTGCGTACCAAACATTAAACATATTTTGGACTATAACTGATAAAACGGTTAATAATCGTGCGTGTAAAATTGACAATATTGTATGCGCGTAAAGATACATAGTACTGTATGTTTGGTTACCAACAGCTGCTTGTGCGTTGAMCCGGATACAGTGTATCAAATACGCTGGACATGTAGTTCGTTTCCTTTCCCCCAGCAGCAAAGTGGTGGACAGAAAGTACAGTGAACTATTGACTTACTGTATGTACACAACTTTATCAGTAAACTAAAGGGCTGTGGTTGCCTAATCTCCAAACAGCTGACGGGCAGAAGCTTCGTGCGCAGATGAATGGCAACGGCTTCCAGACGAGATGTGCGCGCACACACACCGTAGACTGTTTGACCAAAATTGACAGTTTGTGGATGACTTTGCGCTGACTACTCTTTTTAGAAGTTCTCATTTTTTGTTCTGGATGGAATGAAGATTGTGTAGGAGAAAGAACGAGGGAGAAATAATGGACGTTTGGTAAGAGAGAAGGGTCGCCAAAAGGATACATTGCATGAAGTGGACTCTGATATAAGGACGTGTATGGAATAGAACAATTGCAAGAAAGGAAGACCATTTCGGAATATTTTTGTGCATACACATTTTGAATAAAAAAGAGAGAAGTTCCTCTTATTTTCTGTCTTCGTCAATTCATGAATATTGTTTTCTGTTGCTACTAAGATTTTGATAACTATTCACCTTTGACATACAGGCAACTTCAGGTAACGGGAAAAGAGAGCTGCTGAAAAGTGGGTCCATATGAAATAGAAAACTGAAAAAAGAGGACACTGACTTTTGTAATATTAGAATATTAAATTCTATGTGAACAACTAAGTTGTAGCCTATATTTTTTTATATATCAAGCCATAACCCAACCATGCAGCAGGAACGCTTGCTGAAGGTTCTAGTCATCGGTGACCTGGGGGTCGGGAAAACGTCCATAATAAAGCGTTATGTCCATCAGATATTCTCCCAACATTACAGAGCCACCATCGGAGTCGACTTCGCCCTCAAACTCCTCAATTGGGATCACAAGACGGTCGTGCGACTGCAGCTGTGGGACATCGCAGGTTGGTAAACTAATTGCGAGTAATCTACTTCGACAGTTCGCCTACCTTTTACTTTTATAACTGTTATATTTGATTTGATACACAAGTTTAAAATATGGCAAAAATATGTCACGCACATGGTATGGTGTCTGTAATAGTGGAACATCGCCAGTTGGTAAACTAATTACGCATAGAATAAGAGTAGGCATATTAGAGTAGGTCTATTATAGTAGGCCTATTATAGTAGGCCTATTAGCTCTGCTACATTTAGTTTTATAACTCCTTTATTTTATTTGAGAATGGAACTTTAACAATAGGTAGTTACACACACACACACACACACACACACACACACACACACACACACACACACACACACACACACACACACACACACACACACACATTTGTAATAGTAGTAGCATAACCGACCTATTCTTGAGCCTCTCTATATTTCACATGACCTGATAATCGACATATAACAGACATGACCTGATGTAAGGTCCTGACATACACTGTCCTATAAAACAGTGTAATAGTGTGAGTGTTGGTATGTACGTGCATGCCTGGCTGTGTATGCATTCATGTGTGCATGCGCGCCTCTGTATGTGTGTGGACTTTACCCCGTCAGTCAATGCACATGCACTAGACATCTTAAGACTGGCACACATCGCACCGAATGTGGCTCTAGCGTTTGTCTGCTGATCGTTCCGCGAAGATTACGTTGTTCAAATCGGTGCTCACTCGGTTCGTGAATTACGTTCAGAGGTAGGAAGTACTCTCCGCCAGCAAACGSTATGGGTGTGTCTGAGTCCTCATGGTGCTGTATCTCTAAACTGTCAGCAGACCTTTCCTCCGTATCATCTCAACYGTAGATAATGACATCATCACACCATGTCTACCAGCCACCCACCCCCAGCGGGAATCTTCAAAGTTGCAAAGGAAATGGGGAGGGGGAAGGGGGGTTTGCCTCTCCACTGTGCCCAGGTTAATGAAACCACAATGTTGACAAAAAGGTCTCCAAAAAGTTAATTAATCCTTACAGCCAAATAATAATTCATAATATATCAATCATTTAGTTTTTTACATATACATATACATATATTTCATATCAATATTAATATAATCCAAGTTTTTCCTCATAATAGTATAAACAAGGGTCAATAATCACCCATTATGTTCATAATAATGGACTATTCCACCCTGAGACAGTCCCCATGCACTGTTTCACAAGATATGATTGCAAACATGACATTCATTGAAATTAAGCTGCAACAATGAAGCGCTTTCAGRGCAGGGCAGAGAAAGGAAAAAGAAAGAAACCAGATGTATGTGTAGACCATGTATCTGATGCTTTCTGGCCAAAAACAGAATGGCATGTCATACTCTGTTTGGCCAGACACAGCATCAGATACATGGGCTACATACAGTATATAGTAAGACAGAGGGGCGCTGTTTCGCTCACTTGAATGCTTTCTCCGGTGAGATYGTTTCAGCCACTTGCGAATTGAAGGAAAGTTGAAGGGTGCWCAGTGCACTGTTCAGATGCTGGAATTATTTTGGATGAACGTGTGAAGGGTAACCTACTTTTTGAAGTGATTTGTTTGASAATCAGATGAAAACATCATGACTGGTTGGGTTCATGGCACATTAACAGGTAATACATTTTTACAGTTAAATTAAAGGCCTCAGACTGGCCTCTTGCTGATCTAGGATCACCCCTTCACCCCCCTATCCATTGAGTCTTATTCATTTAGACAATCCATGTAGGCTGTGGAAAGACAGAGATAGACATTGTAGGAGAACATAGCAGGAAAACCAGTGTGATGGTTTTTACACAATACATGCTGGCTATTGGCAGTAACAACCAATGATATTTCAAACTGTATTCTGTACGTTATGTGTTGTTGATAGAAAGACCCTGTTTTTCTCTCTCTCTCTCTCTCTCTCTCTCTCTCTCTCTCTCTCTCTCCGTCCCTCTGTTTCTCTCTCGCTCTCTCTCTCAGCTGTTTCATGGTTATTCACTGGTATATTACAGTCATGTAAGAGAGGTTCACTTCCAGGAGAAATGCCATTTATATGTCAACACTCACTTGAACACATACACACACACACACACACACTTGAAATTTCTCAACACATTGGAGTATCGCTTTGCTTCTTAAGTCACTTTATTGAGAAATATTCATTGTTGTTATGTTGTTGATTTAGATGGTATAGTTGTAGATGTTGCTGCTGGTGCTGTTGTTATATCATTGTTGTTGTTGTGTTTCCTCAGGCCAGGAGCGCTATGGCAACATGACGCGGGTTTACTACCGCGAGGCTGTAGGAGCGTTGGTGATCTTTGACATGACGCGGGCCTCTACCTTCCAGGCTGTCCTCAAGTGGAAGGGAGACCTCGACTCCAAGGTAAGAGATACATTATTATTTGAACATGTTTAGAACTAGTCATAATGAATTATACATGCAGGTTGTACTATACAGTGAGGTGGTAGTGAGTGCCTGTACCCTGAGTGGCTCAACTAGTACTACCCTCCTTCAAATAAAACATCTCCACCGTTGTTTACATTTCATAAAGACTTTAAAAAAAACATTTGTTAAGATCCTTCTCTCCTCTCATCCATCTCACCCCTCACTCCCATTTTCTCTATATTTCCTTGCCCTTACATCTTTCTCCCCCATTTTTCTCTCCAACCCCCCCTTTCTCTCCCTCACCCCACACCCCTCCCAGGTTGCTCTGCGTAACGGGAGGCCAGTTCCGGCCGTCTTATTGGGTAATAAATGTGACCAGCTGAGTATGGGTCTCTGTTCCAAACTGCCCAAACTGGAGAACTTCACTAGAGACCACGGCTTTGTAGGGTGGTACGAGACCTCCGCCAAGGTGAGGTGTGTGTGTGTGTGTGTGTGAGAGAGCAAGACCATGGTTTCGTAGGGTGGTAAGAGGTCAAGGGTCACGACATGGGGTCGCGGCATAGATAGGGATGGGTCTCTATTGTTGCTGTATGTAGTGTATATCAGGGGATACAAGCTTTGTGTTTGGAAATGTTAAGAGACGTTGTGTGTGTTAGCAGAGAGTTGTATGAGTTAGTATGAGTTGCTTTCTGGAATGTAAAAAGCGTCATTATACCTACTGACTGCTAGCTGAGTGAGGGATTTTGTCTGTGCATATAAAGACTGTATTTTCTCCTTCCCATTCTCTTGCTCTCTCTATCTGTCCCTCACCCCCTCTCTTTCTCTCTCTCTCTCTCATGTTATGTCTCTCTCTCACACACACACACATCTCTCTCTCTTTGCCCTTCAATTCTTTCCCCCTCTCTCCCATCTCCCACCCCCTCTCAGGACAACACCAACATCGACGCGGCCATCATGTGTTTGGTAGCGAGCATCATGGCTGTAGAAGAGGAGAGGCCGCCAGCTGGAGATCCTGGAGACCCTAGTGTCCTGGTCTTACCACGCTTTGACTACAATAGGACAGGGATGGCTGGACTGCCTGGGTGCGATGGGTGTAAAAAGCGACCTCTGCCTGGCCGAATGGAGATGGGGGATATTTGAGGGATGAGAGACGGGGGGGGGAGGAGAGAGGATAGCGAGCTTTCTAGTTGTGATGGGTGTAATAAGTTAGAGGGACATGGGCGATATCTGAAGGGGGGATGGAGGGAGAGAGAAGGACAGCGGCTTTTGACTCCAACGAACTCTCTATGCTAGGATGGAAGGGGACTGAGGGGGAGAGATGGTAAGGAGCAGGGGGATAGAGAGACAGAGCGAGAGAGAGGGGGATGGGAAATATAGTGTGTGTAAAAGAGAGAGCGATAGTAGCATGATGCATTAGATATGGATGGACTGCTACAAAGGGTCATGTGAACTGAGCTAAGGCTGGATGACATGAGAGATCTAATCACATCACGGTGGAGGACAGAAGCATCCACATCGGCAAGGAAACTGCTGTGATGTTATCAATAGCGTTGCTGTTGCAACGCACTCATCACGAAGGCTGCTTTCGTAAATTCACTCTGGCCATCTACTCCGATTTCAGAGCACTCTCGTCTGAGTGTGTCAGAGCGCAGAACAACTGATGAATTTGCGAACTTTCAACACCCCGTTGAATAAGACCGGTGTCAATAAACGTCTGCAAAAAAACGTCATTCAATTGTTGCCAGGAGCACAGTTACAGTCACTAACGCTCTAGATAACATGAAAACAGCCTAACCAGCTCTGCTGGGGCGAGTAAAATGGCCAGTGAGGTGTTCTCTCATATGTGTCTGGAAGTAGCTAGCCAACTTTAGCCAGTTAGCTTGGGTGCTTGATTGCTGTTATAACCATCAACATTAAACTTCTGCCTCTACACAGCTTTGTAAAGTGTAATTAATGTTCAACAAGCTATGGCCAGGTCACACCCATTTTACCAACAGCTTGAGAATGATGCTAAAGCTTACTGAATCCTTCCCAGTTGAAACAGTTTGGACCTGTCTCCTCCCCTTCATCTAGACTGATTGAAATGGATTTACAAGTGACATCAATAAGGGATCATAGCTTTCACTTGGATTCACCTGGTCAGTCTACGTCATGGAAAGAACAGGTGTTCTTAATGTTTTGTACACTCGGTATATATTATGACAACATTTTGTGGCGTTTTTGTTCGTTTTGGTGTTCGGCAGTGTTCGGAAGGTTTTTTTCCGGCGTCTACGCCCCTTTGTCTGTGATTGGTCAACAGTAGGGATTCCTCAATGAAGTGTTTGTTGTCAATCAATGACAAACAACTAGTTTTCATGCAAATCTTTTCACTTGAGAAAAACTGCACCAAATATCTTAGTTAGTTGTCAAATTGGGTGACTAAGACCTCAGCAAAAATGTAAACATTTGACAGATTTCTTGATTTATCTTATTAAATAGATTTTTACTATTTTGAGGAAGTGTTACTGTATGTTGTTGTTACGGTGTCTCAAGAGGGTCAAACAGTAATATTTTGAAGGAAAAATCATTTTAAGGGAGTATGTTAGGCACAGACGTTCACTTCGCCTAGCTGAGTTCTGCTAGGAGCAAACCAACCTAGCATGCGGACGCCTTTCGTCTGTGATAATGAAATCGGGAGGCTGAAAGGTGTAAGTTAGTCTGTGTCTCTAATTGCACCCTATTCAGCAGTAGTGGTCTGGATTTTTTTTAATACAGTTACATATCACATTATTATTTTGGCCGATATTATATCGATACTTTAATTGGCTCCAAGTATGGATTTTTTATTTATTTTTACGAGGTAGCGTTAGCTAACATTAGTCAGCTGTACCTGCACCAAAATTACGGTGTTGTTATCCTATAGATTTTTCTCCATCTTCTTTTTAAATAGTGAGACATGTTTTCAGCACTATTACTTCCATGACTGATCAAAACAAATGTTAGTATCTCTTTCTTGCATCTCTGCAGCAGACATAGGTTTAAAACATCAAATTGCAATGAAATCGCAGTATCGAATCGCAATACATATAGAATAGTGAGAATCGCAATACATATCTTATCGGCACCTAAGTATCATGATAATATCATATTGTGAGGTCCCTGGCAATTCCCAGCCCTATTCAGTAGTGCAGTATGTAGGGAATGGGGTGCCATTTGAGACAACCTTAGTTAGAACGTGCCTTCAGAAAGTATTCACACCCCTTGACTTTTTCCTTATTTTGTTGTGTTACAGCCTGAGTTTAAAATGTATTACATTTAGATTTTGTGTCACTGGATAACACCCCATAATGTCAGTGGAATAAAAAAAATATGAATTTTTTACAATTAATAAAAATGAAAAGCTGAAATGTCTTGTGTTAATAAGTCTTCAACCCCTTTGTTATGGCAAGCCTGAAAAGTTCAGAAGTAAAAATGGGCTTAACAAGTCACATAATAAGTTTGATGGACTCACTCTGTGTGCATTAATAGTGTTTAACATGATTTCTTTATGAATACCTCATCTCTGTACCCCACACGTACAATTATCTGTAATTGTACGTGTGAATCTGAAATACTGATTTTCCACCATAATTTGCAAATAAATTCATTAAAAATCCTACAATGTGATTTTCTGGATTTTTTTTCTCATTTTGTCTGTCATAGTTGAAGTGTACCTATGGTGAAAATTACAGGCCTCTCTCATATTTTTAAGTGGGAGAACTTGCACAATTGGTGCCTGACTAAATACTTTTTTGCCCCACTGTATTGAATATCCCTTTGAGCATGGTGAAGTTATTAATTACACTTTGGATGGTGTATCAATACACCCAGTCACTAAAAGATACAGGCGTCTTTCCTAACTCTGTTGCCAGAGAGGAAGGAAACCACTCAGGGATTTCACCATGAGGCCAATGGTGACTTTAAAACAGTCACAGAGTTGAATGGCTGTGATAAGAGAAAACTGAAGATGGATCAACAACATTGTAGTTACTCCACAATACTAACCTAAATGAGAGAGTGAAAAGATGGAAGCCTCTACAGAATAAAAAATTACAAAACATGCATCCTGTTTGCGATAAGGCACTAAAGTAAGACTGCAAAGAAAATCACTTTATGTCCTGAATATATAAAAAAAGCATTATGTTTGGGGCAAATCCAACACAACACATCACTGAGTACCACTTTTCATATTTTCAAGCATGGTGGTGGCTGCATCATGTTATGGGTATGCTTGTCATCGGCAAGGAGTAGGGAGTTAAGGATGAAAAGAAACTGAATAGAGCTAAGCACAGGCAAAATCCTGGAGGAAACCTGGTTCAGTCTCTTTTCCAACAGACACTGGGAAAAAATTCACCTTTCAGCAGGACAATAACCTAAAACACAATGCCAAATATACACTGGAGTTGCTTACCAAGACGACATTGAATGTTACAGCTTTGACTTAAATCGGCTTGAAAATCTGTGGCAAGACATGAAAATGGCTGTCTAGAAATGATCAACAACTTAGTTGACAGAGCGTGAAGAATTWAAAAAAAAGAATGTGCAAATATTGTACAACCCAGGTGTGAAAAGCTCTTAGAGACTTACCCAGAAAGACTCACAGCTGTAATCGGATCAAAGGTGATTCTATTGACTTAGGTGTGAATACTTATGTAATTGAGATATTTATGTATTTAATTTTCAATAAATTTGCTGCAATTTCCTAAAATATGTTTTCACTTAGTCATTATGGGGTAATGTTTGTAGATAGGTTAGAAAAATAATCAATTTTGTAATGAACACGAGGGGAGACAGAGAGCTGGTTTCAAGTGCAGGGCACAGCAGGTGTTTATTGCAAAGGACCACAGGAGGAGGCAGGTAGCTGGGTCCAGGGGCAGGCAGAAGGTCATACACAGGGGGTCCAAAAAGGCAACAGTACAGGCAGGGAAAAGGCTAGTAACGTCGTCCGGGAGATCAGGCAATAGGTAGATAACAGGAAATGCGATAGGCTAAAGTACAGGCAGGGAATAGGCAAAAAGGCATTAGTGAGGAAGGCAAAAATTATCATACACGGGAGGATTAACTCACGGGAAAAACAGWGCTCTGAAAGACATGTGTCACAAAACAAACAATACCTCTCAGMGATGGGGTGCAAAGAACTGAACTAAATAGTGTGTGATAATGACATACAGGTGTTTGAACAGGTGATCAGAATTCAGGTGATTGGGATCTGGAGAGTGAGCTGCGTTCAGGGGATCTAGGTGTTTGAGAGTGTGAGCTGGAAAGTGGGCTGGAAAGTGAGCTGCGTTCAGGGGATCTACGTGTTTGAGGGTGTGAGTTGGAAGCAGACGTTACACAACTGAATCCATTTTGAATTCAGGCTGTAAGACAACAAAATTAGGAATAAGTCAAGGGGTACCAAAACATTTCTGCAACATTGAAGGTCCCCAAAACACAGTGGCCTCCATCATTCTTAAATGGAAGAAGCTTGGAGCCAACAAGACTCTTCCTAGATCTCGCCGCCCGGCTAAACTGAGAAATCGGGGAAGAAGGGCCTTGACAGAGCTCTAAACTTCCTCTGTGGAGATGGGAGAACCTTCCAAAAGGACAGCCATCTCTGCAGCACTCCACCAATCAGGCCTTCATGGTAGCCACTCCTCAATAAAAGGCACATGACAGCCCCCTTGGAGTTTGCCAAAAGGCACCTAAAGACTCTCAGACCATGAGAAACAAGATTCTCTGGTCTGATGAAACCAAGATTGAACTCTTTGATGAAATGCCAAGCATCACGTCTGGAAGAAATCTGGTACCATCCTTACGATGAAGCATGGTGGTGGCATCATCATGCTGTGAGGATGATTTTCAGTGGCAGGGACTGGGAGACTAGTCAGGTTTGAGGCAAAGATGAACAGAACAAAGTACAGCGAGATCTTTGATGAAAACCTGTTCCAGAGCAGTCAGGACCTCAGACTGGGGTGAAGGTTCACCTTCCAACAGGACAATGACCCTAAGCACACAGCCWAGARAATGCAGGAGTGGCTTCMGGACAAGTCTCTGAATGTCCTTGAGTTGCCCAGCCAGAGCGCGATCGAACATCTCTGGATAGACCTGAAAATAGCTGTGCATCAACACTCCCTATCCAACCTTTATTTATTTGTTTTTATGTAACCTTTATTTAACTAGGCAAGTCAGTTAAGAATATATTCTTATTCACAATGACGGCCTACCCAGCCAAACCCGGACGACAATGCTGTAGATTGTGCGCCACCCTATGGGACTCCCAATCACGGCCGGTTGTGATACAGCCTGGATTCGAACCAGGGTGTCTCTAGTGATGCCTCTAGCACTGAGATGCAGTGCCTTAGACCACTGCGCCTCTCGGGAGCCCAAGAAAGAACCTGACAGAGCTTGAGAGGCTCTGCAGAGAAGAATGAGAGAAACTCCCCAAATATAGATGTGTAGCGTCATACCCAAGAAGACTCAAGGCTGTAATCACTGCCAAAGGTGCTTCAACAAAGTACTGAGTAAAGGGTCTAAAAACTTATGTAAATGTGATATTTCATTTTTGTATTTTTTATTATTATAAATTAGCAGAAAATAATAAAAACCTGTTTTTACTCTGTCATTATGGGGTATCGTGTATAGATTGATGAGGGGAAAAAATATTTAATAAATTTTAGAATAAGGCTGTAACGTAACAAAATGTGGAAAAATTTAAGGGGTCTGAATACTTTCCAATTGCACTGTATATGTTTTGACCATGACCGTTTACTATCTAAGGTAACACCAAGTAATTTAGTCTCCTCAAATTGTTCAACAGCCACATTATTCATTATCAGATTCAGCTGAGGTCTAGAGCTTAGGGAARGATTTGTACCAAATACAATGCTCTTAGTTTTAGAGATGTCCAGGACCAGTTAATTACTGGCCACCCATTCCAAAACTGACTGCAACTCCTTGTTAAGGGGTTTTAGTGACTTCACTAGCTTTAGATGTTGACATGTATATGGTTGAATCCTCAGCATACATGGACACACAGGCTTTGTTTAATGCCAGTGGCAGATTATGGTKAAAATAGAAAAGAGTAGAGGGCATAGACAGCTGCCCTGTGGCACACCACACCCTACATGTTTGACAATAGAGAAGCTTCCATTAAATAAAAAGTTATATTAGATAGATAGCTCTAAATCCATGATATGGCAGAGGTTGAAAAGCTGTAAAATATATGTTTTCTCAACAACAGATTATGGTCAATAATATCTAACAGTACAGCTCCCACAATCTTTTTATTATCTATTTCTTTCAACCAATAATCAGTCATTTGTGTCTGTGCAGTACATGTTGAGTGCCCTTCTCTAAAAGCATGCTGAAAGTCTGTTGACAGTTTGTTTACAGAGAAATAGCATTCTATTTGGTCAAACACCATTTTTAATGGTAATGGTAGGTTGATTAATAACCTGAACCAGATTATAGGCACTGGTCACAGTGAGAAGCTTCCTCTTGAGCAGACAGCTTGAAGGAAACCAGTCAATATTCAGGTCCCCAAGAAAGTAGACCTCTCAGTTTACAACACATATACTATCAAGCACTTCACACACGTCGTTGCGATACTGATTGTCAGCACTTGATGGCCTATAGCAACACCCCKAAAAAAWTCTTTAAATGAGGCAGGTGAACTGCAACCATAGCACTTCAATAACACTTGACATGAGATCTTCTCTTAGCATTACAGGGATATGGCTCTGAATATACAGCACATAGCAAGACCTCCCCCATAAGCATTTCTGTCTCTTCTATAGATGTTATATCCTTGTATTGCTACTACTGTATCATCAAAGGAATTATCTACATGAGTCTCATAAATGTCTAATATTGTATCTGAATGTTATCGGATGTTAGCTAAGTTATTGATTTCATTAACCTTATTTCTAAGGCTACATATATCAATATGGGCAATTTTCAGCCCTTTCCTGGGTAGCTTTTCAGAGATGGACATCATATGGAAAAGATCAAACAAAGCAAGAGACAACAAAAACATTCAGCAGTCCATTAATCAGTTGGTGTGTGTGTGTGTGTGTGTGTGTGTGTGTGTGTGTGTGCGCTGCGGGGTTGAAGCAACAAACCCATAGGCGTGGCTCTCTCATTCTTTCCAGGCTTTTGGAAGCGAGGATGGACAATGACCCTCTCACAGCGGATTTAAGCAATATCCCTATGCACTCTGGCAGCTTTCATGGCCAGGATAAGTTATTTTTTCTTCTGGCACACAGCTTCTGGATAGGTATGATCGTCGGTTCCAGGCACGCTGGATTCAGTATCTCAGAAACGTCCAGCCTCCTGGGCTTTTCACYCACAACAGTGTCTAGGGTTTACKGAGAATGGTGCGACAAACAAAAAACATCCAGTCAGCGGCAGTCCGGTGGGCGAAAACAGCTTGTTGATGAGAGAAGTCGAAGGAGAATGGCATGAATCATGCAAGCTAACATGCGGGTTCACAAACAGGCAAATAACGGCACAGTACAACAGTGGTGTGCAGAACGGCACCTCAGAACGCACAACTTGTCTGCCCTTGTCTCGGATGGGCTATTGCAGCAGACGACCACACCGGGGCTCCACTCCTATCAGCTAAAAACAAGAAGAAGCGGTTCCAGTGGGCACGCGATCACCAACACTGGACAATTGAGGAGTGGAAAAACATTACCTAGTCCGACGAATCCCTGTTCCTATTGCATCATGTTGATGGTAGAGTCAGGATTTGGTGTCCATGGCCCCATCCTTCCTGGTGTCAACGGTACAGACTGGTGGCGGTGGTGTAATGGTTTGGGGAATGTTTTCCTGACACACGTTAGGTCCCTTGAATCCAACTGAACAACGTTTCCATGCCCCAAATAATTCAGGCTGCTCTGGAGGGAAAGGGGGGTCAGACCCGGTACTAGATGGGTGTACCGAATAAATTGTCCACTGAGTGTAGTTGTGTAATTATGTACGCGCTTGTGTTAGTGTGTGTGTGTGTGTGTGTGTGTGAATGTGTGGTACAGATCAAGTGCAGTGACTTTTGTTGTGTATTGTAAGGGTTCTTTATTGTCACATGACTAACACATATTTGTATTCTGTTATGTTTGTGTCGGTTTGTGTGTGTGTGTGTGTTTGTCAGTACGAGTATGCTTAGCATGTAAATTGGTCACTGAGTGTTCACTAATTATCTAGGTAATAACGAGTCGGTCCCCTTGTGTCTCTTTGTATATGTATAATCATGTGTGTGTGTGGTCTGACATCTCTTTAGGTATTAATATATGCTCCAGTTGGGCTGAGGGATTTACATTGCTAATTACGTAGTCACTCTCCTGCTGTGCCGAGTACTCCCTCTGCTTTCCCTATTTCTTTATTTCATTCTCTCACCCTCTCTCTCTCTCTCCGTCTGCTATTTTTCTCATTGTTTGTCTCTCTTTCTATACTCTTCTCTCTCTCCCTACTTTCTCTCTTCCTCTGTCTGCTTCTTTCTGGTTTCTCTCTCCTGCTTTTATCCTCTATCTTTCTCTCACTTTCTCTTTCTTTACTTTGCCAATTACAAACTCACTGCTGCTGTGCTAGATCCTCCTTTTTCTCTTCCACTCTCCCACTTCAACTTACCCTGCCTCTTTCCCCTCTCTGTACCTCTCACTCACACTCCCCGTCTCCCCGTCTCCCCCTCTCTCCCCCCTTTCTCCCCTTCCACTCAATTCAATTAAAATTAATTCAAAAGGCTTATATTGGCATGGGGAACATGTTTACATTGCCAAAGCAAGCGGAATAGATAATAAACAGAAGTGAAATGAACAATCAAAAATGAATACTCATAATCTATACCCTCACAACTGTAGAGGTGTGAAAATAACCACAGCTCCACTAATATAATTAATTGGGATACATGTTTCCAATGATTCTACAACACACACACACACACACACACACACACACACACACACACACACACACACACACACACACACACACACACAGCGACAGCACACGGATGAGTCATGTTGCATTCAATAGTACGATTAACAAAACAAATCTGCAAATCCAAGGATGGATGTACATAATACCACACATCGTTCAATCATAAATAAATGTTGCTGACTCATTTTCTGATTGCTTTGGCATTATTCTACTTTGTCTGCATCCAAGATGGCACCCTGTTCCCTTTTTTTACAAGATGGCACCCTGTTCCCTTTTTTTACAAGATGGCACCCTGTTCCCTTTTTTTACAAGATGGCACCCTGTTCCCTTTTTTTACAAGATGGCACCCTGTTCCCTTTTTTACAAGATGGCACCCTGTTCCCTTTTTTTACAAGATGGCACCCTGTTCCCTTTTTTACAAGATGGCACCCTGTTCCCTTTTTTTACAAGATGGCACCCTGTTCCCTTTTTTTACAAGCTGGCCCCCTGTTCCCTTTTTTACAAGATGGCACCCTGTTCCCTTTTTTTACAAGATGGCACCCTGTTCCCGTTTTTTACAAGATGGCACCCTGTTCCCATTACTTTTGACCAGGGCCCATAGGGCCAATGAGGAGCCACAAGAATCAACGGCGCACCCTCCAGGCGCACCCTCTCCAACGGCTGAATCAACTCCACAGGAGAAATGTGTAAAGGAGGGTCTGAGGCCACTGGAGTGCCAGTATGTCCATTCACAACGGAGCACTCAGGTCCCTCTTTGAGAAAAACAGACGATAATGTGTGTTTTCTCGCTATGCATAAAGATCTATGTCGGCCCTGCGAACATTTGCCATCTCTGGGAGACCACCCAGGGGTGTAGCCTTCATTCATGGGAGAGAGGGCCCCCCWGGATAGATGATCTGCACCGGAGTTGATGCAATTGGGGACGTGGGACCCCGAAGAAAGAGCATGTGCGCACTGCTCTGCAGCAATGGGGAGCGAGCCAAGGTTAGGAGGGTCTGAGCGTCAGATACACCGTTAGGAGCTCCAGGTAAATGATATGCAGTGCACTCTGCACCACTGTCTCTACCCCCGAATCAAGTTGCCTCTATACCCCCGAATCAAGACTACCTCGAGACCCAGAAATGGAATACGCTGAGATGGAGTTAGACACCTCTTTCTCTAGTTTCCTATGAAGCCTAGAGACTGAATACGGGACAGTATCATGGATGTGTGTAACACTGCTTGCTTCCTCAACTCTGCTGCCACCAGCCAATCGACTGTAATAGCCGGCGGTTCGTGAGCATTCTGAATTTGTAGACTCTGAGGTGCTGTAACGATCGTCTAAGGGAGGAGACCAAAACGCAGCGTGGTAAGTGTTCATTTTAATTTAATAAATAAACTGAACACTGAAACACCAAAAAAAAAAACAAAGAGAGTGAACGAAACAAAACAGTCCTGTAAGGTGCAGCAACACAAAACAGAAAACAACTACCCACAAAACACAGGTGGAAAAAAGCTACCTAAGTATGGTTCTCAATCAGAGACAACAATAGACAGCTGCCTCTGATTGAGAACCACACCCGGCCAAACACACAGAAAAAGAAAACAGAACACACAACATAGAATGCCCACCCCAACTCACGCCCTGACCAAACCAAAAATTAGAGACATAAAAAGGATCTCTAAGGTCAGGGCGTGACAGTACCCCCCCCCCCAAAAGTGCGGACTCCGGCCGCAAAACCTAAAGCTATAGGGGAGGGTCTGGGTGGGCATCTATCCGCGGTGGCGGCTCTGGCACGGGACGTGGGACCCCGCTCCACCTTAGGCTTGGCCCACTTATGTGGCGCCTCTGGAGCGGAGACCCTCGCCGCCGACCCCGGACTGGGGACCCTCGCAGCAGGCCCTGGACAGGAGGGCGACTCTGGCAGCTCCGGACGAGGGCGACCGAGCCGACAGGAGGGCGACTCTGGCAGCTCCGGACAGGAGGGCGACTCTGGCAGCTCCGGACAGGAGGGCGACTCTGGCAGCTCCGGACAGGAGGGCGACCTCGTGGCAGCTCCGGACAGGAGGGCGACTCTGGCAGCTCCGGACAGGAGGGCGACTCTGGCAAGCTCCGGACAGGAGGGCGACTCTGGCAGCTCCGGACAGGAGGGCGACTCCTGGCAGCTCCGGACAGGAGGGCGACTCTGGCAGCTCCGGACAGGAGGGCGACTCTGGCAGCTCGGACAGGAGGCGACTCTGGCAGCTCCGGACAGGAGGGCGACTCTGGGCAGCTCCGGACTGGGGATCGTCGCTGGAGGCTCCGGACTGGGGATCGTCGCTGGAGGCTCCGGACTGGGGATCGTGCTGGAGGCTCCGGACTGGGGATCGATGCTGGAGGCTCTGGACTGGGTATCAACGCTGGAGGCTCCGGACTGGGGGTCGTCGCTGGAGGCTCCGGACTGGGGATCGTCGCTGGAGGCTCCGGACTGAAGGGCGTCACTGGAGTGGAGAGAGACACACAGGAGGCTTCGTGCCATGGATCATCACTGGAGGCTTCTTGCCATGGATCATCATTGGAGGCTTCGTGCCATGGATCATCACTGGAGGCTTCTTGCCATGGATCATCACTGGAGGCTTCTTGCCATGGATCCATCACTGGAGGCTTCGTGCCATGGATCCTCACTGAGGCTTCGTGCCATGGATCCTCACTGGAGGCTTCTTACCATGGATCATCACTGGAGCTTCGTGCCATGGATCATCACTGGAGGCTTCGTGCCATGGATCATCACTGGAGACTTCGTGCCATGGATCATCACTGGAGGCTTCGTGCCATGGATCATCACTGGAGTGGAGAGACACACAGGAGGCCTGGCTCTGGGAAAAGGCACAGGACTCACCAGGCTGGGGAGACATGCAGGAGGCCTCTTCCTTGGCCGAGGCACCGGATACACTGGGTCGTGGAGGCGCACTGGCGGTCTCGAGCGCAGAGCTAGCACAACTCGTCCTGGCTGGATACCCCCTGTAGCCCGGCAAGTGTGGGGAGCTGGAACAGGCCGCACTGGGCTGTGCTGGCAAACCGGGGACACCGTGCGTAGGGCTGGTGCAGGATAACCCGGGCCGAGGAGACGCACTGGAGGCCAGGTGCGCTGAGCCGGCACCATCCCTCCTGGCTCGATGCCCACTCTAGCCCGGCCGATGCATGGAGCTGCGATGTAGCGCACCGGGCTATGAGTGCGCACTGGGGACACCTTGCGCGTCATCGCATAACACGGTGCCTGCTTGGTCAATCTCTCCRCACGGCAAACACGAGGAGTTGGCTCAGGTCTATGACCTGACTCCGCCAATATTCCCGTGTGCCCCCTCCCCCCAAAATTCTGGGGTTGCCTCTTGTGCACGCCTCCTCGAGCCAACTCCTCGTAGTGTCGCCGCTCCGCCTTAGCTGCCTCCAGCTCCTCTTTAGGACGGCGATACTCTCCCGTCTGTGCCCAGGGTCCCTTGCCGTCCAGGATTTCCTCCCATGTCCAACTCTCCAACAATTGCTGCTCCTTCCTACCACGCTGCTTGGTCCTTTGGTGGTGGGTAGTTCTGTAACGATCGTCTAAGGGAGGAGACCAAAACGCAGCGTTGTAAGTGTTCATTTTAATTTAATAAATAAACTGAACACTGAAACACCAAAAAAACAACAAAGAGAGTGAACGAAACAAAACAGTCCTGTAAGGTGCAGCAACACAAAACAGAAAACAACTACCCACCCAACACAGGTGGAAACAAGCTACCTAAGTATGGTTCTCAATCAGAGACAACGATAGACAGCTGTGAGAACCACACCCGGCCAAACACACAGAAAAAGAAAACATAGAACACACAACATAGAATGCCCACCCCAACTCACGCCCTGACCAAACCAAAAATAGAGACATAAAAAGGATCTCTAAGGTCAGGGCGTAACAGGTGCTTGGTGAGAGCAGGTAGGTTTAGAATGGGACGCAAAATCCCGTCCCCTTTCGGAACCAAGAAATACTGGCTATGTCATCCATCCTGGATCTTRGACATACGAACTGACATTTCCTCCTTCAAAACAGGCGCCGAGGCCTTGGGAACAGTCAACATGATGATGCTGCTGAAGCATGGGGGACACATAACAAATTGTAGCCTGTACCCCGATGTCACTGTTACATGATCCAGGCTGACACCGCCTATGCATACCATTGTGGTCYGAGCAGACAGCGAGCCTCCTGTGAAGTGTCATCTAAAAGGGCGGGATGCCAACTTGTGGACTGGGAGAGATTGGTTATCTTTCCATTTCCACCACTCTTGACAACCGTGTGTCTGAATGTGGGGAAGGTATACTTTCAATGAACTCACATGTGGGAGACACAACACTTTTCGACACTTGTGAACACTGTGAACCTAGGGGTTGAAACAATGGGTTTATGTGGCAAGTTTTGCCTGAAGCCCGGCCCCACTCTCGGTACAAGGGCTCCGGCAATCAGTGACGTACCCCGATTGGCAGTGCCACTTGGCGGTACTATTGTCACCACAAGCCTTACTCAGATTTGGCAGTAAGATACGTCCAGGTAACCGACAGGACCGCCCGCACGCATAAAAAAATAGACCCAGGGGGAAAAAACGTTATCATGTAGGTTATCATACCCACCAGTCATAGGTACTGGCCACAAAGCACCTTATTATCTAGCTGGAAATGGGACAGACAGCTCTGAAAAACAGACCCCTTCTGTGTTAACAGTCGAGCGACTTGTAATTGTAATCTAATTCCCAGACATGAAAAGCATGGAGCTGGAGAGCGACAGCTCATTTCGGGGTTCATACGAACCACAGAAAGTGTGTGTGGGATAATAGCATGGTTGTCTCCAATCCTGCTTGTTTCCTTGACTCTGCGACCAACAACCAATCGCCTATAGAGTCCATAACCTGTATCACTAGGCACCTCATAGGGACTAGTGAGCTACAGGCAGGAATCAGTAATGCATCCCAGTAACGAGCCACCTATGGGGACAGGGTGCCTCCTTGTGGACAGAGAGCGAGTTGCTTGTCTTATGACTCTCACCCTGGGGAGAAATACACCTTGAACCCTGTGAGCACCATGGAACTCGGGGTAACAGAGGGGGCATCAAACATGGATAAACTTCCAACATACCTTATGCTTCTTTGAGACTGTATTTCCTGAATGAAGCCTGGACCTCCATGGGCACTGGGGACTCCGACGATGGCTGATATAGTACCCCGTTCGGCTGTAAACAAACATGGGGGCAATGTTGTCACAATAATGTTTTTAGGGAGGGGAGCACTGGTGGCTCAGACCTCCTCACTCCAGGGGTTACCCAAGTGCTCGGGGGCTGCTCCCTCATCGAAGGTGCATGCAAGACCCTCCTCACGCAAGATGCTCCTTCCTCCACTCCCTCCAACTCCAGGAATTTAAAATAGGAATGGGTTGCCATAACTCCGGGTTGAAAGCTAGTAAGCTTCATTCACCAGAAGTTATTACTGTATGCTAGCCAATGTTAGCCATGAGGCTATTAGTCTAAGTTAGTAGCCAGCTACCTGGCGTTTGCCCAGGGGCTAGTAGCCAAAACTGAGCTAGCACAAAGCTAGCCGAAGAAGCAGCGTGGGTGGCGTCTTCCTTTGTTCTTGAAAATCTCTTTGACCACAGCACCAGTGAGTCAGTTTAGAATAACCAAGTGACTGAACAAGAGAGCTACACAAGCAATTCCACCGTGGGGAGGCAGGAATAGTTAGTAGCAGCAGCTGGCTCGCATTGGTGAGTTATCTAACCTGGTTAGCACGCTATGCAGTGCTTCTTTAGCTAGCCTGGTCTCGAAAGTCTACGTAGGACCATCTCACAGAGGTGGGACTAGACCCTTCATGGACAAAGTCTGGGAAGAGAGGCAAGTGGTGCCTGACCCAGGCAGCCGGGAGTACCCACCGAACTTGGCCGCCCTCTACCTTCGAGTAGCCTCCTGTAATGGCAACAGAGCCATAGGAGCCGGGTTGAGCGAGGACAGCTATAGCATGTACCACGCCCAGCGGCCTAGGCACACAAGACATTTGCTCCGACCAAAGACCCAATCCATCCCGCGTCCTGCAACTGAAGACTCAGCCGAGGTACTGACATCTGGGGGAGGAAGTCCCTATCGGAAACACGAAGCTTCCTGAAGAATGCTACARGATTYCCAAGATAACCTGTGTGCAGCCGTGGACTAGAGGAACAGTGCCAGCKGAGGGCAAGCCACTGTTACTGACACCGTTCCCTAGTCCCGCACAAGAACTGATTCAAGCGAGGGCAGCCAGAGCATGACCCAAGCTGAGACATACTAGACAACAGACGTGAGTATCTTTTGGGAGCGACCCAAACCCAACTTGCTACCCCTTGTRGTTTTAATCACATTTGTATAGCCAAGCCAAACAATCCAAAGAATAACTGATTGGTTTGTGGTTAGGAAACTAGGAAAACAAATACAAACTCGTCCAAAGGGGGGGAACACGTCCAAAGGGGGAGCATGCTCGACCACAAAGGGTCAGTTTAGTTGGCACAAAGTCAGGRAGTCTCGTGTTCCAAAACGTTTGTTTTTAGTAGTGTGAATCGTTCCTGCTCAGCTCGAAGTGAAGAGCAGAAGAATTGATGGAACGAATCCAAGCTTCAGCGTTATCACCTGTGGAAGTGGGGGCTTCCAGCGAGGCACGGTTTTCATTGGTCTTGTCAGGCATGAGCATAGTTATTCAGTGGARGTCGCGAGAGCACCAACTCCCCATAGTGATGTTCTACTGAAAGGGAACCGATCAGATTTTTCAAATGTTTTCTTTCTGTATAAGTTATGCATGTTCCTTGTAAGTTGAACTTCTGCAGCCCTCTGTTGTTGCAGTCAGGGGGCATCTATTAAAGTGCAATTMAATTCATACCAGAGTTTTTCTTTCTGGCATGCGCGTTGAATAAGTTAAAGGGCAGGAGGCTCTGTTTCCTTGTAAATGTAACTTTGAATAGATGCTCCCGTGTTGTGAACAGGCGTTATTAGAATATTAGACTACAAATGGCTGATACGCATGTATGTAAATATAGGCTATCAGTAGGGGAGAATCAAAATGAAGTGTGTACAAAGTGTACAACGTGTGTAGCCTATAAAATTAATGAACTGTGTACACAGCTAAAATGTGCTACAGCTAACATGAATATAGATCTTAAGTCTTATTGAGACAAAACAAAAAGTATTTTAGGACCTTGAGGAGGAGGTGAGAAAACCCATGCATCAGCCCACCTGCAGGCAAAAGCATAGGGCACTTAAACCCGCCCCGAGGCTGTATGGCATAATCCAATACTTGTGTTATATTACTAGTCATTTGTATTCAATTATTCACACCCATATCTCTCCTCCTCCTTGCCTTTCCTTGCCTGTGAAGCGCAGCTGTGCTGTTGGTAAATACAACAAAATGCTCTGGCGGATAACGCGGGCYGGTAGAAGATTGTGAGGGCTTGATGTGGTAGGCTATAGCACTTGGAGGGCAGATTTCTTGTAGATTTTTCACATAGCAAAAAAGAGGACTAATTGGACCAATTTACATGACTAGGCTACCTTGATTCTAGAAACGAGGTGGAAAGTGGAATTGATGTGACAGCAGAAGAGACAGTGGAAAAGATACCAAAAACTGATTATTTTTACTGTTGTGAGTATTTTAATATACACATTTTGCTTTTGATACTGTATGTCTATTGGTCTGACTGTCTCAGTCTGTCTATTTATAATCTTTGATTTCCAACAATATTTATAAGTATGTCCTTTTTTATATTGATCGAGTCATCTGCATAGCTATAAATACATCTACATACCTTTTCATATTAATATTTTGTGTATGAAAAATGATTGATCTCTTTAGATGTAATTGGTCAATTTTCAATAATATATCAAAAAGAAAGGAGGACCAAGGCATTCTTCATATAATTAATTAAAATGCCTTTATTTGTATGGCATGTTCAATAGAAACATAATTTTAAAAATCCAATGCGTTTCGGCTGCATGGCCTTCGTCAGGGAGTACAAAGAAATTATAATACAATATCCTCTTTTGAACAGCTTTTTCCAAWAWGCCCTAATTAGAAGAGGGAGTGGTTACAKAATTGATTGGACAACACCTAATAAGCAATACTATACACATTAAAAAGTGAAATACCGTAGATATGTTAGCCACATTTTTTACTCCAAGCTAAAAGCATCAGAACGCCTAGAAAGATAGTTCTAACCTTAAATAAGACTGGGCAAAGTGCCAAGAAAAGGAAAGAAATCTATTCCATAGTACACTAGAACACAGCAAACATGGACAACAACAGTCTAAACATAGCTGAGGGCAATAGAGCAAAATGTCCACTAGATGACAGCAAATGGACCTATCACAACCCTACAGAAAAGGTCAGAAATCCATATCTTCATTTAAACCAGGGTACTTAYTGGCCTGTAGTTTGTAAATCCAAAAACTTTCCCTTTGGTTTAGCCGTTTAAGACGGTCCCCTTTTCTAATTGAGGCCGGAACATGATCAATACCCATAGCTTGTAGGGAGGCAGGGTTGCCATCGTGTAAGGACTTGTAGTGCCTTGCCATGGGGTAGTCTTCATTGCCTACCCATATGGCATACTTGTGTTCCGCTAAGCGGTCTTGAAAGTGTCTCTTTGTCCGTCCATTGTAGAACACCTTGCACTGTGGACATTCCAATCTGTAGATGACATGAGTGGTTTTGCAGTTAATGAAATGCTTGACGTGATACTCCATTTTAGAAGCTGTGTCAACAAAATACTTTTCTGTGCAATATTTCTGCAATGGTTGCACTTATAAGAGCCCATGGGTTTGTGGTCAAGCCAAGTTTTTTGAGAGTCACCAGGAAGATAGCTGTGGACTAATTTGTCATTCAGGGTAGGACATCTTTTAAAGCTTATGACTAGTGGCTCAGGGAAGACTTGGCGTAGTAGCGTATCGCTTTGGATGATTCCCCAATTATTTTAAATTATTATTTTTAATGTTCTCTGCTTCAGTGCTGTATTTTGTAACAAAGTACACTCTCTCTGATGTATCACGAGGCACTCCCCTTTGCAACAAGTTCTCTCTGTCAAGTCGCGCTATAGCCCCGATTCAAGAAGCGATTCTCCAATTCAGCAGATGACACTGTAGTCTGTTTCCTTATCGCAAATTCTTTGGAACTGGTCATATGGAATGTTCTCATTTAGCCTTTTGGGGRGAAAGCTATCTGCCCTCAGAATGGTTTTCCCATCTGTAGGCTTCCTAAAGATTGATGCGTGCAAACAACCTTTGTCATTTTTACTGATGTCAAGGTCCAAAAAATGAATGTTATCCTTGCTGTACTCCATAGTTAGTTTGATGTTTGGGTCAATGCTGTTAAGGTATTGGTGGAAGGAAATAAGGTAATCTTCTGAGCCGGACCAGAACAGGCAAACATCATCAATATAGCGTCCCCACCATATAATCCGGTCAAAGAACTGGTTATTAGAAGGATCCAAAATGAAGTCATTTTCCCATTTACCCAAGTACAAACCAGCGTAGGAAGGGCTGTAGCAAGCTCCCATGGCACATCCTTTGACTTGTTTAAAAATAAGGTCCTGAAAGACAAAGATGTTATTATTAAGAGTCCATTCAGTCAGTGAGACAATTAATTATTAGGAGCATCTCAGTCTCAGGTCGGGTACCTCAAGAAATGGTGCAGAGCTACCAATCCTTGTTCATGTTCATTGGTGGTGTATAGAGACTCGACATCCATGGTGGCTAAAAAGGAAGCTGTACCTACAGTTGGTCGGAAGTTTACAAACACATTAGGTTGAGTCATTAAAACTTGTTTTTTCAACCACTCCACAAATTTCTTGTTAACAAACTATAGTTTGGCAAGTTGGTTAGGACATCTGCTTTGTGCATGACACAAGTCATTTTTCCAACAATTGTTTACAGACAGATTATTTCACTTATAATTCACTGTATTATAATTCCAGTGGGTCAGAAGTTTACAAACTAAGTTGACTGTGCCTTTAAACAGGTTGGAAAATTTAAAAAAATGTCATGGCTTTAGAAGCTTCTGATAGGCTAATTGACATCATTTGAGTCAATTGAGAGTGTACCTGTGGATGTATTTCAAGGCCTACCTTCAAACTCAGTACCTCTTTGCTTGACATCATGGGAAAATCAAAAGAAATCAGCCAAGACCTCAGAAAAAAATTGTAGACCTCCACAAGTCTGGTTCATCCTTGGGAGCAATTTCCAAACGCCTGAAGGTACCACGTCCTCTGTACAAACAATAGTACGCAAGTTAAAAACCATGGGACCACGCAGTCGTCATACTGCTCAGGAAGGAGACGCGTTCTGTGCTCCTACAGATGAACGTACTTTGGTGCGAAAAGTGCAAATCAATCCCAGAACAAACAGCAAAGGACATTGTGAAGATGCTGGAGGAAACAGGTACAAAAATATCTATGTCCACAGTAAAACGAATCCTATATCGACATAACCTAAGGCCGCTCAGCAAGGGAAAAGCCACTGCTCACCAAACCGCCATAAAAAAGACAGACTACGGTTTTCAACTGCACATGGGGACAAAGATCGTACTTTTAGAGAAATGTCCTCTGGTCTGATGAAACAAAACTAGAACTGTTTGGCCATAAGACCATCGTTATGTTTGGAGGGAAAAGGGGGAGGCTTGCAAGGAGGCCTACAAATCCTGACTCAGTTACACCAGCTCTGTCAGGAGGAATGAGCCAAAATTCACCCAACTTATTGTGGGAAGCTTGTGGAATGCTACCCAAAACGTTTGACCCAAGTTAAACAATGAAAGCACTGCTACCAAATACTAATTGAGTGTATGTAAACTTCTGACCCACTGGGAATGTGATGAAAGAAAAAAAAGCTGAAATAAATCATTCTCTCTACTATTATTCTGACATTTCACATTCTTAAAATAAAGTGGTGATCCTACCTGACCTAAGATAGGGAATTTTTACTCGGATTAAATGTCAGGAATGTGAAAAACTGAGTTTAAATGTATTTGGCTAAGGTGTATGTAAACTTCCGACTTCAACTGTATATGTTTCAATTCCTTAATTTGTTCGACACATCTGTGGTATCTTGAGATAGGCTGGGATGACGGCAGAAAAGGTTAATAAAGTAATCAATTACTTAGATATTGTAACGGCTGTCGTCTTCCTCCTCCTCGGAAGAGGAGAGGCGAGAAGGATCAAAGGACCAATATGCAGCGTGAAATGTAGACATAATGAATTTATTAAAGTAAAGACGAAAAAACACAAAAACACTTTAACAAACTACAAAACAACAAAACGACGCAAACCGACCTGAACATAAGAACTTACATATACACGAAGAACGCACGAACAGACTACAAACAAACCGAAACAGTCCCGTGTGGCGCTACAAACACAGACACAGGAGACAACCACCCACAACAAAACATGTGAAACAACCTACCTTAATATGGTTCTCAATCAGAGGAAACGAAAACACCTGCCTCTAATTGAGAACCATATCAGGCAACCCACTTAACCAACATAGAAACACATAACATAGAATGCCCACCCCAACTCACGCCCTGACCAACTAAACACATACAAAAACAAACAGAAATCAGGTCAGGAACGTGACAGATATGGGTTCTGTCAGACTTTCATTACCACTAACGACTGGTCTGCCTGGGGGTTTTCAAGATTCTTGTGGACTTTTGGAAGAAGATAAAAAGAAGCCATACGTGGACTGCCATTGAAAAGAAATTTGAACTAATTGTCTGAAATGTAGCCATTCTCCTTAGCTTCTGTGAGGATCCCTTTCAATTCAGTGTTTAGGTCCTCTGTTGGGTTGAAGGTAAGAGATTGGTAGAATCATCATTGTCTAATTGACGGTAGGCTTCTGTCACATATTTGTCTTTACTCCACACTACTGTAGCGCGACCTTTGTCTGCTTTTTTAACCAAAATCTGTCAATTTTTGGACAGTGAATGAACTGCATCCCTCTCTGTCTTAGAAAGATTACGTTGTGTTAGGTTAGAGTCAATTTTACCCTTAAACAGATTCTCACATCAAAATTCACCTTCTTTGCAAAAGTATTTAGTGTGCATTCTGGACGACGGGACAAAAGGTGGACTTAGGCTTAAAAGGTGTTTTTGAGGAACAGAAACTGCCTGACCTGAGACACTGGCGTCTGTAGTTGGAGAGATTGTTTTGCTTGTACAAGGCCTTCAGATGTAGATTCCTGTAGAAACGAAATAGGTCAATCTTTGTATTGAATTCATTAGTTGAGTATGTGGAGGCAAAGGACAGTCCTTTAGACAAGACCCTTACACAATCATCAGAAAGGGGTTCTCCAGAAATGTTGATCACAGCCTTGTTCTGGTCCTGCTCCGTGTGTTTGGATAGTCTTGATTTCTTCCTCCCCCTCCGTGTTGGCCTCTTCCGCGTCCTCTCCCTCTTGTTGAGGAACCTGCGTGACTCCTCTTCCTGGTATAAAAAAAACTTGGGTGGAGCTGGTCTCTGAGTGTCTGGGGTGATCCTCATCGTCACTGCTCGTAAAGTTGAAATAAACTGACCTAGGCTTCCTCCTCTGCAGATGTGATTCTGAATTKTTGCAGGTTGGTTTTCTCCAGGCAAAGACCTTGCCATCTCTGTAGTCTACTTCATCTCTTCAAAATTTTCTTAACTTGTCTTGCTTCATTGTCAGAGTGAATGTGTCTACTTTCTCTTTCCAGATCTCATCACATTGTGCTTTGTTAGAATTGTCACTGTGTTCTGTGATTTTCCTTTTTACTTCAATTTCTATTTGGACTACTTGTCTGTCCTTTTTAGATTCTTCTATTAGATGAAGGAAAAAGGAAACCGCACACTGCTCTTGATAGTATCACTGATCTTTAATAAGCTTACGTATCGGGCCTCGCGGCCTTCGTCAGAGCTTTGACGAAGGCCGTGAGGCCGATACGTAAGCTTTTTAAAGATCAGTGATTCTATCGAGAGCAGTGTGCGGTTTCCTTTTTCCTTCATCTTGTTCAACTGTTACCATGCACCTGCAAAAAAGAWTYCTCAGATGTGCGAGTGCCTTTTGAATTTTAAATMATTCTATTAGAAGTACCATTAGGTCAAAGGACACTTGTTGAGAATAGCCTTACACGATGGCAACCCTGCCTCCCTACAAGCTATGGGTATGTTCCGGCCTCAATTAGAAAAGGGGACCGTCTTAAACGGCTAAACCAAAGGGAAAGTTTTTGGATTTACAAACTACAGGCCACTAAGTACCCTGGTTTAAATGAAGATATGGATTTCTGACCTTTTCTGTAGGGTCGTGATAGGTCCATTTGCTGTCATCTAGTGGACATTTTGCTCTATTGCCCTCAGCTATGTTTAGACTGTTGTTGTCCATGTTTGCTGTGTTCTAGTGTACTATGGAATAGATTMCTTTCCTTTTCTTGGCACTTTGCCCAGTCTTATTTAAGGTTAGAACTATCTTTCTAGGCGTTCTGATGCTTTTAGCTTGGAGTAAAAAATGTGGCTAACATATCTACGGTATTTCACTTTTTAATGTGTATAGTACTGCTTATTAGGTGTTGTCCAATCAATTTTGTAACCACTGCCTCTTCTAATTAGGGCTGATTGGAAAAAGTTGTTCAAAAGAGGACATTGTATTATAATTWKTTTGTACTCCCTGACGAAGGCCATGCAACCGAAACGCATTGGATTTTTGAAACTTTGTTTCTATTGAACATGCTGTACAAATAAAAGCATTTTAATTAATTACATTAAGGGTGCCTTGGTCCTCCTTTCTTTTTGATAACCAATTTACCCCTTTTACCAAAGAGCACCTTCTGTCTACCAAAATCTACTATTGTATACCTTAGCAGCGCTTCCGTTCCTCTTTTTTTTTGTTCTATGTTAATAATATGTTTATATATCTGTAAGATAATGTTTATCTGCATAGATAAAAGTATTTCTCCAAGATGTTGTCTAAGGGGGTGAGGTTGATGCTGATGATGATTCTGCCATTTAATACAGGTGAGTCTGTGCATCTCTTATAACTTTAGTGCCAGTCTGTTTGTGCCAAATGTCAGTGCCATCTCATATAGCCTGAGTGCCAGTCTGTTTGCTATCATGCCATCTCATATAGCCAGAGTGCCAGTCTGGTTGTGCTATAATGCAAACTCCTTGTCACTCATTGTCATGCCGAACATGTTTGACTCAAAGGAAAAATCCACAAAAGAAACTATATATATATATATATATATATATATATTAGGGAAAAGGGTGCCATTTGGTATGTTTTGTTCCTCTGATATACTGCCAGTGGAAACAGTGAGAGCACACACATCTTCTAATTACGCAATGCTAATAGAATTGATCTACTACACTAACCATGAGATAATTGTTAAAATAAGAATGTAGTAGCCCATGTCCCTGCCCAAATTATTTTCTGTGCCTCAATGTCTGTTTTTTATTTGTTACCTCTTGACCACCAACCTCAATTTCACATCCTTTTCTCTCTTGCTCGCTTTTCTACTTATCCCCCCCCCTCTCTTTATTGTCCCCTTCCTCTGTTTCTCCACTCACCCCCCACCCCCACCCACAATGTTTTCAATTTCCTAACCCCCCCCCCCAACTTTTATCACTTTATTTTTTATCACCAACACATCGATTTTTTTATTTTCCCTTTCCTCATTTACTTTTTCTACTCCTCTCTCTTGTTCCCATTCTCTCTGTTTCTCTCATTTCACCCCAACCCATTCTCTCTCCCTCTCTCTTCCTTCCATTCCCTCCCTACCCTTTTCTCCTTTCCCAGCACAAAACAATGACCGTCCTCCACCCATCCTCGACATCAACAACGACATCTCACTCCCCCTGACCCAGATGCCGTCTGGGCAACCTGGCCCACCTACCCAGTCTTACCTCAGTCTCCTACTCCTGTGTCTAACCGTGGGACTATCTGGGATCGTCTACCTGTGCGTGCTGCGTTACATCTGTGTAGGCTGCTGCCAGCCCATAGTGGTTGGCCCCGAGTTGGAGGCTTTCTCAGGTGTAGTGTAAATTCATTTGACATTTGGTGCCCCTGCTACTTTGGTGCCCCTGCATATTGAAGTATATGCCTGTTGAGGCTCTCTCCAGTGTTGTGTATATTACATGGACATTGTGACAAGTGGAGTACCGCAGTTCCGCAAGGTCTGAGCAAGTCCACCCCCCCAGCTAATTTCCTGCAATTCTACACATATTGCCATGGGTTAGAGAGTAAATGTGCAGTTTCATATCATGCTATTCTAAACATTTTGTATTTTTAAAGCACATTTTCTSSTATTCTATACATTTTGACTTTGCAGTATTACAGCTCATTTCCTGTTATTCTATAGATTTCTGGCATGGCTTATGACCTGTTCATATGCTATCTGGGGTAGGGGGTGCCGACTAACTAACGAAATTACAGTTAATGAAAATGTACGCTTAATCCAGTATAAACAAATGTATCGAGTCTTTATACAAAATTCACATTCTACAGCACAACGGCAGAGTCATGTCTAAAGTGTAAAACTACTCTAATAACGACTCAATAATCCCTACTTTCTGGTATGTCTGGTATGACAATGTAAACGTACTTTTAATCTGTCTGTCTGCATATTTCAAGACATGGCATATGGGGGTGTAGTGAGATACCCAATGGGCTGGACTATTCTCTTCTCATCACTCATCTTGAAAAAACGTATACTAAAATCATGGAATACAATGAATCCGCCATAATTAACACAATGGAAAAATAGTATTATTTATTATTGAAATACCATGGGCGACCGAGGAAAAACAAATTGATACAGCTTGGGTCTGGGAAGATGAGATGTAGTCACTSTTTGTGTGCGTCTGTAAGTTGTTGTTCGTATATATACGTTTGTATATGGAGTGAAAATGAAAAATAGAACAAAAGTAAAATATTGAAAAAAAATATGTAATAAAAACATTTCGAAAATAGGGAGCCCGGTTTTGCTTCTGTGAACAAATATCATTGTATCAAAACGATGCTCATTGAAAACAAGGGTTTTAAAAGACTGAGATACAAACGTACAGTTTTTTGGTACATCATCCACAACTTATTTTGTTCTCAGTACATATTGAGGCATAGGCTACGGAGACTCTCCGGTGTAGTGTTGTTAATTAATGCACATTGTGACATTTATCGCCCCTCTTCCGGTCTATCTATTGATAAGTGATGGAGAGTACTTGAGTACACTCTTACAAAAAAAAGGTGCTATCTAGATTTTTGGCTGTCCCCATAGGAGAACCCTTTGAATATCCCCTTTTTGGTACCAGGAAGAAACGTTTTGGGTTCCATGCAGAACACTTAACATGGAACCCAAAAGGGTTCTACCAGAGAACCCAAAATAGTTCCGCTATGGGAACAGCCGAAGAACCCTTTTGGAACCCTTTTTTCTAAGAGTGTAGGCCTATTCATGAGGATGCATGAATGGCTTGATAATCAAGGTTGGCGCTGAAMTTACTATGAACAAAAATATAAARGCAACATGCTACAATTTCAAAGATTTAATGAGATACAGTTCATAAAAGGWAATCCATCAATTGAAATAAATTCATTAGCCTCTAATCTATTGATTTTACATGACTGGGAATACAGATATGCATCTGTTGGTTACAGATACCTTAAAAAGAAACTAGAGGCGTGGATCAGAAAACCAGTCAGTATCTGGTGTGACCACCATTTTCCTCATGCAGCGCGACACATCTCCTTCGCATAGAGTTGATCAGACTGTTGATTGTGACCTGTGGAATGTTGTCCCACTCCTCTTCAATGGCTGTGCGAAGTTGCTGGATATTGGCGGTGTCATGACTGTCCTGTGAGGATCAGAACGGATCAGAATGGGGAGGGGGGAGCTGCTGAATACCAGTAACCAGGCCTCTCTCTCTCTCTCCCACAGAGGGGCGCGGTGGAGCTGCTGGATGGTTGACCGTTCACACCCTGTTGTAAATTACAAGAGAGGGAGACTCTTCTTTCTCTTTCTCCTTTGTCCTCAAAAGGTGGATAATGGAACAGTAATTCTAACATAAAGAATGGGGGGAATGGTCAGTGGGGAGATGTAGGAAACTAATGTCATATTGTTATCATATTGTGATGTCATTAAAAGCTGCATGGACAAAATACTGTAACTTGGAAAGGATACCCCTTTATCTGTCAAGTTTTCATCCAATACGTTGTGCATACGATATGAAACACAATGAAAGTGTTTTTGTTAAGATATGAATGTGGTTTTAGGAGTCATAAGAGATAACTTCTATTCATATCCTTTGCACATTAAATAGCCACGCCCCGAGTGAGGTCAGAAGAGCGTGTCAGTGTGATGGAACCGTCCTTTTCGACCAGAGTGCTTAAAAGGACTCCTGTGTGTGTAAAGTGGTCTGAATCCTGAATAATCAACCCGAGGTGTAGGCTAGAAGTTCACTTCCCAGACAATCACTGGTATGGCTGTTTAGCTGCCCTAAGTCAGATATCGAGAAAAGCTAATTGAAGTGGGACCATCATACTACGCTGCAAACCATGCCATCCTACTATGAGTTTCAAATCACTGTATGCTCCTAATCTCATCACCGAGGGGAACCGTTGACACGGCTGGCTAACCATCACCATAGGAGCATCYTCCAGAGTGAACAGACGTAAGATGGAAAAGGGGGGATCCCCCTTTTGGACACCAGAGCCTTACAAGCGTGCCACTGAAAGGCCAAACCAACATTCTTCTGAAGGAGGGCTAGTTCCGACAGAGAAACAGTGAACAGCATTAAAACGTAAATACATTCATGATTTCTTATTCCAAACGGGTGGGGGTTCGTGTGAAAATAAAATTATTAATGTGAGACCAGTCCTAGAATGCATTCACGATAAGTGTCCTTTCATATGTATATATAAGTGTATAAGTCACCATATTTTGTCAGTCCACTAGGGACCTTTCGTCTCATGTATTAAGTGTTTGCAGTACCTTGCAAAAGTATTAATTCCCGTTGGCATTTTTCCTATTTTGTTGCATTATAACCTGTAATTTAAATAGATTTTTATTTGGATTTCATGTAATGGACATACACATAATAGTCCAAATTGGTGAAGTGAATGGGTACCAGGAAGTTTTTTTTAACTAACAGAAAAGTGGTGCATGCGTATGTATTCACCTCCTTTGCTATGAAGCCCCTAAATAAGATCTGGTGCAACCATTTACCTTCAGAAGTCACATAATTAGTCCACCTGTGTGCAATCTATGTGTCACATGATCTGTCACATGATCTCATATATACACCTGTTCTGAAAGGCCCCATAGTCTGCAACACGACTGAAGGGACACCATCAACCATAAACAATTAATGAACATGCACCTGTGHAACGGTCGTTAAGACACTAACAGCTTACAGACGGTAGGCYATTAAGGTCACAGTTCTGAAAACTTAGGACACTAAAGAGGCTTTTCTACTGATTCTGAAAAACACCAGAAGAAAGATGCCCAGGGTRCCTGCTCATCTGTGTGAGTGTGCCTTAGGCATGCTGCAAGGAGGCATGAGGACGGCAGATGTGGCCAGGGCAATAAATTGCAATGTCCGTATTGTGAGACGCCTAAGACGGCGCTACAGGGAGACAGGACGGACAGCTGATCGTACTCGCAGTGGCAGACCACATGTAACAACACCTGCACAGGATCGGTACATCCGAACATCACACCTGCGGGACAGGTACAGGATGGCAACAACAACTGTCCGAGTTACACCAAGAATGCACAATCCCTCCAACAGTGCTCAGACTGTCCACAATAGGCTGAGAGAGTCTGGACTGAGGGCTTGTTGTTAGGCAGGTCCTGACCAGACGTCACCGTCAACAACATCGCCTATGGGCACAAACTCACCGTCGCTCAACCAGACAGGACTGGCAAAAAATGCTCTTCACTGACGAGTTGCAGTTTTGTCTCACCAGGGGTGATGGTCGGATTCGCGTTTATCGTCGAAGGAATGAGCGTTACACCGAGGCCTATACTCTGGAGCGGGATTGATTTGGAGGTGGAGGGTCCGTCATGGTGTGTCACAGCATCATCTGACTGAGCTTGTTGTCATTGCAGGCAATCTCAATGCTGTGCGTTACAGGGAAGACATCCTCCTCCCTCATGTGGTACCCTTCCTGCAGGCTCATCCTGACATGACAATGCCACCAGCTATACTGCTCGTTCTGTACGTGACTTCCTGCAAGACAGGAATGTCAGTGTACTGCCATGGCCAGCGAAGAGCCATGCCATCTCATATTATTTAACAAATATTTACACATGTTAAGTTTGCTTAAAATAAACGCAGTTGACAGTGTGATGACATTTCTTTTTTTGCTGAGTAACCAAAAAAAGTGTTAAACAAATCAATAGATATTTTATATTTGAGATTCTTCAAAGTCGCCACCCTTTGCCTTGATAACAGCTTTGCACAATCTTGGCATTCTCTAAACCAGCTTCATGATGTAGTCACTTGGAATGCATTTCAATTAACAGGTGTGCCTTGTTAAAAGTTGATTTGTGGAATTTTATTCCTTCTTAATGCGTTTTGGCCAATCAGTTGTGTTGTGACAAGGTTGGGGTGGTATACAGAAGATATCCCTATTTGGTAAAAGACCAAGTCCATATTATGGCAAGAACAGTTCAAATAAGCAAAGAGAAACGACAATACATCATTACTTTAAGACATGAAGGTCAGTCAATACGGAACATTTCAAGAACTTTGAAAAAAAACATCAAGCGCGATTATGAAACTGGCTCTCATGAGGACTGCCACAGGAAAGGAAGATCCAGAGTCACCTTTGCTGCAGAGGATAAGTTCAGTAGAGTTACCACTCTCAGAAATTGCAACCCAAATAAATGCTTCACAGAGTTCATGTAACAGACACATCTCAACATCAACTGTTCAGGAGGAGACCGCGTGAATCACGCCTTCATTTATAAAAATGTTTACCTTTATTTAACTAGACAAGTCTGTTAAAAGAACAAATTATTATTTACAATGACGGCCTACCCCGGCCAAACCTTAACRCAGACGACGCTGGGCCAATTGTGCACCACCCTATGGYATTCCCAATCACGGCCAGTTGTGATACAGACTGGAATCAAACCAGGGTATGTAGTGATGCCTCTAGCACTGAGATGCAGTGCCTTAGACAGCTGCACCAATCGGTCAATTTGCTGCAACAAAACTACTTATAAAGGACACCAATAATAAGACGAGACTTGCTTGGGCCAAGAAATACAAACAATGGACATTTGACCTGTTCTTTGGTCTGATGAGTCCAAATTTGAGATTTTTGGTTCCAACCGCTGTGTCTTTGTGAGACGCAGAGTAGGTGAATAGATGATCTCCGCATGTGTGGTTTCCACCGTGAAGCATGGAAGAGGAGGTGTGATGTGTGGGGGTGCTTTGCTGGTGACACTGTCAGTGATTTATTTAGAATTCAAGGAACACTTAACCAGCATGGCTACCACAGCATTCTGCAGCGATACGCCATCCCATCTGGTTTGCGCTTAGTGGGACTATCATTTGTTTTTCAACAGGACAATGACCCAACACACCTCCAGGCTGTGTAAGYGCTATTTGACCAAGAAGGAGAGTGATATAGGGCCGCATCAGATGACCTGGCCTCAACAATCACCCGACCTCAACCCAATTGAGATGGTTTGGGATGAGTTCGACCGTAGTGCGAAGGAAAAGCAGCCAACGAGTTCTTAACATATGTGGGAACTCCTTCAAAGACTGTTGAAAATCATTGCAGGTGAAGCTGGTTGAGAGAATGCCAAGAGTGTGCAAAGCTGTAATCCATTCAAAAGGGTGGTTACTTTGAAGCTTCTAACATCTAAACTATATTTTAATTTGTGTAACACTTTTTTGGTTAATACATGATTCCATATGTGTTATTTCATAGTTTTGATGTCTTCACTATTATTCTACAATGTAGAAAACAGTCCAAATAAAGAAAAACCCTTGAATGAGTAGGTGTGTCCAAACTTTTGACTGTGGTATGAAGCTATGATCTTTACCCAAAAGACATTCACCCAAAATACATTATTATCATTATTAGTTTTATTATCCTTTCCATCACTGTTGTGTATGTGTATTTCAGGATCCTGTAATCATTCCGTTTTCTTATAATTTCCATAGTTGAATTTGTTTTTATCATTTCACCCAAGCAGTCTATTTAATTGTATATCAGTGTGTTTTTCATGTGTGTAGATAGGCATTGGTTAATGTGCTAAGTGCAAGCCCCTCCTACCAATTAGGCCTGATCATTTGCAGGTGGATAAAGGTGTGTAGGAGCATGTCATTGTTAGGTTAGATGAGGAGGATGCTCGGGCCTTGTATTGATTAGGTTTGCTCACCTTCATCCTCTCTCACCTCCTTTGAAAAAGGTCAAAGTTAATCGAGGAGWGTCGGTGAGGAGAGAGTGTCCTACCCCATGGATGGAAATGCGCTCACTTGAAATAGACTTTCCTTCTCCACTCACAATTCATTCCCAGGTCGCAGTTGTAAATGAGAACTTGTTCTCAACTGGCCTGCCTGGTTAAATAAAGGTGGGAAAAATTWAATATGAAAATGACGTCTACAGGGGTGGATCCCAAAATAAACGTGCACAGTGATCAAAACAAATTAACTTAGTTGTGCAAGACATTTTATAGATAAAACAATAAGTAGCATGTGGTTTTCAAACTTGTGCATGCTTTTCAAAATGTTGCAGATTTCAAAACTCTTTGATGAAAGGTGGCTATCAAGAAGGATAGGACACTCTTCCGTTTGCCTACTAACGAATTTACACACTCCTCGACCACTTATCGGCTCGCAGGTCAAGGAGGAGAGAGGACGGTGGAGAGATGACGGAGGATGGTCTTTTGCCCAAACGAGAAAWACCCTAGGAGTACGTCTTGGCCAAAAAAAGCTATAGCTTCTTTACATTTCTTTTTAATCCTTGTTTTTAGCCTCCTTAATTCTCCTGTTTTAAGTCAGTTGTATGTATTATTATTTATTCCAAATAAAAAACTGCATTTTTTGTAAATCCTGTTCCAGTCTACCTTTTCAAATTGTTTATGTGACAAGCAACAGCCGGCTTCATCACAAGTGGATATAGAGTTGATATACACTGGATGTACAAATTTACAGAATCAGTATAAATATATCTAAATGCAGATGGATGAACAGAGTGCATATTTTGTGTACAGTTCACAGATTGCTTGATGCGGTGAGCAGCGTAGAGTGCATAGTCCTTTATTCTCTATGGGCCAAATGGCCGGTTGGTGAGGGCCACAGCACGGGGAAAGAAACTGATCAGGTGGCGGGTGATTTGGATCATGATTGACCTAAACCTGCCAGAGGATAGTTTTTGGAAAAGGGGGTGACCGGGGTCGGCGATGATCTTTCCTGCACGCTTTCTTGCCTTGGAAGGATTTCAAGTATTTCACTGTTAGTCCACACCGGTAGTTTATAAAGTATGTGATGAATATAATGTTATTTGGAGTCGTGCATTTGTAGTTGATTTGGAGTCGTGACCTCGATGGAGGGCAGGTGGCAGCCGATGACCACCCGGGGTTTTCTGAAGTCAACCACCATCTCCACAGTTTTGTCTGTGTTGAGTTCCAGATTATTGTGACTGCACCAGGCCACCGTGCAGTCAAGTGTCATTAAGTTGATATTGTTGACATACCGGTATGACAGAAGAACATAAGTGTGCTATTTAGACGCAAGTGACAGCTACCTATACAATTCTCAGAGGATGGAACCTGACTGCTGCTGCTTGTTGCCATGGGCTACTGGCGCACATGTAGTTGCCATGGAAATGTTCTACCCTCATACCTCTAGATGGCTTTGTCCTCCAACTGTTTGGGGGAGAATGGACCTTTGGAATGGAATTTTAGAAGAGAAAGGAAGAAACATTCAACATTAGTCTGATACATTTTTGTATTGGTTGAAGGTGAAATGTATAATGTATTTATGTGTATTCGTTACTTTTGAAATATGTGTTATGTAAATAGCAGTAAACATTGACATTATCATAAATTATCATTACCCATGTGGTGGGTGCGTGTAAAGCTTATCAAACCAATGTTCATATTGAATAATAGTTTCAATGTTTAAATTTCTACATTTCCTTATCCACTTGTTTAGTGGAATACTAGAAACGGTGTTAAAAATGTTCAATTTCAAAATTTTCTACCCTGTAAAATTTAGATTTTGCATATTGCTCTTCCAATTTTCAAATGTACCTTGTCGTTCGAAAAATGAAAGTAGAAATATTGGTGCGGTTAGGAAAACTGGGTGATTTCTTAATAGGTGGTTCCAGTGGACACTACTATTACAGTGTGCAGGGTGAGACCCTGTTCATCCAATGTGGATATATCTCACACACGTTTCACCCTGGCAACTTCAGACTATCGGCATGCACTCTATTAAAATGACCATGGTGCGTTATGAGCACGCTCAACCAAATTAAGAAACTACTTTACTGCAAAAAGACCTGGGACTGAAATTATTCAAATTTAACAAGTGTGTTAGATCATTAGACTGATAAGCGTTACACGGACCAGGGGTGGTATGGCCTTTTTATTTTACTACTATAAATAGCTACATTCAAATCGGTTCCATTTTAAATGAAAATGATTAAAATACTCCCAACAAGGTTACTCTGTGATGTAAGCTTGTTTGTGCTCTGAAGTTGACTAACTTTCCGAACAGAAGAATTCTGCCTACATCCCAAATGGCAGAGCCATGTAAGGGATAGGGTGCAATTTGGGATGCACCCTCTGTTTGCACCACCCATCCTGACCCCTTCTTCTTACTGCTAACCCAGAATTTGGCTAATAATTTGTCATACATGCATTTCCTGGATATATTCTCTCTCTGCTACAGTATACACCTCTAGGTCAATGTCACACACACATGCCATTTAGCAGATGCTTTCATCCTAATCAACTTAGTCATGCGTGCATACATTTTATGTACGGGTGATCCCAGGAATTGCACACACACTAGGCTTGGGTGGTATACCGTACACCGGGGTATTTGGAAAACGTTTTTCAATACATTTGAATATTTGTAGCTACTTTTTAAGTTAATACCTGTAGTCAACTTGTGCAATACGTTAGGAGATAAAGCAGATTGTGTTCTTCATTTCACCGGTCACATTATTTTACATTATGAAGCTTACTATAGTTCCCCAGAACAGTTGAGTCAGTCGCATTTGTTTGTAAAACAGCACAATGAGAGATGACGGGAGCTGGTGAGTTCATGTCGGCGAGACTCTGCTGTGCGGCACACATGAGGTGATGACGTTACACTTGTATGCAACTCACAACTAAATGTTTGCCATCAGATATCTTATAATGACTTTCAGCCAGAAGTCACAGAGCTCTGGATGAGTTGTCTGCACCGCTGCCATTTTTTACTTGCTTCTTACGAGCTATTTTTTGTCTTCTCCGTTCTTCTTCCCTCTGCTCCGTGTACACATGCTGCTCTTCCTTCAGGAAAGTATGCATRCCGACTTTGTTCATTTGCACAATTTCTCTCGTTCACTTTCGCTTGTAAAAATGTTCATACTCACCGAAAACTACATTTGGTAGCTGCTAGCTATGCTTGTATAACTTTATGGATTTGCCTGTCTTTGCAATTAGTTTGTTKGTTTTCGCCCCTTAGCATTTAGCTATAGCTATGTGATTTCGCTATTAGTTTGTGTTAATTTTCTTAGCATTCTGGTAATAGAGGCCCAATTGGCTTTTCTTGCGTTACTAGCGCCCCTTGTGTGCAATGCCGGGAATACAGGATAGTATGACAATATGAAAATATGGATACCTCCCAAGCCTAACACACACACACACATTTTATAATATTGATCTTAAATCTGCAGAACGGTCCATACTTCCCGGGAGCATGTTACAGGTCCCAGGTGGCGGAGACTAATGTGCAGATATTGCTGTGTTTCTGTTAAACAGAAGAAATTAAAAAGGGAGACAGGAGGAAACAGTTAAAGTTATCAGATGCGTCTTCCTCTAGTGTTAGAGGGGAGACGTCACAAACCGCTGCACTTACGCTCCTACCTCACCCCCTGCTGGCGGCAACAAGCATAAACAATTTCCAATGGAAATCCATGACATTTAATTTTATTTATTTAACTAGGCAAGTCAGTTAAGAACAAATTCTTATTTATAATGACGGCCTACTTACAATGATGACCGACATAGAATGACCAGGTGAAAGCTATGACACCTTATTGATGGCACTTGTTAAATCCACTTCAATCAGTGTAGATGAAGGAGAGGAGACAGGTTAAATTAGGATTGTTAAGCCTTGAGACATTTTTTTTATTTGACTAGGCAAGTCAGTTAAGAACAGATTCTTATTTACAATGACGGCCTAGGAACAGTGGCTGCCCGTACAATGACTGCCCCTGAACTGCCTTGTTCAGGGGCAGAACAACATATTTTTACCTTGTCAGCTCGGGGATTGGATCCAGCAACCTTTCGGTTACTGGCCCAACGCTCTAACCACTAGGCTACCTGCCGCACAATCTGACATGGACTGTGTATGTGTGCCATTCAGAGGGTGAATGGGCAAGACAAAAGATTTAAGTGCCTTGMAACAGGGTATGGTAGTAGGTGCCAGGAGCACCGGTTTGTGTGTCACGAAGTGTTCACCATCCAAAGGACATCCAGCCAACTTGACACAACTTTGGGAAGCATTGGAGTCAGCATGGGCTAGCATCCCTGTGGAACACTTCCAACACCTTGTAGAGTGCATGCCCCAATGAATTGAGGCTGTTCTGAGGAAAAAAGTGGGGAGGTGCAACTCAATATTAGGAAGGTGTGCCGAATGCTTGGTATACTCAGGTGTATAGGGTAAGTGTAAGGTGTGGTAAGGTGTTGATGGTAAGTATGAAGGTGAATAGGGTGTCGAAGGTGGTTGGATATAGTGAGACGGGAATCCCCAAAATGGCATAGGCGGTGCCCCATAAACCCTGACAGTATTACCTTCTGTGTGTGGTTGGAATGATGGCTGGCCTAGAAACTCGTATGTGAGTGTCTGAATGGGTCTTTGGTCTCATGTAGGTCTTCTGACTGGGTAAGTCTGAGGGTAATTTGTTCCGGGGGGGTCGTTGTTAGACTGTCTTCCTGTGTAGGTCGGGTATATTCTCCACGGTTGCTCTCTGGGCATTGCTCGCTCAACAGGTGAGTATTCTTCCTCTGATTCTCTCTCAGGTTGGTCCTCTGGTTTCGCTTGTTTTGTTTCTCTTACAGGTGCATTGATTCGGGTAGTTATGATTTCTCTGGATGCTCTTCTARGGATTGGATTAATCTGCGGTCTACTGGTAGGTTGGGAGTGTTCTGTTCTCTCTTCTCTCCTTGCAGGTATCCTCAGCCAGTAGTGTGTGCTTTCATTTTCAGAGTCTGTTGTAAGACTTTTCTGTGTTGTCTCCCTTTCCCTTCTGACTCTCATGTTTCTGCTTCTCATCCTTTTCTCTCTGGGTGGTGTCTTCGTTGACTGCGACCGAGCAGGCTGTGCAGGTAAGTCAACAGGTAGGTCATTAGCAAGGTGGAGCAGTTTTCGATGTAGAGTGTGGATCTTCATGCCACCAGACTCTGGACTTACTTTGTACACAGGGTTGTCACACACTTGCTCTTTGACAACGTAAACGGTTCTCTCCCAGTAGGACCTTAGTTTTCCAGGACCACCTCTTTTGTTCAGGTTCTGGACAAGYATTTGATCACCGGAGGACGACACTTTTAATCTGTCGGGTACCTTCTCCCTCTTGCACTTGACTGCTTGCTGTTCTTGGATGCTATTCTGTATGTTTCAGTCTTTCTCTCAGCATTTGTGTGAGTTTGTCTCCTTTTTAGTTATCAGGCCAAACAGCAGGTCTACTGGCAGGCGRGGATGGTGACCGTAGAACAGATACAAGGGTGAGTATCCTGTGGACTTGAGCATCATCCTTCCTTCTCCTCAAGTGTTCTCAGCATCTCGAGCAAAGTTCTGTTGAATCTCTCCGCTGGGTTGCCCTGGGGATGGTACAGTGATGTTCTTGAGTGACCCACTCACGTCAGTTGCTGAAGTGTTTTGAAAAGCTTGTTCTCAAATGCTCTACCCTGGTTGTGGTGGAGCTTCAAAGGGTATCCAAACCTTGGTAGGAAGTCCTTGAAGATTCTTTCAGGCGCTGTTCTTCCGGGCTTGTTCTTTGTCGGATAAGCTTGAGCCAACCTTATGAAGTAGTCTGCAACCACCAGGATGTATTCAAAACCACCTCTGCTGGATTCCAGGAGTATGTAGTCTATAGAGGCCAGTTCCAGAAGGGGAACTTGATGTGATACTGCCCATAGGTGCTCTTACATGTGACTTCTGGTTGACACAGGGACACCTCCGTAGCATGCTCCTCTATATCCCTCCTCATGAATTGCCTTAGAACCTTACCTTTGCCAGGATGAGGACTCTCTCTGTTCCTACAGTACTTCAGGACTGTCTGCTTGTAATTGACAGGTAGGACAGGCTGCCTTCTTTGATTGGTCTTCCGATACAGGATTCCATTGTCGATGTACAGCTTTCCTCACTCATGCATCAGTTTTCTGGTTTGGCCACTCACTCGTCTTCCATCGCTGGGCAGGGTTCTGTTTGTCTCTTTCAACCTCATGAGCTCTCCGATGGCTGGATGGACTCTGAGCCCTTTCTAGCTCGTTGTGGTTGACTGTTGATGGTTCCTTTTATTACAAGCAGGCTTGACTAATGTAGTGCTCTCGTCTGGTCTACCCAAGAAAGCCATTGGTCAACTACAAAACACACAGAATGCTGCAGCACGGGTACTGACCAAGACCAGACGTAGAGCACACATTACACCAGTTTTACTGTCTTTGCACTGGCTGCTTGTGAGTTTTAGAATTCATTTTAGGATTCTTCTATTGCTTTTAAATCAATCCACAATTGTGCACCCTAATACATGTCAGACATGCTTTTAAGTTATGTACCCAGTAGGTCCCTCAGGTCCTCTGGCACTGGCCTTTTAACTATCCCAAAGCCTAAGACCAAGAGGCATGGAGGCGCAGCCTTTAGTTATTATGCCCCCAGCCTCTGGAATAGTCTGCCAGAGAACCAGAGGGAGGCCGAAACTGTGGACATATTTAACAGAGATCTTAAGACTTTTTAGCTTTGCTTTTCCTCAGGGTGCTTTTTAGTTGTTCAGTTTGTTTAGGTTTGTTGTGTAGTAAATATTTCAGCTTTTAGTTTCTATCGTTTTTTTATTATTTTTTTACCTGTAAAGCACATTGTCTGAAATGTGCTTTATAAAAGCTTGATTTGATTTGACAAGGGTTCGCTGGGGTGGTGTTYAGTGCCGCCATCCAAGCCACATCTTTCCTTTTTGCTGCTTCCCATGTTGCACGGACCAGTTCACCTGGTAGCTCTTTGGTGCATTCTGCCATATCCAGGGGACGACGAGAGAGGGTGTCTGCGTCGTCATGGACTTTGTCTGGTCTGTATCTGATGTTGAAGTGGAAGTCAGTGAGTTCTCCAACCCATCTGTGGCCCACTGCATTCAGCTTGGCTGTGCTCATGACGTATGTCAGCGGGTTGTTGTCCGTGTAGATGGTGAAATGTGGGGCGTATAAGAGGTAGTGTCTGAACTTCTCACACACACAGCAATGAACTTTAGTTTGTCGGAGTGAAAGTGGTAGTTCTCCGCAGGAGTGAGGGTTCTTGAACTATACCCAACGACGTGGAGACCCCCACTCTGCTGTTGGTAAAAGACAGCGCCAAGACCTTGTTCTTTTTCTCCCTAATTGGTAGTTGCAGTCTTGTCTCATCACTGCAACTCCCGTATGGACTCGGGAGAGGAGAAGGCCGAGAGCCGTGGGTCCTCCGAAACACAACCCAACCAAGCCGCAATGCTTCTTGACACAATGCCCACTTAACCTGGAAGCCAGTCGTACCAATGTGTCGGAGGAAACACCGTACACCTGGCGACTGTGTCAGCGTGCACTGAGTCAGGCACGCAACAGGAGTCGCTAGTGCGCGATGGGACAAACCCTCCCCTAACGYCGCTGTGCCAATTGTGCCCCTCCCCATGGGTCTCCCGGTTGCAGCCGGCTGAAACAGAGCCTGGACTAAAACCAAGAATCTCTAGTGGCACAGCTAGCACTGCGATGCAGTGCCTTACACCACGGCACCACTCAGGAGGCCTCAAGAACTTGTTCTGAGACGTTGGTGTAGAGTGTGATGGGTTGGTCAAAGTTTTTTTTGCTTTCCTAACTGCCTGTGTATATTGGTTCCTAACTTCCCTGAAAAGTTGCATATTGTGGGGGCTAGTCGATGCTAATGCAGTACGCCACAGAATGTTTTTTGTGCTGGTCAAGGGCAGTCAGGTCTGGAGTGAACCACGGGCAATATCTGTTCCTGGTTCTGAATTGTTTGAATGGGGCATGCTTATTTAAGATTGTATCACAAACTTTCCACAATGTGACAGTATAATGATAGGAGACAGGCGCAGGAATCCAAAATTCGTTTTTTTATTTCTCTACACAAAATAGCGTATGTCATGAACATGATGGGGTCGAAGCCCAAGACAAACACGTGTATATAACAGGGCTGCAACCCAAAACAAAGAGTAAGGTGTAAACCTCTGGGACGAGACCCGTAATAATGCGGTAACACGCAAGCCGATACAACAGAGCACAGGTACTCACAAGACCAGCGGACATGGAACAATAATCAACAAGGACAATGAGGAACATATATACACACATACTAATCAGGGGGAATGGGAACCGTGTGTGTGTGAATGTAATTAGACAACAGTCCAGGGTTGGTGGTAATGATCCAGTTCAGTGACGCCTAGAAGGCGGTGACGTAGACATCCTGAGCTGGTGAATGGAATGAGCAGCAGTACCGGGGGAATCSGTGACAGATATTTGTCCTTTGATGTGTCAGCAGTGTCATGTACATGAGATGGCAATGATGGCTGTGCAAGCAACTCAACAATAACCTCTGTAAAAAATATAAATATATTTAACCTTTCTAATAGCTACATCCATCCATCTCAATACTGAGCCAGCTAGCCACTAAACTGGGTCATATGGTAATATTATGAAACTGGACTTCATGGTGGATGCAATCAACTGATTCATCAGAAAAAAAGCATTGTTAAACGTAACATGTCTGGCCTAGCTTAACTTCTCTGCGCTACGGATCCCTTTAGCGGGATCATTTCCTAAACAACCGCTAAATTACAGGGCGCAAAATATTACAAAAAATATTTATAATCATGCAATCACAAGTGAAATATACKAAAACACAGCTTAGCTTGTTGTTAATCCACTCAGATTTTGAAAATATGCTTTGCAGCGAAAGCAATCAAAGCCTTTGTGAGTGTATCAATCAATGCTACAACAGCTAGCCCCAAATTAGCATGGTCACGAAAGTCAGAAAAGCAATAAAACTAAATCGCTTACCTTTGATAATCTTCGGATGTTTGCACTCACGAGACTCCCAGTTACACAACAAATGTTATTTTTGTTCGATAAATATTACTTTTATAACAAAAAAACACCATTTGGGTTGCGCGTTATGTTCAGAAAACKAAAGCCTCGTTCCGTTCGACGAAAATTCCAAAAAGTATCTGTAATGTTCGTAGAAACATGTCAAATGTTTTTTTTATAATCAATCCTCAGGTTTTTTTTAACAAACATAATCGATAATATTTCAACCGGTCCGTAACCTATTCAATAAAAGACAGAAAGAAAATGGAGAGCAACCCTTCTCGCGCGCAGGAACTAATCAGAGGACACCTGACTAGTTTTGAAAAATCTCGCTCATTTTTCAAAATAAAAGCCTGAAACTATGTCTAAAGCCTGGTCACAGCCCGAGGACGCCATTGGAAAAGGAATCTGGTTGATACCCCTTTAAAAATGGAAGTTATAAGTTATTTGGTTGGTTGTTATATTTCCTCAGGTTTTCGCCTGCAGAATCAGTTTGTTCTACTCACAGACAATATATTGACAGTTTTGGAAACTTTGGAGTGTTTTCTATCCTAATCTGTAAATTATATGCATATTCTACGATCTGGACCTGAGAAATAGTCCGTTTACCTTGGGAACGTCATTTAAAAATAAAAAAYATCTGACCCCTAGCGTCAAGAGGTTAACAGGCGAGTGTTAGCGCCATAAACTTAGCATATTTAGTTTCTTTCTAAACGTACACCTTTGTAATATATATCACACTTCGTTGGGGAGATATCAGGGCCTTTACAATCTAAATGAAGTAGAAAAGAAAAGACAATATAATCTTAGAGCTATAAATCAATAAGTTCAAAACAGAATATTAGCAGGGGCCATTTGGTCTAATGTTAGTCTAATGGCTAACCTAGCTTAGCCGCAAACCCAMTCATCTCTATGGTGAGAACAGTTCACACTATCAATTTACATACAATATAAGTGTGTACATTTATGTTTAAGTATCACTCAGATAACCATTTAAACTAACATTCCCTATAGATAATGATTGTGTACACTACATACCACGACAAGAAATAAAATGGAGACAGGAGGAATCGGTTAAAGTTGTCACAGGCGTCTTCCTCTAGTTAAAGAGGCTCCATGGTCAATCTGATATCTGCATTGGCCGTGCAGCATTTACGATGATATGGCTTCTGCAGAATCCAGGGCATGAATACTTCTTGTGCTTCGCCAAGCAGCGCAGAGCTGTTTTGAAGCAAGTTGTCAAGGAAGTGAGTATGTGTTTCAACAGGACCTCCCGCCCTCACCTACCATCATGTCAATGCGGAGCTATACGGAGCCCTCATCGTTACAAAATCTGAGAAGCACACGGCGATGCGGTACAGAGCTCAATTTGCCTCTGCATGCCTCCAGAGGATCCACATTTGCATCAGACCATCCATATGGCGCCTCCAACCACATTTTTGGACCAAGCATAAATTGGTTCTTAGAGGGGAGACAAAGCAAACCGCTGCACTCCGCCCTCTGTTGGCGACAACAAACAATTCCCAATGGAAATCTTTGGAGGACTCGCCCAAAATAAGAGTGGATTACAACAATATCCAAAACATGTTCTACATAAAATGTGATATAATCTTATGGGCGTCACACATGCACAAACACGTGCATTCAACGCACTCACACATTTTGTAATATTGGATCTGCAGAATGGTCCATATTTTCCAGGAGTAACTGAATCCAACCTTGTTCAGGAAACACAGTAAGTCTTTGCAATGTGTACTCCAACATACTTTGATATTCAATCAAGCAAAAATAAACAATGACCTAATATCAATAATCATCCCATAAATAGACATTCGCCTCCAGTATGTAGGTGGGGGGGGGGGGTTCTAATAGTCAGGAAAAAACAAAACATTGAGGCTACGTGATCATTTCTTGCATCCACTGTAACATACAACCAGGGAAATAACCAATTGCCAAAACTCACTGGGCACACACTGGTTAAATCAATGTTTATCCATTCATTTACATTTGTTATTTTACCAGGTAAGACATTGAGACCAAGGTCTCTTTAAAATGTGTCCTGCACAATACAACAAATATACATGTACACATTAAAATACATAAACAGTCATGGGAAGCACAAGTAAATAACCCAGAAACATTCCTCCATAAATATGTCCCCAATCAATACTCTAAACTGTCCAAATAACACCAGAACATTATGATTGTATTTTGAATTGTTCCAGCAATGCAGTGCTTTAAAACTAAAAGCTGATTTACCTAGCTAGGTGGAGACCCTAGGAACCTCAAGAGTTAACCAATCCTTTGAATGGGTTAGGCAACTCCGGTGTCAATACTTCAACAGCACAGTTAGCTAAGACAGACGTTGATGAAGTAGGACCTTGTAAACAAAAAGGGAGTAATGTAGAGATACTGGTCTTTAGCGAAGTCCAGCCAACCTTCTGATGATACAGGATGTAGTGATGAGTATCAAAACTGTCACCTGGAACAAAACAAAGGGCACTATGGTAGAAAGCATCCAAATGTTCGAGTAGTAGCAGCTGCAGTTTGCTAAATAATGTTCCTGTTCTTGATTATGGTAATAAGTTTACTGAATAATATGCTTCCTACTGCTTAGAGAAACACACAATCTGTTTGTAGAAAAATCCAACTTTAAATCTCAGCTTCTTAACCAGCTCCTCCATATGTTTCTTAAATGTGAAATCCATATCAGACATCAATGCCTAAGTATTTATATGTGTGAACACATTSAATTGGATAACTAAATTAAATCACTTGAACCAACGTGGAATATACATTAAATTGAAGTCCTTGCCCCAGTGGGAATACAGTGCCTTGCAAAAGTATTCATCCCCCGTCACATTTTTCRTATTTTGTTGCATTACAACCTGTAATTTTAATGGATTGCTATTTGGATTTCACGTAATGGACATACAAWGTAGTCCAAATTGGTGAAGTGAAAGAAATAACTTGTTTCCAAATAATTCAAAATAATATAGAAAAGTGGTGCATGCATATGTATTCACACCCTTTGCACCAGATCTTATTTAGGGGTTTCATAGCAACCAATTACCTTCAGAAGTCACAAATTTAGTTAAATAAAGTACACCTGTGTGCAATCTAAGTGTCACATGATCTCAGTATACACATGTTCTGAAAGGCCCCAGAGTCTGCAACACCACTAAGCAAGGGGCACCACCAAGCAAGCGGCACCATGAAGACCAAGGAGCTCTCCAAACAGGTCAGGGACAACGTTGTGGAGAAGTACAGATCAGGGTTTGTTTAAAAAAAGATATCAGAAACTTTGAACATCCAGCAGAGCACCATCAAATCCATTAAAAATAGAAAGAAATATGGCACCACAACAAACCTGCCAAGACCAGGCAAGGAGGGCATTAATCATAGAGGCAACAAAGAGACCAAAGATAACCTGAAGAACTGCGAAAGCGCCACAGTGGGAGTTGGAGTATCTGTCCATAGGACCACTTTAAGCTGTACACTCCACAGAGCTGGGCTTTACAGAAGTGGCCAGAGAAAAGACATTACTTAAAAATAATAAGCAAACACATTGTGTTCACCAAAAGGCATGTGGGAGACTGCCCAAACTATGGAAGAAAGTACTCTGGTCAGATGGCCAAAAAGCTCAATTTTAGTCTCAAGGAAACTATGTCTGAGCAAACCCAACACCTCTCATCTCCCCGAGAACACCTTCCCCACAGTGAAGCATGTGTGGCGCATGTTTTTCAGAGACTGGGAAACTGGTCAAAATTGAAGGATTGATGGATGGCGCTAAATACAGTGAAATTCTTGAGGGAACCTGTTTCAGTCTTCCAGAGATTGAGACTGGGACGGAGGTTCACCTTCCACAGGACAATAACCCTAAGCATACTGCTAAAGCAACACTCAAGTGGTCGAAGGGGAAACATCTAAATGTCTTGGAATGGTCCAGACCCCAATCCAATTGAAAATCTGGTATGACGTAAAGATAGCTGGCTAGATTGCCAAGATTATAGAGACATACCTCAAGGGACTTGCAGCTGTAATTGCTGCAAAAAGTGGGCTCTACAAAGTATTGACATTAGGAGGGGTGAATAGTTATGCATGCTCATGTTCTGTTTTGTCTTATTTGTTTCACAATAAAAATATTTAGCATCTTCAAAGTGGTAGGCATGTTGTGTAAATCAAATGATACACCCCCCCCCCCCCCCCCCCCCCCCCCTTCAAAAAATAGCAATTATAATTCCAGGTTGTAAGGCAACAAAATAGGAAAAATGCCAAGGGGGTGAATACTTTGGTTGCCAAATCAAATCACATTTTATTGGTCATATACACATATTTAGCAGATTATATTGTGGGTGTAGCGAAATGCTTGTGTTCCTAGCGCCAACAGTGCAGTAATATCTAACAATTCACAACAATACACACAATTCTAAAAGTAAAATGGAATTAAGAAATATATAAATATTAGGACAAGCAATGTAGGAGTGGCATTGACAAAAACACAGTAGTGTTCTACAGAGTGCAGTCCATGAGGAGGAGATGCACTGCAGAACTTAATGCAACTGGTGGCCACACCAGATACTGACTTACTTTTGATTTTGACCCCCYCCCTCCTCTCTTTGTTCAGGGACACATTCCATTTCTGTTAGTCACATGTCTATGGAACTTCTTCAGTTTATGTCTCAGTTGTTGAAATGTGTTACTCAAAAAGGTTCGCTGAGTACAGGAATAGGAAACAGTGGTACCGGCTTAAATAGCTTGATTAGGTTTACCAGTTAATTGACAGGTGTGACAGGTTTTGATATACTCCAAAATATCCCTCTTTAACCTAGGCAAAAATAAATGTCTTAATATGCGACTGTAGGTTTTCCTCACGCCTATATGTCCATCAACATCGTTGTGGGAAGTTAAGCTTCATGATTTGGCACTAACCGGTACAACAACCTGACTAATAGCCTCCCCCACAAAACAACCACCATGAGACACCCTCTTTCTCATCAGGACATCCTCCTGGAAAGAATACCCATATAATACCCAACTGTTCCAGATGCACAATTTGGTCACGCAACTCTACTAATGTGGGGTCAGCCCGTTGCTCCTTGATTAGATCGGAGCGGGGTACAGATAACACGATAACAGGGAAAGTAGTGACAGATTTCTTTGGGCCATTCTCGTTAGCCTGTGCAGTGACCAGATCGCCACAGCTCATAGAACGCATCACTGCACACGCAGAGAACACCTCTGGGAAACTCTGCGCTCTCTCATCAGGAATCCCTACAAAWGATGGCTTAGCGGAAACCACGAGTGTATGAAACATGACAGGCCATACACGCTCACCAGCCAAGTTATTCCCAAGGTTAACGTCAATAGAGTGTTCAAACCTATTCCCTTAAGTAAAACCCTATTCCCCAAATCAGTCTCAGCAGAGAAGGGTAACAGACTCCAACGCAAACAACTCAGAGGCACCTGCATCTCACAGAATCTGCACTGGCACTAGGTCACTAACATTGACACAAAACCCTTTGTAATGAAATACGGACTTTCGCATGCCCCTGGGCATCAGACCGTGTCAGGAGTAAGCTAATGTGGGACAGGCGCTGCTAACGCCGTAGGCTTAGGTTTAACGTAAGTGCAAGTACTGAATTTACCCTTAGCCCTGAAAACAGGGCATTCGTTTTTCCAATGACCTGAACCCTGACAGTAGTGACACTCTTGACCAAAGTCAGCGTTACCACGGAAGTCAGACAACCCTGGTTGAATGAAACTCTGCCCGTGAACCAGAGTATCTTAGTGAGCGAGGCCTAAATCTCTCCGAACACCCCCACTCACTTCGAATACAGGTCTCTGCAAAGACACTTGAGTCAAAACATACTCGTCTGTCAAAACCGCAGCTTCAGAGATAGTCTTCACTTTTCGTTCGTGTACGTGGCTATACAATCAGGGATTGTGTCCTTAAATTGCTCTAGCATAATCAGATCACACAGCCCCTGGACAGTTATAACCACAGAGGCGGAACACCAGCGATTAAACTGAAGATAACTCTCGCACAAACTCAACATGAGTCTGTTTTTCAGCCTTTTTAAAGTTCTATATCGTTGGCAGTAAGCCTCAGGAACCAATTCATAAATCTGTAACAGCCATTTTAACCTTATAACTGACACTATCAGCTACACTAAGAGCTGCATTTGCTTCCTGTGCTTTACCAGTCAACACACACTGCAACATTAAAGTGCGATCAGAATCAGGCCAACTCCTAGTGTCAGCAACACCCTCAAACAATGAAGAGAACGTTTCAGGGTCCTTCTCATAAAATTTTGGCAACTAAGTTCCCAACAATATCAAATTAGTCTGGGGCACGACCAAGAGAGGAGCAACCCCTAGGTAAATCTGGGTCACCTTCCCAGAGAAAACTCTACCCCGAGAGCTTACCTTCCCTAACCAACTCTAGCCACTCTTGTTGCAGCTTGATTTTGGGACCCTCCAAATCCTGTTTAAAGTCCAATTCCTTTTCATACTTTACACGATCATGGTCTAGCTGTAACAGAAGCAGTCCTTTCTGCTGTTCAAAAAGACGACTACTAGGGATAACAGATGGAGCGGCCATTGAAACAAAATGGGGAGACGACTGGGGAGGTGGCAAGTCCTGAGGCTGCCCCAGTGTTTACTTCAAGAAGACCACTCTCCATCAGATTGGCCTTCAATATCAACCTAACAGAATGTTTTAGACGTTGATCACTAATCGCAAACTTGTAGTGTTTTGCAATATTCAAAAACTGTTCTTTAGTACATCATTCTAACAGTTCCTCTGATAGACGAGTTAATTCACTTTCTACGTTAAGACGCCATAGTCACAAGTAAATACAAAAAAAAACCTTGAGCTTCCCCTCTGCTGGGCACACCAGACCACAAAAGAAACGCCAATCACACTGGGCACCACAGGAGAGAAATTAGATATATATGGAGCGTCCCCAAATCCTACAATAACTCAACCCTAGTCTTCGTGCGGATTCGCGGTGGGTAATTATACACTGTAACCTGCTGGCAAGGGGGGGGGGGGGGGGGGGGGAGCACACCGGCAGATTCCCCCCAAGCCACAGATGTGCCCCCGAGACAACTGCTCACAAATAACAAATAAAATAACCATGCCCAACGTATTTCAAAGTGAAATATGTCACAATGGTTAACAGGGGAAAGAGAGGCTATAGCGCCAGGTAGCATGTAGCACTACCCCACCCAAATGTCCCACTGAGGTAACACAATACACATACTAGTAAGCCCAATAAAACTAGTATTAGGCCCACTGGCACTCTACCAGGCAACACACTTGTTTAATGACATCACCGGACAACCAAATATCACTGATATGCATCTAAGGCATTATACCAAACACTTATAAGAATGTGCCATGAATACCAACCAAAGCGCATTCCAATAAGTATTAACCCACCATATGCAACAAAATACTATCACAACAATGTCTAAGTACCAACCTTATGATCCAAATGACTCGCACCACAAAGCGAGGATCAAACTTTTCAGATCCCGGACGAGCCTCCACTTGTCACAAACCAGCTCAAAGTCCGTAACAAAAAGGGAGACAATGTGGAGATAAGGAATAACAAAAAACATATTTATTAACTTTAGTAACCTAAATACAATTAACAATGGTGTGTGTGTGTAGTCAGTAATATAAGTGAGTGGTTGCGTGCATAGATGTGATAATGAGGGGTGTTGAAAGGTGCCAAAGCAAACAAGCAGCCACAAAAATACCACAAAAGAAATATATATTTATATATATTTTTTAAACGACAAAAAAAATAAAAATAAAAATAAACCACAACAACCAAAACCCAACAGTGTGTCTGCATGGAGAGAGTCTCCTTAATTAAGGGGGAAAATGTTTTTTTATTCCAGGACACACCCGAACCCAGGTGTGTCCCATTTCACTCCGCCCKCCAACATCCTATTAAGGAAAGCAAGAGCAAAGAGAATGATTTTGGCAGACATATGAGAAGGTCATCACATGTTCATACAAATATTTACACATGTTAAGTTTGCTGAAAATAAATGCAGTTGACAGTCAGGGACATTTCTTTTTTTGCTGAGTTTATAAAGGGCAGCAGCCTCTAAGGTGCAGGGTTGAGTCACCGGGTGGTAGCTGGCAAGTGATGGCTATTTAACAGTCTGATGGCCTTGAGATAGACACAGTTTTTCAGTCTCTAAGTCCCAGCTTTAATGCATCTGTACTGACCTCACCTTCTGGATGATAGCGGGGTGAACAGGCAGTGGCTCGGGTGGTTGTTGTCCTTGATGATCTTTTCGGCCTTCCTGTGACTGTGCTGTAGGTGTCATGGAGGGCAGGTAGTTTGTCGCCGGTGATGCGTTGTGCATACCGCACCACCTTCTGGAGAGCCTTTTGTTTGAGGGCGGAGCAGTTCCCGAACCAGGCTGTAATACAGCCCGACAGGATGCTCTCAATTGTGCATCTGTAAAAGTTTGTCAGGGTTTTGGGTAACTGAATGCTTTTACAGATGGCACATTTCAGGCAGGCTGATAATGCAAATGCTTTTGTTTCTCACGATTTTAAAGCGTAGGATGTGCCACATTTAGAGCTCAAGAGTCACTCAAGGACAGTCTGAGAAATAATTTTGACCTTTTGTAAAGATGACGATGCAAAAATGATATTTACAGCGCATATATTACCTCGAATGACAATGTCAGATTTTGATTTGGTAAAAACACAATAATAAAAAAATTGTCCAATAAAACGAGGTAATTTCTGTATTTGTCTTAGACATTCCACAACTATCGCCACATTTCCACCTTAAATTTCAGACACATCGGGTGAGTTCGTTTTGCATGGCTCTGTGCCCCGGTTTCTGGAGATCCCATTCAAGGACCAATGGAATTAGGCTTCTTAAACGCGTTAAGGCCGCTCAGCTGGGGCACCGGGCCAAGCAAAATGAATTCGCCCACTCTCCAAGTCCCATCCAATCAACTATTTCTCAGATCAGCTGATTCCTTAGCTGCCATTTTGTCTGCCGGACATAGGCAGAGAGAGAAGCCAAGCAACAGCAACTAGACATCAAAGAACTGGAATAACGAAAAAGCAGACGATGTGAGTTGGCTGTCAAGTCCCATCGGTAAACGTTACTGAGATTTGGGGTTTGAAAGAAAATTGGATCCAATTTTATGGATATATCGGACTAATTACGTAAAACAAAGGAGTCTTTCACTCCTGGCACGAAACTCGAAGGAAGCGAGTTGAGAAAGAACCCGTCAGCTAGCTAGCTTTTAGCAGTAGTGCTAGTAGGAAGGCTAGCCAGCGGTCTTCTGTTTTGTCTCCCTTGGTTCCGTCTGCGTCAAGTCTGAAGCTCAAGACAAATTGGCAAGTTTGGCAGTTTAATGTTGGTTCACCATCGTCGTTATGTGTCGCTCGAAACCAAGGGACTGCTCTGTTCAATGTAGCCCAAACACACAAAACGTCAGTGGAAGTTAAAGTCAAGAACTCGGAAGAAGGATTTGGTGTTAACTAACGTTAGATAGTTAGCTCGCTATTAACAGTTATCTAGCTAACTTAGCTGAACTTTGATTTGAATTCCGGGCACATAGGTAGCTCGCCAGGCAGTGGACTGTGCTTTGTCTCGCTAATTGAACGTTGGCATCTAGGCTGCTAGTTATGTTTATTTGTAGCCATCGAGCAAACATTAATGTTTACAAATTGCACAGTGGGGCTCTTTCCTGGATCGAATGCTCCAACGGAAATATAAGTTAACACAAGCTAGCCCATATTTGTTAGGTAGTTGTTTTATTATACAGAATATATACCTTGCTAATTATATAGTTATTTAACTGCTCACTGATTTGCCATTTCAAGAGGATCGGGGCAGATAAAGCTAGTTAAATTATTATTGTGCGCTGGATTTGAACTACCTTAGGTAACGTTAGCTAGCAAAAACACACATTGCAACAAATACATTTTTCAACGACAATGGACTAGACGTCATACCATTTTTTTGTTGTCAAGGAACCGATTGACGTGGCCTGAAACCGTCACACACTTGTCATCACTGGTGTTACGTGCGTCAGCTAATATCCAATCATTGGACCGTGTGTGTGTGTTGATCATCTAGCTAATTATTGTGGGGTTTGTAGCGAAACATTGAAACACAATGTCAGGACAGTCTATAACGGATCGGATCGCCGCGGCACAGCACAGCATGACCGGGTCGGCTATTAGCAAAGCCGTGTGCAAGGCCTCGACGCACGAAGTCAGCGGTCCCAAGAAGAAACACCTTGATTGTGAGTATCGTGTGTGTGTGTGTGTGTGTGTGTGTGTGTTGTGTGTGTGTGTGTGGTGGGGGGTCTGTCGCTGCCTGCATGCATGCGCGCGCGTGTGTGTTGTCTGTATGTTTCTGTGTGTGAGCTTTGATCAGAAGCAGACATGCCAATAATGTAGCTAGCTCGCTACATTGTTGCATTCCATTATAGTGAAGCTGCTTCCCTAGCTATAATTCACTGTAGCAGGCAGACACTATCTTAACTGACATCTGGCAATGCATTTCTGCGGATGATTATGGTGCATCCCCTGCTGTCCATGTCTGGACAGTACACACTGGTAATTAATTTTGTTAGTATGGTGGGTGGTGGTAGCTTATACTGGTCTCCCATGTTGTCTTTGCCATTCCTTCCTGGTCATAACATTTTAAAACGTGTGTCTTATCCAGAGCGACTTACAGGAGCAGTTAGGGTTAAGTGCCTTACTCAAGCACACATGGACAGATTTTTCACCTAGTCGGTTCGGGGATTTGAACCAACAATCTTTAGGTTACCGGCACAAAACTTTAACAGCTAGGCTACCTGCCGTATGATGGAATATGTTTCTTGTTTCAACTGCCTTTCTTTCTGCAAATCCAATTTCCCTCAGGAACAATAAAGTTTAATTTGAACTTGAGGTCTAGTCGTGTTCCAGGCTATTGGCTCATTATTTGTGCTGTAATGTCACCACTGTCTATGTGAAGACACTAAAGGTCATTGAGGAAGCAGGTTCAATGAAAGCGAAGTTCAAGTATAAAAAGATAGTTGATGAGTCAAGCCTCTGGATAGATGTTACAGGAAGCAGAGGAGGATACTTCTTCTTTGCAGCTGTTAGAATGCTAAGGATTGCTTTATAGTGTTGTCATAACTGGTGTCCCCACACTACTCTGCTATAGCAATACAGGATGTTGCTCTGTTAAAATGCTTAGGAAAACTTTAGACTGGTGTTGAATGCTTAGTACAATGCTAGACTGGTGTTGTATAATAACTGGTGTCTCCACTCTGCTGTCAAAATTGTTTAGCAAGCTTTAGCTAGGCTATATTACATTGTATCAACTGTAGTATCTTAACTGGTGTCCCCACACTTATCAGTTGCAGGCAGAAGCCATATCACCAGCCTAGCCTGATGTATACACGCCATTGGAGAAAATAAATTGTGTTTTGAAGCCATTTCCTAGAGAGAGGGTTGGCACAATTACCATATAACTGTTTAACTGACAGTTGTGAATGAAGACAGTCACGGAAATAAAATAACCCTCATTACCCCAAAACTTTTTTGTTGTTGGTGTGTGTGTGGTACACACAGCTGGCTGAAGACAGGATGGCCGGGCATTTGTGTTGAGTCCATTTCTGCGGTAATATGGAATGTTCTGGGCATTTTTTTTACCTCAAAATCGTTATCCAGATCATGTTACGAACTAAGGATGCAAATTCCGGTCAGTTTTGCTGCCGACTAACCAACCCTCATATTAACTGGTCAACAAACGGTTKCATTTTTTTCAAACAATAACATGGGGTGACTACATAGAATACCAGATGGGGGCGCTTTCCATTCAGCACCACAGAGCTCCGCTGACTATACCGGTTTCGGATGAGCTTTGGCTCTGCATTTGAGTTGCTGTCCATTCAGAGGTGATGAATCCAGGCGCAGCATTGCATTCGCTGATATCGGCATTTGATGTCGGCCTTGTTGTGACTTCATAACTTATATTTAGAGCAGGAATCATCAACTAGATTCAGCTGCGTGCACTTATAATTTTTTTTCTTAAGTCGATAGTCAGGGAGCCGGAACATAATTAGAAATAATTTGTAGACTTCAAGTTGACCGCAAGAAGCCAAGACTGATATAATATTTGACTAAAACAATCATTTCAAACCTTGCTTAAATTTGTTTACGATCACATAGATGGGTTAGCTGACAATGTCACAAAAACGATTCGCTTGCTTCCTTGGGGCAGAAGTCGGTGTGTTGTGATTCTGGATGGCCAGATTACAAGCACGAAGGACAAGAAAATGCGATGTACGGAATAGAGGTCGACCGGGCCGATTTCAAGTTTTCATAACAATCAAACCGATTTGCCATTTTTTATTTTTTTTACACCTTTATTTAACCTTTATTTAACTAGGCAAGTCAGTTAAGAACACATTATTATTTTCAATGACGGCCTAGGAACGTTCTGCCTCGTTTAGGGGCAGAACGACAGATTTTTAACCTTGTCAGCTCGGGGGATCCAATCTTGCATTAATTACATTGCACTCCACGAGGAGCCTGCCTGTTAGCGAATGCAGTAAGCTAAGGTAAGTTGCTAGCTAGCATTAAACTTWTCTTATAAAAAACAATCAATCAATGACTGTCATTGCTCCAATGTGTACTTAACCATAAACATCAATGCCTTTCTTAAAATCAATACACTAGTATATATTTTTAAACCTGCATATTTAGCTAAAAGAAATRCAGGTTAGCAGGCAATATTAACCAGGTGAAATTGTGTCATTTCTCTTGCGTTCATTGCACGCAGAGTCAGGGTATATGCAACAGTTTGGGCCGCCTGGCTCTTTGCGAACTAATTTGCCAGAARMTTACGTAATTATGACAACATTGAAGGTTGTGCAATGTAACAGGAATATTTAGACTCATGGATGCCACCCTTTAGATAAAATACGGAACGGAATAAACGTTTTGTTTTCGAGGTGATAGTTTCCGGATTAGTCAAAGGTATATGGTTTAGAGAGAAATAGTCGACGCGTTATAATTCCTGTAATAACTTGCGGCTGAATTTGAAAGGGGTTCCTTCGTTATTTTACCGGCCATGTCTTCCATAGAGAATGTCTTGATCTACTTCAAATAAGGTCTGTGTTTCGTGCAGGCTTAAACCGCCTCGACGTTTTGATACCCGTGTAAATCTCACTAGGATAAGGTAACGTTTGTCAACATATTTTCATAAATCCACTCTACAATTTTTTTTAAATCTTTGCTTATATTTAGCCAATATTGATCAGAGTTACCTTGTCCTATGGATATCTACACAGTTATAAAATTGGCACGGTGATGTAAGCCTACACGAAACACAGACCTTATTTTAAGTGAATCTAAAAAATATCCTATGGAATAAATGAAGGAACCGCTTTTCAGATTTTGCTAGGTGTCATGGGAATTATGACTCGCACTTTGGTTGTCAATTCTTACCATGCACATTATTAAAATAGGATTTCCTGCATATAGAAATTAAAGTTTTTGTTGTCAACGTTCATCACAGGTAACTTAAACTCTATTTTTATTCAAACAGTTGAGAGTATTTGTCTCCTAAGCAGACTCTTCAGTATCATTGTCACTTCAGAGCTGTGTGCGTGTGTGTATTTATGTATTATATTAAGTTAAAATAAAAGTGTTCATTGTTCATTCAGTATTGTTGCAATTGTCATTATTACAAAAATGTGTGTATGATTTTTATATATATATATATATATATATATATATATATATATAACGCTCTGAATTTACGAACTGACAATCTGGCAACAATCTGAATTTACAAAGGCCCAGAGGACACTCTGGCGCTCCAGATTGAATTGACGAACACACCCTAAATACCATACTATGATTTGTTTTATATTAAAATGGTCAAATATAAACATATAGCTTCTTAGCTTGTCCAATTTGTCAAGCAATAATTTTTTCTAATGGAATGGTTATTACAGTGACCGTGGTCATTTGGCTGGCCAATAAGTCACCCAAAATTCCTTGACTGTCATAGCCCTGCCAAGAGAGGATGCTGTGTAGTAGGCCTAGATTGTTTATTGTCATGGTTATAACTTGAACTGGTATGATTTCTTAGTGTCTCGTGACAGATTTATGTAGGTTTATTCGGATTAAAGAGGGTTCTAACAGGGACACCTTGGTGCGATTTCTATTTATATATGTACATAAACTTCTCAATTTACATTAGCAACGGTCTTTCATGTGCTGAGAGTTTGGGTATTTGGCAACGGAGTTTCTTGCACTGCAGTTTAAAATGTATCGTACATATCCCAGTAACGTTAGCCAGTAGCTAAGCATGCGTACAACAATATGATTGTACTATGCAAGCAACTTTTCATTTGAACTATATTACATTCTTGAATAATGCAACCAAAACCACATTACGCTCTTGAATAATGCAGCAATTCACAAGCATGTGCGTTTTCTCTTCAGTATACTAAAGCCCATTTACTACTAGCTACCCCTCATACGAATATTAAAGTTCAGTAGGTCTACCTTACAACATTGGAACAAACCAAGCTTCKTTTTGATCAATATCATGCAAATCATTACATGTGTTAAAAGCTAATTGCGACTGAAAACATGGGTAATTCACTGCGAGTTGACATCAGCCAGCCATAGTGCACAGCTGACTGTTATATTTTTTTCATAAAGATACGATCGTTTCAGAATGTAATAGGCTGTGAACATTAAAGCAAGTCTCAAATATAAGGAAAATGTCTACATTTCAGCTGTTTCAAAAACATTGCTCTGCTAGTTTTACTCTAGGAGTGTTGGGCTCAATGAGACAGTTCTGTTTACACTGCCAAGCTCGGAGGGGGGTGACTCGAGGAAGGCTTGCCCGTGACCTCCGGAGGTAGCGAGTTTACATTACAGTAATGTCTCTGGAGAATCGATAACTCTCGAATCTCGTCAATGTAAAAAGAGCCTGAGAGTGCAGGCCTAGGTCATAGGCTGCCCTATAGCAAAACATGACCAGATAACTGTGCATTCCCTTTGAAAAGAAGGGTTGGCAAAATGCTTGATTTTGTTGCTACAATTCTGATATTTTGCATGGCAGTATGCAATGATTTTGTCCAATTGATTGTGAAAATGCACTGACGAGGGAAGAAGTTTGTTGAAATGTGGCTTGATTGAACCATATTATGTMTAAATGTGTGGTGATTGGTTGAAATTGCGAGCCCTCTTGTGCTGTGGCAATAATATTGTTTATGATTTGACTCTTTTATGCAGAAGTAGTGCAGTGATTAGTCAAATTTGCAAGCCCTCGCATAGCCTAATTCTATATCTCATTGCATGTGACTTATGACTACTTGCTATGCTGCCAGAATAGCCCTTCTCAACCATGACAAATGACACCCTATTCCTTATATGGGCCCTGGTCAAAAGTAGTGGACTATAAAGGTAATAGGAGGCCATTTTGGATGCAGCTACAGGCTAGCTTGAGTCCACTACTAATGCAGCTTATCGTTGACCAAGGAAACGGGCTGCGTAGAAGTGTGTGTGTGTGTCTCTCGAGGTCTTTTGTGTCTTTAGCACCTTCTCGGAAATGAAGTAGGGGGGCACCTCGAGTGTCCCTTTCTCCATTGATAATGTGTGTGTTGCTATTGCGACACTTTGTTAAAGGACAGAAATGTAACATTGGTTCATGTGGCTGACGCTTTAAAACGCATTTTACTGCATCTATCCAGTGTATGTGAGAATGTATTTTTATTTATTTATGTTTTTACATTTGTTTTATGGATATGATATGTGAACTATTGTGATAGTGAGTCCCCATTGCAAAAAAAATAACTGTCTGCAGAATCACTGTCCTAACCTTAACCTGTATGTGAGCCAGAACAGGGTTAATTGTGGAGCCAGCTAGGTTTTAGCAAGCAGCCAAGTGCTGGGCCCTAAAGACAGTGGAAAAACACTTTCAAACACAGGTCGGAAAAGGATACTGCTCTGTAGTAGTCCAAGTGTGTATAACGTGTGTGTATGTGTTTCTTTGTAGTGGACTCCTGCCTAACTGTCTAGGAGCTGTGTGGAACATTTCAGTGCTCCTGTCCTCTACACGTGTTCACGTTAGGGTATTTTTAGCCTGGCTCGCAGGGTCCTTTGGCCGTGTCTGTGTCTGTCGGCTTGTTGTGTTCCTTTTAGACTACATTCCTCCCCCTCCCCTGGCTCTCTCTCACTGTCCTCTACAGTCGTAGAAAGTGGAAGGAGTAAGGCTGGGTGATTTTTAATATTTTTTTAAAATCAAATTTGATTATTAAAAATTCTAAATGCCTATACCGCAAAAAAAAAGTTTTTTTCGTTTGTGCGTTCATGTCCGCTTGTTCTCATGTTCTATTTTTGCTCTCGTCTCTTTCGTTTCTCTGTGCTGTGTGCACCTTCCCATTTACACCAGAGATCTGTATATTATGTCTTCGCCCTAACAATGGGAGTCGTTTACCCAAAGGTGGAAAGGCAGGCGACAAGCTTAGATCCAAAATAAGCCCATAGAAATATATTGGCTTTATTTTGGACAGATGTTAGCGAGAGTGCTTCGCCTCTTCCTCTATGGTTTACACACACACACCAAGACCTTTTCCACAGATATAATAATGAGACTGATATTTCACCTGATGCATAAATGTGAAACATCCGTTTGGTGGCCGGCAGTGGGAGAAGATGGAGCGAGATGGATTTCGGCCGACACTCTGCACATTTTCTCATCAATGAAACATTTGAACTCCATACAGTTTTCTGTTTCCGAAACTAGAGACTGTAACAGAGTGCACTAAGTTTGGTGGAATTGACATAATTATTTATAGAGATTACTTTGTTTAGGACGAGTGCACAAGGTAGTGGGRGTTTTCCTAATGAACAACGTTATGCACAAATGGTCCTCGTCTCTTCTTGGCGGTAGCTAGCTAGCTTGTCCCAAGGAGATCTATTGGGTTAGTTAAAAAAATATATATTTCCCTTCCCCCTGTCTCTCACACCAACAAAGTTGAGAGGTCACATATTCCTCTCTGACGAGRGGTTTCAACTCGCTATTTGCATTTGAAGTTTGGTCAAACTGAATTGGTCATATGGACACACACACATTGAGACATTTTTACTGTAATAGGGAAGTGTTTTTAACGATACCCTTTATGTCTCAACTAACTCAAATTGCGCGCAGAGCAGACACTCCTAAAACGAGAGTATCCAAATGAATGCTCCGTTTGTTGCGTGCGGTATTTGGGTGCCACGTACTGCTAGCAGTATTTTAGCCAAAGACTGTTATAATAGCTGTTTAATCTGTGTTTGATAAATGTGCAATAAGCCTAAAACATTATTATATAATGAATTGGCAACACATTTTCATTCTGAGAAATAAGGTAGGCCACTTTATTTCAACATCTGAAGAAAGTGGACAGACAGAAGTTATGGGTAGGTAAGAACACATCCGCCACACTGATCCTCAACACGGGGGCCCCTCAGGGGTGCGTGCTCAGTCCTCTCCTGTACTCCCCGTTCACTCATGTCTGCACGGCCAGGCACAACTCCAACACCATCATTAAGTTTGCAGATGACACAACAGTGGTAGGCCTGATCACCGACAACGATGAGACCTGGGGAGGTCGTCAGAGACCTGACTGTGTGGTGCAAGGACAACAACCTCTCCCTCAACGTGATCAAGACAAAGAGGATGATTGTGCTCTACAGGAAAAGGAGGACCGAGCACGCTCCCATTCTCTTCGATGGGACTGTAGTGGAGCAGGTTGAGAGCTTCAAGTTCCTTGGTGTCCGCATCACCAACAAAATAACATGGTCCAAGCACACCAAGATAGTCGTGAAGAGGGCATGGCAAAACAATTCCCTTCTCAGGAGACTGAAGAGATTTGGCATGGGTCCTCAGATCCTCAAAAGGTTCTACAGCTGCACCATTGAGAGCATCTACAGAGGGTAGTGCGTACGGCCCAGTACATCACTGGGGCCAAGCTTCCTGCCACCCAGGACCTCTATACCAGGCGGTGTCAGAAGGCCCTAAAAATTGTCAAACTCCAGCCACCCTAGTCATTTGACTTCTCTCTGCTACCACATGGCAAGCAGTACTGGAGTGCCAAGTCTAGGTCTAAGAGGCTTCTTAACAGCTTCTACCCTCAAGCCATAAGACTCCTGAATGTCTAATCAAATGGCTACCCAGACTATTTGTATTACCCCTTGTCTCTTTTATACTGCTTCTACTCTCTCTTATCTATGCATAGTCACTTTAATAACTCTACCTACATGGACATATTACCTCTACTAACTGGTGCCCCCGCACATTGACTCTGTACCGTTACCCCCTGTATATAGCCTCGGTATTGTTATTTTACTGCTGCTCTTTAATTAATTAATTTTGGAGGGTATTTTTATTAACTGCATTGTTGGATAGGGGCTTGTAAGGAAGCATTTCACTAAGGTCACACGCGCCGAATACAACAGGTAGACAAGAAGGTTGTGWGAYGGGTGTGTTCATAACAATTAAACTGTTCAACCTTATTAGCTAAAAAATCGATTCAAGTTAGCTTAACTTAAAATGTAAAGCTTCGCTGGCTAATCACCAGCACGTGGGCTTGAGATATTGTTGATGAGACCTGTGTTAACTTCTTGCGGCTCATTGGGACGCTAGCGTCCCATCTCGACAACTTCCGGTGAAATTGCAGAGCGCGAAATTCAAATGACAGAAATAGTAATATTCAACATTCATGAACATACAAGTGCCATACATCCGGTAACTTCACTAGGGTAGGGGGCAGCATTTGGAATTTCAGAAGAAAAGCGTGCCCAAATTAAACTGCCTGCTACTTAGGCTCAGAAGCCAGGATATGCATATATTTAGTAGATTTGGATAGAAAACACTCAAGTTACCAAAACTGTTAAAATAATGTCTGTGTATAACAGAACGGATATGGCAGGCAAAAACCTGAGAAATCCAACCAGGAAGTACTATTATTTTGAAAGGCTGTTTTTCCATTGAAAGCCTATCCACCATACAAAGACTTAGGACCCAGTTCACGATATCTATGGCTTCCTCTACATGTGGCCAGTCTTTAGTCATTGTAATAAACAACAAAGTACGCGCATTCATCAGAATGCGTAACAAACAAAATGAGAGCCACTTAGAAAAACTACAAATTCTAGCTCATTTTTCCAAAAACAATCCTGAAACTCTTTCTAAAGACTGACATCTAGTGGAAGCCCTAGGAACTGCAATCTGGGAGGTTTTCCCTTCATATAAAAAAATGACAGCCATAGGAATCAATGTTGGGCTGAATTTCTTTTTTTTTCTGGATGGTTTGTCCTCGGGTTTTCGCCTGCCATATCAGTTCTGTTATACTCACAGACATTATTTTAACAGTTTTAGAAACTATAGTTTTCTATCCAAATCTACCAATTATATGCATATCCTAGCTTCTAGGCCTGAGTAACAGGCAGTTTACTTTGGGCACGCTTGTCATCCAGACGTCAAAATACTGCCCCTAGCCCAAAGAGGTTAAACCTATGGGTTTAACCTTCTGAATTAATGATTTATATTGAAGATGGAAGCAGCCTCTTAATGAGTTCCAAGAGCCGATCTGTTACCCAACTATTATTATTTTTAATCCTGCATTATAATTATATGAAAGACCCTTAGTCTGTTTTTTTTAAATTTACAGTAGTGATGGACAGCTGGAGACATTTTGTTTTTCACAAGCGTAACAGCCTGTGAATTTGGCAAATAACGTTTCCAGGATGGGCTATTAGCAGGACAATTAGACTCTTCAACCTTTTTAGAAAAGGGTAGTCTAATAGCTGGCTCCTGTTGGTGTGAGGGGAAAAAAATCCCCCAGACGTTGTCAACTCCAAACCTCATACAACTGCAAAATGTCAGCTCAAGCATATACTGAACAGAATTAGTTTTTGTTTCATAAAATATTGATAAAAATATTATTTCAAAATGCCGATGTTTGTTTATTTCAACTATCAGCAGGACAATAGGGATGACATAACACTGAATGACAGAGCATGGGGACTGGTCTTGATAAATCAATCTGAATTTTATTTGGGAATGTTAGGATCATTTTACTCTGCACTTGCAGTCACTTAGTAGTTTAAGCATACAGCACTCTCGACCAGTCCCTTGTACAGCGCCATATTTTCCTTTCTGAAACCCTTAATTAAATCGCTTTAACCCTGATTGTAAAATTAATCAGATGATGCATTGGTCCAGAGCCAGGTGGTATTGGCTGAGAGTCAGGCGGAGTTTGACGCTTTGAAGAGGGCGAGGAACGAGATGGAGTCACAATCCATGCCAAGCACACCTGTGAGCTCTGGAACTCCACCTCCTATTTGTGGACTCTGCAAACAATGTGTCCTTGATGGGCAAGAAGCCATCCACCCTTGATGGGCTATCAGCAGGACAATGGACTCTAGCCGAGTTTAGGGATTTTAAATGTACACTATTAATCAGTGTTTGCGAGGCATGTCACTTCTCCTATATCTTTTGCGTAGCCCACCAAATGTGCTTTTTTCTAACCACATCTGGATGGATCCATAACGAATTACCATGGGAATATCACTGAATGACAGAGCATGGGGACTCATCTTTATAAATCAATCAGATTATGTGGAAATGTAAGGATTATTTTGCTCTTCACTTAGTAGCCTAGGCCTACTCCCGACCGGTCACGTTGTACAGCACCATATTTTCCTAACTGAAACCCTTAATTTAATCTCTTTAGCCATGATTGTAAAATTAATCAAGGCTCCCTTTTTGTTATTAAGTCTTAGAACGACGATGCTTGACTTTATTTAGAGACATGGATGACTTGTGATGACATGCACAAATTGAAGAGTGATTGATTGATGTACTGAATATTTAAGTAGGACTTTATGCCAATAAGTAATTTGCTTTGAAACCGCTACAGTAACAAATGCATTTTCATTTTCTTGGAATAGAAACACAAGGTCCTGTGCCATATTTTCTGAACGGAAACCCTTAGGCCTAAAGTACATCGGCTACAGTAATACAGCTGTGTACATTCTTGGAATAGAAAAACCATAATATTCATCAAATTAAGTTGCGTTTCCAAAAATCAATCCCATATAGTCTGTTCTATTCCAGGCTCCCTTTGACTCTTAGGCCTACAGTACCATGTCATTTCTAACTTAGCTTCTCAACGATGCCCTTTGGTGTGCAAACTAGCACTAACTACCATTAATGGCAACAATGGCTGACACTTAAATAACGTGCCATAGAATTGAGGCAGCCCGCAAGCTGTGCTGCAGTACAACGCAACTTTTAAAGGAAGAACCACTGTAGATCAGCACTCCTACTCCCCTGGACTGAAGTGGTATCTCTTGGTTTGGCCTAAAGTCTTCAGCAATTGTAACCTGCTGCAGAGATTCAATAGGAGAAATGTAGCTTTATTCACATCATAGGCGTAATTCGATTTGAATACATGATTCAGTTGGATTGTTAGGAAGGCATACAGAACAGCAGTGGCTCCAGTTCAGAATGGATTTTGCTTCTTTCTCAGCAGCTCCATGCTCTGGTTTCCTTTTTCGCTCGCTCGCTCGCTCACACACACAACCCTCCCTCCCTTGATGTATCAGAACTGAAAATAGATTAGCTTCAATAAGCAATTGATCATTTCACCAGCGCCTGTGGTAGCAGAATTATTGTTTTGGTATTATGGAATGTTCWTCCATGTTTCATCCTTCTACACAGACAGAAATTCCATTGTGTTGTGGAGGAATCTAGAATCTCTTCCACGCAGACGTGGTTTTTAACTCGATCACAATCATGCCTGGGTCGTCATGAGAACGGAAACGCTGGGTAATCTAAAACAGTGAAAGACGGAGACACAAAAGGAGATAAAAAGGGAGAGGATTATCTTTATAGACTCAAGCTATTTCTAAACCATCTGTCTTTCCCTCTATCTCTCTCGTAGAGGGATTTGTGTATTCAAGCAGGGGAGTCCTCTTTTCGGTGTGTTTGAGGTAGGCAGGCAGAGAGGCAGCAGGAGATTAAGATATGCAAGGTGCTCCTCTTTTWAAAAAATATAATCTTCCCACTAGATAGCTTAGATAGATGACCGGATGTAGTCTGCCTTCCACCTGGTACCCTCCTTTCTCCCACCTGCCCCGCTGTCTGTCTTTACTTCCTCAGCTGTCTGACCCAGTGTACCATCTGGAAATATGTGTAGCAGTGGGGGGTGGGAAGGAGGGTACCAGGTGGAATGCTGTTGTATGCTATTAGCAAAAAGCATTGTCACCTGTAGCCCAACTGATGCACCATAGTGGCTCTAAATAAATAGGCTTAAGCATGGGGTTGCCTATATGTTTTTACCCTATTGGGCTAATCATTAGCCAGATCTCAAATGTGATCTTTTAGAATTCATCAATCTGTCTCTAACTATTTATGTCTGAAAAAACTTGCATAATCAGTGAATATAATTGTAGGCCTACCTGTTAGGGTGACTTTCGGGTAACCCACCACCCAGGGTAACACACCCCCTGCCTGTACTTTTCACAGAAACCACTTTGTCCCCCTCAACACTTTCCCTGGTTGCCACTACTCTTGCGCAATTAAAAATGTAATCTGTCTCATCACTAATTATTTTGAGGTAGGGTGGCATTTACCCTACAATTGACCCATGTTACATTTCCCTATGTGCTCATGGTGAATTGCAGAMCGGTAACTTGCTTAACTATGCCGCTGCTAAAAACTGGGTTTAAAATGGTGCAGTTCATGCATATTGAGGAGTTGAGAAATATCAATTAGGGAGCTAAAGTAAATGTGGACTGTTCTAGCATCTTCAAAGTGCGCCATGTTTTCATGGTCATTTTTTTGGCGTGGTGGCAATGATTTTGAATTAGCGCAGCGCCACAGCAAAATGACTGCAGCGGAAACACTGGTCTGACCACAGGTCAGGCTAGCCACCAGGTCCTAAAATGAGCACCCGCTACCTGCCAAATGCAGGTAGATTTTGGCTTTGGCAGGTAGGAATGTCTAATTCACCAGCCACATTGGCGGGTGGTCACACTCTGGGCTCTACAGTGCAAGTATTTCATAAAAATAGTCAAGTATGGGTGCAAGTTGTGATTTATAGCCAAATAAATGCTGCATTAGCTGTTTTAAAAAGTGTTTCTGACATTTTCTTTCATATTTGGTATTGCACAAAAARCTGAATTGTAACATTATAGCTATCCCACCTTGCGCAGCAACACTGCCTGTCTTGGGGGCTTTGAGCATTGTGAGTGAAGTGCTGAAAGTTACATTTTTAGAAGCAATGCGCACAGGCATAGAAGTCTAATTTACTTAAGTCTACTAAAGTGAGATTTATTCCTTTTTGTTGTTGATATTTACATTGTTTTCACAAGCTAGGTTGCTTTTCAATGTTTGAGTTTGCTTCCACTGCTAGCAAAAAGAGACATTGTCGGCCTCTACTAGTGAGATTCTCACAGACACAGGTGATGACTGGAGTCATTAAATTGAGCATTATACCACATTATTTCTTAGTAATACATTTCTTGTTTTAGAAACATTAAGGATGCTCATCAATTATTTAAAAAAAAATGTGTTTGATAGGAAACAAAGATTTGGGCTTTAAATTAAAAAAAAATGTATCTACCTGACAMTGTTTGGTATACAAACATTTTAATTTTAGGCACTGCAGGCTATCGTGGGCTACAATTTACTTTACCTCTTCATCTACTCAACTCTCACGCTAGGGCTGCATCTGAATAGTCTTCAACAGCTTCCCGTCTTTGTCCCCTGACTTTCCTTCATTGTTGATTTGAGCAAGATTTTTTTTATGTACAGTGTTAGGTAGAGGCTTTAAGGAGACTTCAAATGTTTCCTTTGAAAGAGGATGACTGACTTGATGTCCATTGATTGGCCTAGCTAACCTTCGTCTCCAGTTGTTTGCACTGTCTCTCTCACACCACAGTCCTTTGCCTCTCCCTCACCCAGCCTATTGTCCTTTACCGTGTGTGTGTGTGTGAGAGATATGAGGTAAGAGCCTGAAGTTCAGGCCTGTACCAGGAGCTGCCCATTATGTGTACTGACCACTGCTATCCAGAGGGAAAAGGTCATGCCAGCCCTGTGGTGCCCTGTTGAACCATGCTGGAAGGAACAATACAGCTGTGTACAGACACACACACACACACACTCCCCTCTTTGTCTCTCACTGTTTATCTCTCCGCATTTCCCCTGTTGTGGAATCTCTAGTGTTTTCAAACTGGGGTCTGCGGGGGTACTGCATGGGGTTTGCTGCCAGATCTGTTTTTATATATAGTATTTATATACAGTACCAGTCAAAAGTTTGGACACACCTACTCATTCCAGGGTTTTCTTTATTTTTACTATTTTCTACATTGTAGAATAATGGGGAAGTCATCAAAACTATGAAATATCACATGGAATCATGTATTAACCAAAAAAGTGTTAAACAAATAAAAATATATTTTATATTTGAGATTCTTCAAAGTAGCCACCCTTTGCCTAGACAAGTGTGCCTTGTTAAAAGTGAATTTGTGGAATTTCTTTCCTTTGAGCCGATAAGTTGTTGTGACAAGTTAGGGTTGGTATACAGAAGATAGCCCTATTTGATAAAAGACCAAGTCCATATTATGGCAAGAACAGTTCAAATAAGCAAAGAGAAATGACAGTCCATCATTATTTTAAGATATACATTTCTTCAGGTGCAGTCGCAAAAACCAAGCACTATGATGAAACTGGCTCTCATGAGGACCGCCACAGGAAAAGAAGACCCAGAGTTGCCTCTGCTACAGAGGATAAGTTCATTAGTGTTACCAACRTRAAACTGCAGCCCAAATAAATGCTTCACAGAGTTCAAGTAACAGACTCATCTCAACATCAACTGTTCAGAGGAGACTGCGTGAATCAGACCATGGTTGAATTGCTGCAAAGAAACCACCACTAAAGGACACCAATAAGAAGACTTGCTTGGGCCAAGAAACACAAGCAATGGACATTAGACCAGTGGAAATCTGTCCTTTGGTCTGATGAGTCCAAATCTGAGATTTTTGGTTCCAACCGCTGTGTCTTTGTGAGACGCGGTGTGGGTGAACGGATGAGCTCCGCATGTGTGGTTCCCACCTTGAAGCATGGAGGAGTAGATGTGATGGTGTGGGGCTGCTTTGCTGGTGACACTGTCTGATTTTATTTAGAATTCAAGGCGCACTTAACCAGCATGGCTACCACAGCATTCTGCAGCAATACGCCATCCCATCTGGTTTGCGCTTAGTGGGACTATCATTTGTTTTTCAACAGGACACAGCCTGGATGTGTGTTGGGTCATTGTAAAGGRTATTTAACCAAGGAGGAGAGTGATGGAGTGCTGCATCAGATGACCTGGCCTCCACAATCACCCGACCTCGACCCAATTGAGATGGTTTGGGATGCGTTGGACGCAGAGTGAAGGAAAAGCAGCCAACAAGTGCTCATCATATGTGGGAACTCCTTCGAGACTGTTGGAAAAGCATTCCASGTGAAGCTGGTTGAGAGAATGCCAAGAGTGTGCAAAGCTGTCATCAAGGCAAAGGGTGTCTATTTGAAGAATCTAACATATAAAATATATTTAACACTGTTTTGGTTACTATATGATTCCATGTGTTATTTCATAGTTTTGATGTCTTCACTATTCTACAATAGTAAAGAAAAATAAAGAAACTCCCTTGAATGAGTAGGTGTGTCCAAACTTTTGACTGGCTCTATATATTTGTTTATTTATTACCAGAAACAACAGATTAAACAAATTTGGCCAAGGGGTCTGTAAAAGAAGTTTAGTGTATGCAATTTAATACAATGTAATATTATTAATCTAGTATAACCTTAGATACACAATAGCACCTGGGAGGCTCACAGGGATCCACAGTACTCCAGTGATAGTTTTCAGCTCAATACTTTTTGTATTCCCTAAAAATGTTATTTTGAACATAATTGCACTGTAATTTAAGCTTTAACTGCAAAATGGTCTCTGCCCCATGGGAAAAGGTGTAGTTGCAGGAAATTAGCTTTAAAACTGCAACAATTTCGCGCCGATGCGAAGAGTGGGGCCTTTTGTCTTTGGTGTTTTAGAATGCCTATGGTGTTCTAGAATATCGGTGTAGATTTGTGACATGATGTCTGTAATTGTGTGTGTGAAACATTGCTGCCATATATGTAGAGACCCACAGAATGCGCACACACACACTACTGAGTCTAGCTGGCATGTGGGTTTTCACAGTAGCTCTTGAATACCAGGGGGAGCAGGAGAGAGGAGAGGGGGGGAGCAGGAGGGAGGGGGGGCATGAGAGGGGGGGGACTGGCCCTCCTGGTCCGCTCTTCTCACACTGCAGCCACTCTGTTTTCTCTCGCTCGCTCTCTCACTCTCTAATAGGGTTCCATTTGAAATACGCTGTTTACACATACGTTGTGGTCCAGAATTTTTGGAACCTGTGATAAAGACGAGCAAAATWATACAAATACTGAGATATGTTGTATGCTTCAAAAAAATAAGTTATATTATTTTATTATAATACAATTGCTCAGAGATTTTAGTTAAGAAGTAATAAAAAGATGAGGGTCAACATTATTGGATTCCCTGGTTTCAATACGCCAGCACTCTCCCCTTGTGAGGATAATGAAATTGAGCTTTTTTTCTGAAACGTTTTATGAGATTGGAGAACACATTAGGAGGGATCTCCATACAGATCCTTGATATCCATCATCACCACTTATTCAAAAAACAGGTTTTCATTGGGGTTCAAGTCCGGAGACTGAGATGGCCATTGCCTTGCTCAGGGGCAGAACAACCTTCTGGCTACTGGCCCAACACTGTAAGAGTCCAGCTGTGGTAAATTCAATTGATTGGACATGATTTGGAAAGGCGCACACACCAGTCTATATAAGGTCCCACAGTTGACAGTGCATGTCAGAGCAAAAACCAAGCCATGAGGTTGAAGGAAGTGTCCGTAGAGCTCCAAGACAGGATTGTGTCGAGGCACAGATCTGGGGAAGGGTACCAAAACATTTCTGCAGCATCGAAGGTCCCCAAGAACACAGTGGCCTTCATCATTCTTAAATGGAATAAGTTTGGAACCACCAAGACTCTTCCTAGAGCTGGTTGCCCGGCCAAACTGAGCAATCGGGGGAGAATGGCATAAGTCAGGGAGGTGACCAAGAAACTCGATGTTCAGTCTGACAGAGCTCCTCTGGAAATGTTAGATCCTTCCAGAAGGACAACCATCTCTGCAGCACTCTACCAATCAWGCCTTTATTTTAGAGTGGCCAGATGGAAGCCACTCCTCAGTAAAAAGCATATGACYGCKCGCTTGGAGTTTGCCAAAAGGCACCTAAAGACACTCAGACCATGAGAAACAAGATTCTCTGTTCTGATGAAACCAAGTTTGAATTTTTTGGCCTGAATGCCTAGTCACGTCTGGAGGAAACCTGGCACCATCCCTACAGTGAAGCATGGTAGTGGCAGCATCATGCTGTGGGGATGTTTTTAGCAGCTGGGACTGGGATCGAGGGAAAGATGAACAGAGCAAAGTACAGAGAGATCCTTTTTGAAAACCTGCTCCAGAGCACTCAGGACCACAGACTGGGGTGACGGTTCACCTTCCGACAGGACAAAGACCCTAAGCACACAGCCAAGACAACGCAGGAGTGGTTTCGGGACATGTCTCTGAATGTCCTTGAGTGGCCCAGCCATAGCCCAGACTTGAACCAGATCGAACATCTTTGGAGAGACCTGAAAATAGCTGTGCAGCAACACTCCCCATCCAACCTGACAGAGCTTGAGAGGATCTGCGGAGAAGAATGGGAGAAACTCCCCAAATACAGGTGTGCCAAGATTGTAGCGTCATAGCCAAGACGCAAGGCTGTAATTCTGCCAAAGGTGTTTCAGCATAGTACTGAGTGAAGGGTCTGAATATTTATGTAACTATTTAGCAAAAAATTCTAACCTGTTTTTGCTCTGTCATTATGGGGTACTGTGTGTAGATAAAATAATATTTATTCTTCTAAATTAATTTTAGAATAAGGCTGCAACGTAACAAAATGGAAGGGGTCTGAATTCTTTCTGAAAGCACTGTATATGCGCCTAAAGGGTTTTCCACTGCCATTRCTCGCATAGTTAATTTTACCGACGCAAGGATCCCACCCTGTCGGACAAACAAATTGTCTGTCGGCATTTAATATAATTGTACCGCCATATCCGGTTTCCATGCGGCAGGTAATTCAGCCACAGGAAATGGTTAGATTGAAACCTGGTTAGTGAGTGAGTACTTTACCTAAAGTTTAATCCTGTTCAGTTATAGACGACCATCTTAAATACAAACCTCACATCTTCATTATGAAGATTGTGTCCAAGACCCAGTGGGGCAGACTTACTATAATTTAACAAGGCGTATCCGTAGTAATAGTAACCAGGTGTGTGAGTTGTGTGTACCCCATAATGTCCCACAGCGTGGAACAAAACAGTGGAAAGGGATAGGTGGAGAGCGGAGGAAGGAAGTTTTACCATCGAAATAGAATGGATGTAGCCTTATTATAAAATCCACATTAATGACATGCACAGAATGAGTTGGTGGCAGTAAAAGTTGTTGAAAATGAAGGCTCGCACAAGGAAATTTTGGAGCACAAAAAATACGAGGTAATAAAGCTAGACTCCATAATTTTGCTATGTGCACTGGTGTTCCTAAATAAATAAAAATGTCAAACAGCAAAATATTTTGGCCCATATGTGACTAAAATGGGTGCACTGTAGGGCCCTGCTTTAGAATTGGAATGTCTCATTCTATGAATTCCACTCGTTCTCATTTTGTAAGGTTTCGTTCCATGTATATTCTAATAATGTTTATGTAGAGTGATGTTTCATTGATCAGGCTAGCTCTACATCAAACATTTTATCATAAAAGGCTTATGTTTAGCCACTGTCCACTGTACTGTATGTTGTCTATTTACACATGCCTATTTGTTCTAGTATCGGCTATATGTTTGATGTCTCTGGACTGTGCTGTGTGGACATGTGTCCGACAACACACTTGTGTGTGTTCCTTGTCCTGAAATCCCCTATTACCTCCTTTATCTTTACCTTTCATACAGTTTCACGGTCACACAACTGTGTGTGCGTGAGAGTGTTTTTGTCCTTGATTTCTAATCTGCATACTGTCCCTGATCTCACCAGCTCTGTCTGTCTGTGCAGTATCTTACACTGTTTGTGTGCCTTTCTGTCTATCTGTGTGTGTGTCTGTAACTCTCTCCCTCCTCCAGACCTGACCTGAATGAGATGAAAAGGACGTGTGTCTGACTGTGTCCCTATACTGTGTTTAACCGCCTCTCTCTCGTGTGCGTGTGTGTGTTTCAGACCTGATCCACTGCACCAATGAGATGAACGTCTCTGTCCCCCAGCTGGCAGACACACTGTTTGAGAGAACAGCCAATAGTAGCTGGGTGGTGGTTTTCAAAGCCCTCATCACTACACACCACCTCATGATGTACGGCAATGAGGTGAGTGGAGCCCCCACACTCACACAGGCATGTAGCCTAGCGGTTAGAGCATTTGGCTAGTATAAAGCATATAGGCCTAGGCTATTGTTAATAATTATAAATAAATAAATAGCAAATTTAAAATTGTAGCAGTGCCGAATTTGTCTATCAACTGTAAAATGTGAGCACAACAGAGCCACAGTCATCAATAGAAAAAGCACGTTTTTTTAACACAGCGGCTGCATATCGTCAGGTAGGCCCTTGTTAAATAGCCTAGGACAAGCTTTTTATCTGCAGCCTGCTTCAAAACCAAATGGTACATATTCACAAAAGTAGATGGTGTTTGTTCAGTTATATTTTCTGTTTAAAAAAAATTTATGGTGTGAATTTGGAATGTCGTTTTTGTGAGTGCTGAGCGTGTTTATTAAAAAATAAATAATTGTGGAGCGGTGTGCGAAGACCGCTCGGTGAGCGATGAGTGGGGTTTCCCACCAGATGGTTTGTTTGAATTTAGTAAATGCTGTTATTAAATTAAATGTTTTAATCCAAGTAATCCAACAATGTGTATGCCGCCATCTTTTCTATTTCAAGTCTTCTCTCATTGATTGAGACAGGTTGCCGCCCCAAAGTGCCGCATGTCATGAGTGCGACTCAGAAATCAAGCTTTGCGTTGAGTGACGTTCGACCTGGCTCGACATGCAGGGCTGCCGTCTGGCCTGGCAAGTTTTTTGGCAACACTCTGGGCCAGTTGATTATCCCCGTCAATGGCCCCCACCAAACAGCTGGTTGTTGCGTGGAGCAGTTTACCGAAGACTGACAGTGGTAGGGGTATGGAAAGCAGTAGGACATTATATCTACCAGTAAATGCTAAGGCAAGAATGGGTATGCAAACCAGGTATTTAAAAAGTTAGTCTTGGTTGAATATTTGTGATACACAATTCGGTCATGAAATAACCTACCTTAAAAATCTGACATTTCCTCTAGGCTTTTTGTTCCTTGAAAAGTCATTGATGTTATGGTAGCCGATTTAGAAGTTCTACTGCACTAATATAATTATTCTGTGATTTTCATTTCTGATCAGTTTGAGAGAAGCAGCCGCTTTCGTTTGTTTCCCGCCGTTTCAATTCAAGGGTGTTGCGCTAGTCTGTTGCTAGCCATGTGGGGTTATTATGAGCAAGACAAAATCAACTTGGTTTTCCATACAAAGCGTTCCATTACAAAGGGAACCTGGTTTTTGGTCACTTTCTGATTTTAAAACGTGATACAATAACCCTTCAATATCTCCTGAACAMCTCAAATGGCGAGACTGACTAGCTACCACATGGACAGACTTCGTTAGTGTGTTTGTGTCGGGAGCATGCTGTCTATTTAGTCAGGCAATGCCCACATTTTGACATATTTTAGAATGTAAAAATAATGTGAATGTCAATGCATAATGCCATTGTGTAGGACTATTGAGAAAATGTTTTATTCTTAATTGTAATGCATACTTTTTTTGCATACATTTTTCTGTAGGCTATTACAACAATTAAATATATATATTTAGGTCCTTAAATATATACCATGTAGGTCCTTGAAAAAGTCCTTAACTTCTTATGGCTGCATCCCGCTAACGGGATCGATATGACAACAGCCAGTGAAAGTGCAGGGCGCCAAATTCAAACAACAGAAATCTCATAATTAAAATTCCTCAAACATACATGTGTCATTTTAAAAGGTAATCTTGTTGTTAATCCCACCAAAGTGTCCGATTTCAAATATGCTTTTCAGCGAAAGCACTACAAACGATTATGTTAGGTCACCACCAAACCACAATAAGCATAGCCATTTTTCCAGCGAAATATAGCAGTCACAAAAAGCAGAAATAGAGATAAAATGAATCACTAACCTTTGATGATCTTCATCAGATGACACTCATAGGACTTCATGTTACACAATACATGCATGTTTTATTTGATAAAGTTCATATTTATATCAAAAAATCTGAGTTTACATTGGCGCGTTARATTCACTAGTTCCAAAAACATCAAGTGATTTTGCATAGCCACATCGTTTCAACAGAAATACTCATCATAAATGTAGATGATAATACATATACACATGTAATTATAGATATACCTCTCCTTAATGCAACCGCTGTGTCAGATTTCAAAAATAAATTACGGAAAAAGCAAACCATGCAATAATCTGAGACGGCGCTCAGAACAATAGCCAAATTAGCCGCCATGTTGGAYTCAACAGAAACCAGAAAATACATGATAAATGTTTCCTTACCTTTGATGAACTTCATCAGAATGCAGTCCTAGGAATCCCAGGTCCACAATAAATGCTTGATTTGTTCGATAATGTCCGTTATTTATGCCCAATRAGCTACTTTGMTTAGCGCGTTTGGTAAACAATTCCAAAGTCACAAAGCGCGTCCACTATAACGTGACGAAATGTCCAAAAGTTCCATAACAGTCAGTAGAAACATGTCAAACGATGTACTGAATCAATCTTTAGAATGTTGTTAACATACATCTTGAATAACGTTCCAACCGGAGAATTAGATTGACTAAAGTTGAGCGATGGAACGGAGCTGCCTGTCACGTGAACGCGCGTGGTCAAAGCATGGTCAGCTCGTGGCAGTGGTGACAAATTCATGTCTCCTTCGGCCCCCCTTCACATTAGTCATCAGACAAAGTTCTATTGACTGTTGACATCTAGTGGAAGCCGTAGGAAGTGAAAACTCATCAATATCTCGCTGTAATTTCAATGAGAGCTTGGTTGAAAAATCCAAACAGGAAGTGGAACTTCTCAGGTTTTTGGCTGCCATATGAGTTCTGTTATACTCACAGACATAATTCAACAGTTTTAGAAACTTCAGAGTGTTTTCTATCCAATCCTAATAATAATATGCAAATATTAGCAACTATGACTGAGGAGCAGGCCGTTTACTCTGGGCACTTCTGTGCACCTTTCATCCAAGCTACTCAATACTGACCCTGCAGCCATAAGAAGTTGAATTTGATTTGCCAATGTCTGTATGAACCCTGTATTGGCTACTTGCTCAGCCCGCTAATGAAAGATAAAATCACCTGCCATTGAAATTATGCACGCATCATTCGCTTTCCAGTCATATCTTGACCCGAAACAGTATTATAATTTTTTCATTCGGCCCAGTAGCTTTCAGTTGGCACTGGCCCGGTGTGCCACTGGAAAATTTACCTGAATGTCGAGCCCTGCTCAACCTGCCTCGATCAATGATAAATGAGAAGATTTGAAATAGATAAGATGGCGGCATACCCATTGTTGGATTACTTCACGGAGCAAAAAACAGGCAAACAATTTTCTAAATTCAAACGAACCACGTGCAATTAGCCATGGAAGTTTTAAAAGACATGCGTCGTTTTCCAAGTCGGGAATTGAGGAAGTATTGCCAAGTAAAGGTTGGTCGAAATGCTCTCTGTGCTATGCTTTACACTACCTCAGTAATAACACCCATCATCCGCTGGAACAGTAGTAATGGTCTGACTAGGCAATATTTTTAACAGCTATTGGCAGCATTGTGTTGTAGAGTTTAGTTTRAGTCCAACTAGCCAGTATCAATATGCCTCATTCTTCACCTACTCTTTTCTCTCCAACCTGACCAGTTTTTCTTTCTTCATCTTGCTCCTTTTTTTCTCTCCCTTTCCCTCCCTGTCTCTTCTCCTCCACCTGAGGTTTTCTCTATAAAGCTCAGCCAAGAAACAGTCCCCATGCATTCTTTGGGGAGTGTGTTGTAATGCCGAATTAAGGTGCAGTCAATATCTTATTGGATCAAGGGGTGTTTTCCTGTTTTACACGGAAATGTATGTGCACACACTGCTACCATTGCTAGTGGGGTGTGTGCGTACAGTCCTCAGAATGTTTATCCCAGTCGCCTCCTATGTGTGTGTGTGTGTGCGGTGAGTGTAGACAGGCCCCTTTGTACCAATACAAACATATGACAATAGGCAGGACAGAGTCAGACCGAGAACCATGGCTGGGCAGGAGGGAGGACGCTGATAAAGTTCTGATGCTAAGCACATGCTCCTGCCTACCTTGGGGGGGGGGGGGTAGTGAATGTGTGTGTTGCTGAGGGAAAGACATATGTTATATACTAACACTATATGAGTCACTTCCCTGCTGTCCCAGATACTGAATGGACCGTTCTGCCTCAGTGACGGCACTGGAAGAGTGTTGTCAATACTACTAATAACCCTCAGAGTGAATGGAGAAAAGGATGGGAGAGAAAGGAAGTGAAGGAGGGAGGGGGAAAGAGATGAGGGAATGAATTGAGGAGAGAGAAAGGTACATAGCGTGAGGGGATTGATTGAAGGGGAGAGATTGAAAAGAGAGTCTGAGGGACAGTGAGAGGAAAGCAGAGATGGTGAGAGACAGGAAGAGATAGAAGGGGGGGGAGTGTCTGAGAAAAAAAAAAGAAGTGCTGTAGAAAAGTGCTGACAGTGAGTGTTGTCAGAGGGGAGACTGAGGAGAACTCTGAGAATCTGTTATTGTGTATGTAGAGGGTCAGACTGACTAATGGAGGTCACCAAGCACAATCATCTAGTGACCTTGAGCATATTGCGTACTGAATGGTAGGATGGACACACAAAGTGGTGTGTACAGGAATGATGAGTCAAGAGGATACCCGTGCTTATCTGAAGGACAAACACACATCTCTTAAGGCGTCAGCATGCTTCAGTTCAGCTAAGATACTTTTGTATATTTTGTGTATGTGGACACTCCTTCATATTAGTGGATTCGGCTATTTTGGCCAACCGCTTTGCTGACAYGWGTATAAAATCAAACACACAGCCATGCAATCTCCATAGACAAACATTGGCAGTAAAACTGCCTTACTGAAGAGCTCAGTGACTTTCAATGTGGAATCGTCATAGGATGCCACCTTTCCAACAAGTCTGTTCCGCACATTTCTACCCTGCTAGAGCTGCCTCGGTCAACTGTAAGGGCTGTTATTGTGAAGTGAAAACGTCTAGGAGCAACAGCGGCTCAGCCGCAAAGTGGTAAGCCACACAAGCTCACAGAACGGGAATGCCGAGTGCTGTAGTGCGTAAACATTGTCTGTACTCGGTTGCAACACTCATTACTGAGTTCCAAACTGCCTCTGGCAGCAACGTCAGCACAATAACTGTTTGTCGGGAGCTTCATGAAATGGGTTACCGTGGCCGAGCAGCCGCACACAAGCCTAAGATCACAATGCCAAGCGTTGGCTGCAGTGGTGTAAAGCTCGCCGCCATTAGACTCTGGAGCAATGGAAATGCGTTCTCTGGAGTGATGAATCACACTTCACTATCTGGCAGTCCGATGGACGAWTCTGGGTTTGGCGGATGCCAGGAAAACACTACCTGTCCCAATGCATAGTGCCAACTGTAAAGTTTGGTGGAGGAGGAATAATGGTCTGGGGCTGTTTTTCATGGTTCGTGCTAGGCACCTTAGTTCCAGTGAAGTGAAATCTTAACACTACAGCATACAATGACATTGTTAGGCGATTCTGTGCTTCAAACTTTGTGGCTAGATCGGTGTGGAAGAACTTCAATGGCCTGCACAGAGCCCTGACCTCAACCCAATCGAACACCTTTAGGATGAATTTGAACGCCGACTGCGAGCCAGGCCTGATGGCCCAACATCAGTTCCCTCACTAATGCTCTTGTGGCTGAATGGAGGCAAGTCCCTGCAGCAATTTTCCAATATTAGTGGAAAGCCTTCCCAGAAAAGTGGAGACTGTTTTAGCAGCAAAAGGGGATCAACTCCGTATTAATGCCCATGATTTTGGAACGAGACGTTCGACAAGCAGGTCTGCAAATGTGCAGCAAAACTTTTTTTGTTTGTTAGTTAATGTTAGCTAGCGCTAGTTGGCTGTACCTGCTCCAAATCTCCAGTATTTCTCCTTCTCTAGCTTGTTCTCCAACTTCCTTTTTAAATGGTGAGCCAGCATTCTTTCAGCATTTTTCTTTCCATGACTGATCAAAACCTATCTAATGGCTCTCTCTTGTCCCTCTGCAGCAGACGTGGTGAGCAATATGTTTGGAACCTTGAATTGCAATACATATTGAATAGTGAGAATCAAAATGCATATCCTGTTTGCTCCGCCTCACCATTTCTATAGGTGGCTCTCTACTACTGAGTAATTCTTCAAGAGTAAATGGGCCGTTGCTTGGTAATCTATAGAGGGGGTAGAAAACGGTTGTGTATGTAGTGGGGTAAATCAGCGTCACAAGCGGTGAGTCATATTGTTTGGCTGCATCATTGACCCTCTCGTACTGGTCCATCTACCAACGTGTGTGCCTGTTTGTCGTCGTATAGATCAACCTGCTTTGTGACAACAGGAGCCCACACACCATTACCCTCCTGTCACTACTCCTACTACACACAACACCCCCTGTCGCACCGTCCGGTAAACTATTTATAAACGCTGTCCATCTCTTTCCCTACCTGCACCCTCCGTCTCGCTCTCTACCCCCTCTCCGTTTCCCTCTTTTTGGTTTATCTCTTTCTCCATCTCTTTTACTCTACTCTCTCTTTGTCTCTCTCTTTCTCTTTCCCCTCCACCCATCTGTCAGTCAGATATCCTAATACTCTCTCCTACTTCGTCTCACTATCCTCTGATTCAATCAGCGGGCTTCTACGTCATGTGTGTTGTCACTGGTGGGAATGAGTGTGTGCGATTGTGTTAAAAGGGTTATCACGTCAGTTTAACTTAGTACTGACTCACTCAATTTCTGTTGGTTTTTCAGTTAACGTATAACTGCTTTTTGGTTTCCCTGGTAACTGCAAACTTTCTCATCGCCAAAGAAACAGTCTTCTCTTTCAACACACATTCCTTTCATTCTTTCTCTTATTTGTATAACTTTATTGAGTCTAGTTACTTTAACAAAGCCTTTGAGTCTCACTGACTTTTATGTGTAGGGCTGTGAAAAGGACACGGGGGTAGGGAAGACGCAAAGAAGACTCTAAAGTTGAGGGATTTACCCATCGAGACAGTGGGAGATAGACAGAATCAGAGAGTGGTTGGAGGAGAGCGTTAGATCTTTCTCAGTTTAGATTTAGTAGATTTATTAATAATGGATAAGGTTTTTCACTGACAGTCGACCGTTATGCTAACATGAATTATTTGAAGGGCTAGCAGACTGCTGCTCAACTTGTTTCTCCACAAATCCATCTATCTTTATCTGCAGCCTATGGTGCCATAATGCAGTGCTATGGCAGTACATGTAGGGTCTCATGTCTCAACTTTACCTTGATTTCTCATAAATTGCCATCCGAAATAGCATTTGTTCAATAACTATTCATGCATTGTGACAATAATGACACATCATGAGAATGGCTGCAAGTGTTCAGATAAGCATGACATTCCCTTTTTATATCTGTAGAGATATCGGCTGATACGATATAGCGTTTAAAGGCCAATATCGGCCAGTTAATATCGATCTATCTCTCTCTCGCTCGTTCTCTCTCTCTGCCTGTCGATCTGTGTGAACTGACCTGTTTTAGCCTTGTTTGACACACGTCACATTCACCACTGCAATAAAGAAACCAAATGTCCCCAAAAAAGAAACAGTCAGGTGTATTTCCCAAATGGCTCCCTATATAGTGTACTGTACCCTATGAGCCCTGGACAAAAGTATTGCACTAAATAGGGAAATAGTGCCATTTGGGATGCAGAAAAGAGGGTTAAGAAGTTTAACTGCGTGGCCCAATACTTTAAAACTTCACTTTGCCACGGGACAAATGCTTAGCCAGACACAAATGCACACACAATCTGCAGAGCACATTTTATCGGCTCTTAAACCAGTTCTTTAAAAAAAAGAATGACAACCGCTCTTCCTCCCTACTATGAGAAATGCTGAAGAGAGAATATGATGGATGTTAGTTTTCCTTCATTTCATATTTTCTTAGGAGAGTTTACTCTTTCTAAAAGTAAGTAGTTTTTCTCGCTCGCTTTCTTCTCTTGACTCCTAAGCATGAGAACACAAGAAAGCCTGCTAGTTGTGTGTGTGTTTGTGCTCTGTCGCTGGAAGCGTGTCAGCTGGCGTAGCGTGAATCCCCCACATTCCGAGATGCTCGGTTAGAACTGGGAACACCAACCTAGATGGGGGAACGTCAGCCAGGGATGTACAAGTTCAGGCCTGCGCCTATCTCAGCAGAACGCTCCTCTTTCTGGGAATTCCCAGCCCTGTTTTCCCATTACTGAGGATGAGGCCAGACAATGTTTTTTGTGTGTGTCCCTCATCGCTGCCAATTGAATCTAGACCATGTTGATATTACACAAGATGGGATTTATCCCAAATGGCACCCTGTGCCCTATATAGTGCGCTACTTTAAACAAGAGCCCGATGGGCCCTGGTCAAAATTAGTGCACTACATGGGGAATAGGGTGGCATTTGGGACACAATGTATGGGATTTTCCCGACCCTGTTTAGTCAATAGCTGTTTATCTGACCTGAGATTTATGGCGCTTTCTTTTTTCTTCCATTCTTTCTCTCTCTCTTCTCAGCGTCTCATCCAGTACCTGGCCTCTAGAAACACCCTCTTCAACTTGAACAACTTCTTGGACAAAGGTGCTTTGCAAGGTATGGTATATCTTATACAAACACTCATATAATACTAGTGCATGATTAGACACACACTGCTTTGGTCTCAGGTTCTCTCTTGTTTTTAGTGGGGTGTGGGAGGTTTTACTGGGGGGTCTGTGCTGTTTTTGGTCAAATGAGGATGGTTCAGAGTCTCGGTTGTCTCTTCTCTCTATCTTCTCTCTATCCCTCCTTTCTCTCCCTCCCAGGTTCTGACATGTCTACGTTCATCCGTCGGTACAGCCGCTATCTGAATGAGAAGGCCATGTCTTACAGGCTGGTGGCTGTGGACTTTACCAAGATGAAGAGAGGGTAGGAAGCACACATGTTTACTCACTCAAGCACACACCTGAATGAATAGATCACCATGTCTTACAGGCTGGTGGCTGTCGACTTTACCATGTTGAAGAGCGAATAGGCTGCATAACAATTCATACATCTAGTCTATTTCACACTGTACTGGGCTGGCCTGGTTCCGCAACCACCGTAGTTCCTGGAACCGTGCTGGAAAGGAAAATATCTAAGCAGCCGAGTACGGTTCAGGTTGGTTCTATAGTGTGAATCGGGTAAAATGTTCCTTAGCKTCCCGTCAGAACCAGCGAATCCAGTATTAGTCTAGAAAGAGAAGGACTAACTAAAAATGTTTGGTGTGTGTGTATGTTCCAGGATTGACGGTGTGATGCGTACCATGAGCATAGAGAAGCTCATAAAGACCCTTCCTATTATCCAGAACCAACTAGACGCACTGCTAGACTTCCAGGTAAATGGTGTGTTTGTGCATGCGGAGGAGGGGTGTGTGTATTCAATGGAATGTGTGCATTTTCCAATGGTGGACATGGGTGTCAGGTTTGAGATGAAAAATAAAGACATTTTTTGGGGGGGGAAATGCCTCCCTTCCACCCTCTCTCCAGGCCAACCCTAATGAGTTAACTAACGGGGTGATCAACTCAGCCTTTATGCTGTTGTTCAAGGACTCCATCCGTCTGTTTGCTGCCTACAACGAGGGCGTCATCAACTTACTGGGTAAGGACTGGTCTAGAGTCAGATTTAAAGCCTCCAGCGTCAGGACTATTGGTACTGGTGGGTATTATCATGGTATAATAGAATGGTTCATTGGAATTCTATGGGTGTTATCCTATTCATATTATGTGGGTTCTTCCAGGGCATAGCTCAAGGTTCTTACATCAATTTGATGTGATTAACTATGTGATGTTAGCGTCTCAGACAGCCAATGACCTGTACGGTGTGTTTGTCTTTTCACAGGTTGTGATGTATTTTTGAAGTGCTAAGTGGTCCTCTGTCTCCTATCACTCTCTACTAATGGCTTCTTTGTACTGTACTCTTCTCACACTGTCACTTTGTCTCTCTCTCAGAGAAATATTTTGATATGAAGAAGGGTCAGTGTAAAGACGCATTGGACATCTATAAGAAGTTCCTCTACAGGATGACCAAGCTGTCAGAGTTTCTAAAAGTAGCAGAGGTACACACAGGCATGCACGCGGACACACACACATACACACACACACGCTCAACACACAATGCCCCGTTTTTCACATTTACATAAAGTACCAGTCAAAAGTTTGGACACTTACTCATTCCAGGGTTTTCTTTGTTTTTACTGTTATCTACATTGTAGAATAGTAGTGAAGACATCACAACTATGAAATAACACATTTGGAATCATATAGTAACCCAAAAAGTTTTAAACAAATCAAAATATATTTGAGATTCTTCAAAGTAGCCACCCTCTGCCTTGATGACAGCTTTGCACACTCTTGGCATTCTCTCAACCAGCTTCATGAGGTAGTCACCTGGAATGCATTTCAATTAACAGGTGTGCCTTGTTAAAAGTACATTTGTGGAATCTTCTTCCTTATTGCGTTTGAGCCAATCAGTTGTGTTGTGACAAGGTATGGGTGGTATACAGAACATGGCCCCATTTGGTGAAATACCAAGTCCATATTATGGCAAGAACAGCTCAAATAAGCAAAGGGAATAGACAATCCATCATTACTTTAAGACATGAAGGTCAGTCAATCCGGAAAATGTGAAGAACTTTGAAAGTTTCTTCAAGTGCAGTCGCAAAAACCATCAAGCGCAAGTCAAAACGCGCAAGTCAAAACACACAGCCTGCCGCTACTGACCCTAATCTATTCTTATGTCACATATAGCATTCTTAGACAGAGATTAAATCATGTATGAGGAGGTTGTTTAGGACATATCGACTCAATTCTGGAATTTTGCTGTGAGACCGAGGGCATCATGTGTGCCGATGTGTTTCCCTAAATARATCTTGATAACTTTCCCGGCACTTGGAGTCAATGAAATTGAATGAAATGATTTGAATAGTTATGCTTCTTGATGATATCTTGTATTACGTCACCTTACCCACACACATAAAGATAGACATCATGCAGACACACACAGTCTCAAGGTTTTAAGATTGCTATCCGTCAAAGATTCTCAACCAAATTTACTGAGCTTGTGCAATTATGACAAAATCAACGGACATATGATCCCCTAACAGTTGTGCAAACTTGGTAGAGTCTTATTCTAACGTATTCACAGCGTTAATGGCTTCCAAAGGTGCTAACACCAAGCATTCATTACATCTTATTTTTTATTAAATTGGAAAATGTGTTATTTTTCTTGTGTAGATTGGTAAAGAAGTCATCAATATTTATACATTTTTTATGATTACATTTTAAGGCTGCAATTGGGGTGTACACTTTCACTGTTCCAATGTTTTGGCCTCACGTTATTTCAATGTTTTTGGGGCTTTTTAAATGTCTGTTCAATTGCTCGCCATTCATTTACCGCACCCACACCATGTCTCGTCTCTCATTGGTCACTCACGAGACATACTCAACATTGTTCAATCATATTCATCAATCCAGTTGTCAGCATTTTTGATGTACACCCTTTATTTCAGTTGTTTAGAGGTTGTGTCCCAATAATCTGTTCTTTCTCATTAAGTGTGCACTTGTTCGATTCCCTTCATGGATTTGAAAGGAAATGACTGGTATATGGAAACACCCTTCAGCCCATGCCTACACCAATCTAATGCTTATATATTTTTGAGGAGTGGTGTACGAGTGCACACTTCAAGAAGAACAAGAGGTTATTTGGACTCACCCACAGTAGTCACTGCATGGGAGTAATCATTCCTTTATTTATTTATTTTCTTATCCCCGTTGTTTTTTCCGTTGGCCCGTTTGTTTGTTTTTCGTTCGGTCTTTGTGACCACAGCAAGTTGGAATAGATCAGGGTGATATCCCCGATCTCTCACAGGTCAGTGTACATTTTTCATCTCTTTCTCTCTTCCTCTTCTGGCTCCACCAACATGCTTTCATCCGTCTATCTGTCCATTCGTTCGTGTTACAGCCGTCAGCCTCTCTCTTACTGTACATATTCGCTCCCTCTCTCCTTCGGTCTCACTTGCTCTCGCTCTTTTCTCTGTACTCAATCATTCACTCATTTTTCTCTGGCAAACTCTTAACAAGTTACCCTGTCTTCTACTTTCCCTAGTAATCTGTTGGTTCAATTGATTTAGTATTTATTTTTCTAATTATTATTTACACTGTAGGACCAAATAGGCACTTGTAAAGAAAGTATTTAACTGGCTATATAAATACCAATAACTTAAGGCACCAAGCTTGATAGTGATAGCAAACTGAAATATTGGATTTTGAGTGATGCATAATTCCCATTCCCAGTATACCATTTAAAATAGTTCCTTTATCATTCTCCTCCACAGACCATTAAAGGATCATGCATTGTAGGTGGTGGGTTACTTACTGTAATGCTTTTAACCCTAGCATCCCTCCCACTAAAGGCATTTCACTGTACTAGTGCACGTAACATTCAAACTTGAAACTATACTGCTTCTCCCCTCCCCATACAGTATATACACAGAGTTTTACAAATTGTTGACTCGCCATAGCTTGTGTGCCCTGACATCTTGACCTACCCACCCGGGTTTGCATGTAGCCCTCGCTCCCTCACACGCACGCATGTAGCCTTGCCCCTTCCTACACGCACGTGCGCACACGTAGACATGCATGAGTGCAGACACACTTTGGCCCCGAGTGTGGGTGGGCGGGGGAGGTCAACCATATGAATGAATTATGAGAAAAGTATTCCTCTCCTCCTCCCACCATTCAGACAAACATAGGCCTATGATAAAGAAAGCATTTTAGGGATTTTTAACCTATTCATTTAAACTATATTTGACCCCCTGATTATTACATGAATGCATCATCATAGCCGTAGCTATGACGTAAAAAGATTTCTGTCTTCAAACTTCAAAGCACATCTTGTTTTGAAAGATTGTCGMGGGATAACTAGCGATCAAAAAGGGGGGGAAAACTATTCCCTCTTTCTTTTACTTTGCTCTTTTGTTCTCTCTCTACCTCACTTTTTTTCCTCTCTGTGTCGGGTGGAATGTTTGGGGAATACGTACAGGGTTCAGTCAGAGTTCCGTGCTCAGTCTGTTTTTAACTTCTGTGCTTTTTTTGTAAGCGGGAATAGAATGTGTGTCTGCTAATATTATTGATGTCTGATTTGGTCTCTAAACAATCTAAAGATGGTCTACTTTTGACCACAGCCACATTGATCGTTCGCCTTGACGTCACCATAGGTCAAAAGTACTGCACCACACGGGGAATAAGGTGCCATTTGGTACACAACCTCCCATTTGAATTAATTTTCTCTTGGAATGTGTCTCATATAGCACCCAAATCTCTATATAGTGCACCACTTGTAGTGCGTAGGGTGCCATTTGGGACGCACACTTAGTAAAAGCCAAAGCGCCAACCTTGCCCACTAGGCTATGCCCTCTCAGGATGTTTATATGTTGGCATGAACCAGACAGAACGGGGTTTATGTGCATGTTTCTCAACCTCCTCTACTACCTTCCTTCCCCTCTGTTCTCTCCTCGTTTTTCTGTTTTCCGAAACTTGTTATTATTAACCTACCAGTACTGAGCAACCTATTCCCTATATAGTGCCATTTGGGCCGAAGACGTAGTTGTTCTATTCTGGGAAAGTGATGCATTGTGGGTCGACCTCTGGGACTAACAACCGTGTGTGCGTGTGTTTATTGATGTGTGTGACGTGTAAAGAAGTGAATGAGTGCGTCATGTCATGTGAAAGAGAGGAACAGCTGGTTCTGTCTCTCACCCCCCTCCCCTCTTCTGTTTTCTCTACTTGTCCTCCTCTCCTCCTTCCAGGCTCCTAGTAGTCTCCTGGAGGCTCTGGAGCAGCACCTAGCCTCTCTGGAGGGGAAAAAGACCAAGGAACTCACCGCTGATACCAGGTACTGGACTGGCGAGACAATGAACACTTGGTGATATACGTTATCATAAAACTTGTATAAGAAGCACACATAGAAAAGACATGTCCCCTGTCCCCTCCTAATACCTCTGTTCTCGCCTCTGTCCTCTCCATAGAGCGTCCACCCTGTCCAGTGCGGTGTCGTCTCTGTCCAATACAGGCATGTCATTCAGCCGCATGGACGAGAAGGAGAGACAGCAGGCCTTAGAGGAGGAGCAGGCCAGACTGCAGGCCCTCAAGGTACAGGTAACACACCATTACACTAATACATAAAATGATACTACACCGATGCATAATTTTACACAGCTACACTAACCACCACTACACTGGTGGACAGGGGGAGTTAAATATGTTACTACATCATTACAACAAATTACACTGCTGCACAAAATTACATATTGTTTTTTAACTTACCTTTTATTTAACTTGGCAAGTCAGTTAAGAACAAATTCTTATTTACAATGACGGCCTACACCGGCTAAACCCGGACGACGCTGGGCCAATTGTGCGCCGCCCTAMGGGACTCCCAATCACGGCCGGTTGTGATACAGACTGGATTCGAACCAGGGTGTCTGCAGTGACGCCTCAAGCACTGAGATGCAGTGCCTTAGACCGCTGCGCCACTCGGGAGCACTACATTAGCCTATTCAGATTTAACTGCCTGAAAACAGGGTGTCCGCAGGTCCTTAAAGTCTTACATTCWTTTCTGATTTAAAGTCTTAAAATGTCTTATGTTCAGTTTTCAAAAGTATAAAAAAATGCGACGTTGATGACTACAGTGTTTCRGTTATATTGTGCTTAATTGTTGCCACCCCGACCAAAAAAAGAAGGAACAATTGAACATCAAACAATACTCTAGGCACACTTTCAAGATGTTCGAGAGCTGTCCAACCACGTGCACCTCGGTGTTTGCACGTCATGTGCGTGTACCAGTGTGGTTCAGGCCGTTGCCAGAGGAAAGAGCAAGGCAGCCTAAAATGTGATAGACAGCAACACTAACTAGAGCTGGGACGATAAACAGGAAATTACCTACAACGATATTGCCTTCTTACCAAAGCAATTTCGGGGAATAGGCTACATAACGTTCCTGCAGATTTTTTTTGTTCTAAAACCATTATTTGGTCAACAGTAATGTGCATTAACCTGCTTCCTGCAATAAAAGTATCTGCCGTGTCCGTTTCGCTGCTGGCTCTCACTCCCGCTACCCCCTTTGCACATGGCGAGGAGGGAGAGAAGCGCAAGCATACTGATAGTTGAGCAACATTTTTAAATGTAATTGCGGGAAAGACCGTTTTTAAAACCACTATTGTTACTGTTCCTTAACAAGAGGAGAGTCTCAGCTTTATGTGAGAAATAACACCACTTTACAAACGTCGTATGTAATTGAGATGCTCTGCAAACGGAGCGGAGCATGCCATTTGCGGTGAATACATCAAGTAGCCTATATAGGCCTACCAATGGAAAGTTTTTGTAGGACATTCAATTTGCTGTCAGCTCAATTGCATGGCTATCTAGCAACAATATCGTATTTAGAGTTGGCAATCTAGTGAGTTCCCACTTCCTCAGGTGGTAAATGATGTAGCATATAGGCATAGCCTAGGCCAATATGCAGAAAAAAATCATTGTACGACTTCCTCATCGATGACAAGCGTGCTCTTGTTTGCCATGACATCCTCTTCCAGACAGGCCAGGTGAGCGGGGGTAACCCCTGTTTCAAAGCGGGTGAAGAACTTGTTTAGTTCATTGGCTGTAGAGGCACACCCTCTCATCCAGGCAGGGATCAATGCGTTGCCTACTTTTTGAAGGGGGCGTTTTTCATATTCTTAATGCCCAACCAGGCAGACCGAGAGTCTCCCTGTAACTTTATCTCCACCTTATCTCTGTACTGGCATCTCACCTTTTTTTAATCTCTTTGTTCCCCTCTCTCTGTACKTCTTTTCTTTTGAGTGTGTTCCCGGAGGCAAACACTTGTTTCTTCCTATTAAGCACCACTTTCGATTCTTTGGTCAKCAATGGTTTGTTAGGAAATATCTWACATCACTGCAATTGATCAATACGGTCATTGTCCCACACCTGTATTTGTTTTTCCACCACCTTCTCCCTTTTGAGTAACTGTCTATAAGTTGGTCGTAGAAAAACAGTGTTATGATCTGATCCACCCAGTGGATGTCTGGCCAAGGATGAATACGCTTTGGGGACCGAGCCGTAACATAGGTCAATGATCTTATTTTTCCTTGTTGGACAAGTCACATCAAGCTCTTGAGCGAGGTTAAAAATGTCAGCTGCGTTGACACTGTTTGCTCTTGGATGGATATAAACAACTGTCAAAAAAAGCTGGGGGAATTCACGGGTGAGGTAGAAGGGGCGCATATTTTTTCCCCCTGACAATTGTAGTTTTACACCATCTTTAATTTAGTCGAACACAGACTCTGCCTCTGTGCRCCTTACCAGGAGCTTCACTGTCTCTGTCCATACSAGTGATCGTGAATCTGRCATGGGTGACRTCAGTCGGGCACCGCCTCRGACAGCCAAGTTTCAGAAAAGGCCATCACACAGGCCTCCCTGTATTCATATCGATACCATGAGTTTGCCCGTAATTCGTCCATTTCCCCTTAAGCGATTGGACATTAAAGAGCAGTTGGAAGCGGAATCTTTGTTTTGTTCCTCAGCACACCGCCTTTCCCCTTTTCCTCTTCCTTCTTAGTAGTCCTTCACCCAGGTTGTTTTGTCTCACGATCTCTGCAGGTATGTCCCCTTTGATCGGTTCTCCCAAACGTGAGTTATTACATTGTAAAAGATTAGTTTCTGCAGTAGCGGATGTGTTGTGCCGCCAACTTTCTCGTAGATTTGCGTGCGGTTTCAGGTACCAGCAAAAGTAATCCAAGTAGGAGAATTATCCACGGTACGCACTTCATGTACCTCTACCGTAGCCTAATCGGTAATCCGATGCAACATAAAACACTATTAAACTACTAAAAGCAAAGCAACAAAAACAGACGAGTTTAAACAACGAACCAGGAACAAACGCTGCAGGGCACCACTGCGCAGGACTGATTGGAGCCTGCTCAGTCTGACGCTGCTCAGTCTGTGCCAAGCATGAATCCCTCAGTCATACCCAACTTTGTGTTTGGTAACTGTGTGAGTGTTTTTCTGTGTTTCTCCAGGACCAGCGTCTGAAGGAGATTGGCATGTCCACTCCATCTGCCTCCCCCAGTACACAGTCTATGGGCAGTGTCAGCAACAACCACCACAACACCAATCAAGGCATGGAGCTATTCAGTGCACCCTCCACCAACAGGTACTACTGTTATAACATGGTTACTACAGGTCGTAGGAGGTTATCTAGTGTTATAAAGGTATTATTCTATTCAGATTTGTTGATTCTTTTGATTATAGATTCTTTCTGTGATTTTCTTTGGGGGGGGTTTCAAAGATTGGTATCAAAGAGTTTGTTTTGTTGACTTAAAGGGATTGTTGAGGCAATCTATATTTCAGTGGAATTACCCTTACCTTGTATTGTTTTTCAAGCCAGAYGTTACCATATTAGCATCGTCAAAATTCATTAATGTAAACAGGCATACCGATGTTAGCAAAACTGCAAACTTCCTCAGAAACACGTAGCGTCGATACTCACGAAGAACCTGTCCATGTTCTTCCCCGCAAAAATGTTATTTTTCTAGTAATATCTGAATGCTGAATATCTGTATATTCCAATGCTCGGATAGTGCCATCAAGCCACCGGTGAGTGCCCAATGGAATATACAACTTTATTGTCCATGTTACAGCACACAGAAACAGAGAGACTACATGAGGAAATGTAGTCTCACAATTCCAGCGACTATTTCAGCAGTATGTATGTTAGAAAATTGTGAACTCCACCAACTGCCGAACTTGGTTTTGAAGTGTTTTTGAGCAGGTTACGGCTTGCTGTGCAGCTTTGCTAACATTGGTTTGGTTGTTTACATTCATGAATTTTGATGATGCTAACTCCTGTCTGTGTTTAAACATTGATTATTGTGCACTCTGTCACTATGGGCCTTAATACACAACTCAAGGTAAGGTAAATTCCACCGAAATATATAGATTTCACCTGAACTAACCCTTCAATTGTTGATTGTTTGGGCATATAGGGGCAATTTGAATTACATTTATTTACTCATTGATTTTCTTTCCCTCTTCCCTGTCTCCTCTTATTTCTCTCTCTAGCATGCCCAACCTCAGTAGTGATCTATTTGACCTGCAGCCAGCCTTCCTACCTGCTGTCCAAAGCACTCCCTCTATCTCTACAGCCACCAGTGCCTGGGGAGGTAGGTCACACACACATTTGGACACACGTGCATGCAATATACACATGGAAATACACACACAGTTTTTTATCTACTTAACCTCCTGAACCTTCAGGTTCAGATCCGGGGCAGAGATGTATAGTGTTGATTTAGCTGTGTATTATGTCACACACTACACAAGTTTCAGTTAACACGCGTGTTCTGACAAGCCTCTGTCTTTTAAAGTCAGGTGGCTTTTCAACTGTACAAATTCATGTTCATGTGTATCTGAGTTCTCTTCATGTCTTCAGTCATTCATGTGTTCATTCATCCATCAATTAATTCACTTGTTTCATCCACTTATCGTCCATCCATTCAGCCATCACTTTCTCATCTGCTGGAAGCACCGAAACGGCTAAAATATTATGTTTTACATTTTGTCCAATAAACATTATTTGAAAGAACATATGGTTCGACAGACCAACCAACCCAGAGGTTGAAGAGAACCTTTACAATAGTAATATGTCTTTATGACCTTTGTCCCCTAGGTGCTGCTGAGCCAGCTGAGTCCTCCATGAGTGTAGATTTTGAAGCTGTTTTCGGGGGCGGGGCTAGAAGACAGGCCAATAACCACGTACAGCCTGCCACCGATGGTAAAGAGACACAACGGCTACGTCCCAAATGGCAACCTATTCCCTTTATACTACACTACTTTTCACCAGGGCCCATAGGGCACTATATAGGGTGCCATTTCAGACACACACAACCCTAAATAAACCTACTAAACAACCTCTGGSTTAGCTTACTGCTCCCCTATAACAACTGTAATTAACTACTTTTAGTGCTGGGTCAGATCTCTGATTTGGTTTTGCTAATGGCCGCTAAGTAAATCAAACTTTTCAGGCTTTGGCCTGTATCCACAAATCGTCTTAGAGTAGGAGTACTGATCTAGGATCAGTTTTTCCTTTTAGATCATAATGAATACAATTATATGGACATATACTATATCAGCACTCTTACTCTGAGATGCTTTATGGATACAGGCTCTGGTTTAGATTTCTGGTTGGGTTTTGCTATGGGCCAGCTAATCCTTAGCTACAGCTTTAGGCCTGGGGTTTCTACTACCAGTTTCCATTTGTGTGTTTTAAAGCCTTCAGTAGGAATTTCCTGGTGGTGATCTCACTCCATTCCATCTGTTTGTAACTCATCTCTTTCTCTCTCTGTGCGTGGTTTGTCATCTCAGTCCGTTCCTAATCGCCTGTCACTCCATTTGTTGTCATCCACACCGTCCCACACTCTACACAGACAATCCATCTCTTTGGAGGCACTGAGGTGGTACCTTTCCATCTGTTCTCTATCTCTTTCCCTCATCTGTCCTCTACTCCSTCCATTCTCAGCCTTTCCAAACAATTAGCTTAATAGTTAACTCCTCTTTCTTCGTAAAACTAGATTTTTCTTTCTTTCCTGCCCTCTGCTCTGTATGTTATGGTGAGTGGGCTAGTTTTCTGATTATTTCCTTCTCTCTCCCTTCCTCCGTGTGCTAATTGTCTCTGATCCTTCCCTTCTGTTTCCTGCTTGTAAAGCAGGAAGTTCTTACTTCATGAATGTGGCCTATGGCCAGATGGCACCCTATTCCCCATTGGGCTCTGATCAAAAGTAGTGCACTATGGTAGTATGGGCTCAGGTCAAAAGTAGTGCCCTACATAGGGAATAGAGTGACATTTGGGATGCATASCTATGTCAGCACAATGTCCAGAAGCTAGACACCGCTTCCTAGACAAATATTATTTGTCCTTTTTTTTTGTTTTCGCTCCTTCACTTTTTTTCTGTGATGGGAGGATAAGGAGTGATGGGAGGTGGCAGCTGTCTGTGCAGCTCTGTTGTGCTCCCTGTCTCTTTTTTTCCTCCCCTACGCTACTTTGTCTTGCCCTCCTTCGATCGGTCTTTCTCTAATGTCACACACTGATTGCCCCTATTTGTCTCTTTTCTGTCTCCCTATCCACCCTCTCTCCCTTTTCCGTTCCCCCCTCCCTCCACCATCCCTTTCCCTACCTCTCTCCTAGTTGAGGGCAATGTGTTCCCATTTTTAGAATTACTGTTGACAGACCATTGTGGTACTAATGTAATGTTTGCACAGTGAAATACTCCATGACTGCATCCCAAATGGCAGCCTGTGGGCCTTGGTCAAAAGTAGTGCACTATATAAGGAATAGTGTGCCATTTGGGATGGAGCCATGCAGTGTAACCAGACCAATCAGCCCTGTACAGTAATAGAGTAGTATACCACACAGACCAGTCAGCCTACAGTACAGCCTCAATAAGTGTAATGACTCAACAACATGACACCACAAGCACATAAATCCATCATAACACAAATATAGCTACTGCTGCTGAGCCTAGGGATGGAACAAACACCCATTTCTCATAATTCTGCTACTGAGGCTGACTAGAAGCTGAAGGAGTAGACAGGGCACATCTACTGTTTTAGTCTAGATATGGAATTACTATAATCCGTCAGCATAATGACTCCACAACATGTCAGCCACAAGGAACTACAGTGCCTTCAGTAAGTATTCATACTCCATGACTTATTCCACTTTGTTGTTAAAGCCTGAATTCAAAATGGATTAAATATATTTTCTAACCCATCTACACACAATACCCCACAATTAATGTTTTGCAAATGTATTGAAAATGAAATACAGAAATATCTAATTAATTTAATTATTCACACCACTTTGCTATGACACTCCAAATTGAGCTCAGGTGCCTRSAATTACCTTTAATCATCCTTGAGATGTCACTACAACATGATTGGAGTCCACCTGTGGCCAATTAAATTGTTTGGATTTAGAAGGAAACATCTATATAAGGTCCCACAGTTGACAGTGCATGTCAGAGCAGAAACTATACCATGAAATTCAGGTAACTATCCGTAGAGSTCTGAGTGAGAATTGTAATGAGGAATATATCTGAGGAAGGGTTTAAAACAATTTCTAGAATGTTAAAAGCTTCCAAGAGCACAGTGTCCTCCGTCATTGGGGAATGGGGAAAAATACAGAACTACCCAGACTGGTCGGACAGCTTCTAGGCACAAACTGAACAACCAGGCAAGAACAACCTTGGTCAGGGAGGTGACCAAGAACCCAACGACCTCTCTGACAGAACTACAGAGTTCCTTGGCTTAGATGGGAGAACCTGCCAGAAGGACAACAGTCTCTACAYCACTTCACCAATCTGGGCTTTATGGGAGAGTGGCCAGACAGAAGTCACCCCTGAGAAAAAGGCACATGACGGCACGCCTYGAGTTTGCAAAAAGGCACTTGAAAGACTCTGGAGTGGCAGAAGAGTCTGTAGTCTGATGATACAAAAATGGAACTCTTTGGCCTGAATACAAAGTGCTATGTTTAACACCATCCCTACTAGAGGTCGACCGATTATGATTTCTCAACGCCGATACCGATTATTGGAGGACCAAAAATAGCCGGTAACGATTAATCGGCCGTTTTTTTATTTTATTTTATACAATTTATTTGTAATAATGACAATTACAACAATACTGAATGAACACTTATTTTAACTTAATATAATACATCAATAAAATCTATTTAGCCTCAAATAAATAATGAAACATGTTCAGTTTGGTTTAAATAATGCAAAAACAAAGTGTTGGAGAAGAAAGTAAAAGTGCAATATGTGCCATGTAAGAAAGCTAACATTTAAGTTCCTTGCTCAGAACATGAGAACATATGAAAGCTGGTGGTTCCTTTTAACATGAGTCTTCAATATTCCCAGGTAAGATGTTTTAGGTTGTAGTTATTATAGGACTATTTCTCTCTCTACGATTTGTAGTTCATATACCTTTGACTATTGGATGTTCTTATAGGCACTTTAATATTGCCAGTGTAACAGTATAGCTTCCATCCCTCTCCTCGCCGCCACCTGGGCTCGAACCAGGAACACATTGAAAACAGCCACCCTCGAAGCAGCGTTACCCATGCAGAGCAAGGGGAACAACTACTTCAAGGTCTCAGAGCYAGTGACGTTTGAAACACTATTAGCGCGCACCCCGCTAACTAGCTACCCATTTCACATCGGTTACACCAGCCTAATCTCGGGAGTTGATAGGCTTGAAGTCATAAACAGCGCAATGCTTGAAGCATTGCGAAGAGCTGCTGGCAAAACGCAGGAAAGTGCTGTTTGAATGAATGCTTATGAGCCTGCTGGTGCCTACCATCGCTCAGTCAGACTGCTCTATCAAATCATAGACTTAATTATAACATAATAACACACAGAAATACGAGCCTTATGTCATTAATATGGTCGAATCCGGAAACTATCATCTCAAACAAAACGTATATTCTTTCAGTGAAATACGGAACCGTTTGGTATTTTATCTAACMGGTGGCATCCATAAGTCTAAATATTCTTTTTACATTGCACAACCTTCAATTTTATGTAATAATTACGTAAAATTCAGGCAAATTAGTTCGCAACGAGCCAGGCGGCCCAAATTGTTGCATATACCCTGACTCTGTGTGCAATGAACGCAAGAAGTGACACAATTTCACATGGTTAATATTGCCTGCTAACCTGGATTTCTTTTAGCTAAATATGCAGGTTTAAAAATATATACTTCTGTGTATTGATTTTAAGAAAGGCATTGATGTTTATGATTAGGGACACGTTGGAGCAACGATGGTCCTTTTTCGCGAATGCGCACCGCATCGATTATATGCAACGCAGGACACGCTAGATAAACTAGTAATATCATTAACCATGTGGAGTTAAATAGTGATTATGATTGATTGATTGTTTTTTATGAGATACGTTTAATGCTAGCTAGCAACTTACCTTGGCTTCTTACTGCATTCGCGTAAAGGCTGGCTCCTCGTGAGGCAGGTGGTTAGAGCGTTGGACTAGTTAACCGTAAGGTTGCAAGATTGAATCCCTGAGCTGACAAGGTAAAAATCTGTCGTTCTGCCCCTGAACAAGGCAGTTAATCCACCGTTCCTAGGCCGTCATTGAAAATAAGAATGTGTTCTTAACTGACTTGCCTAGTTAAATAAAAATGTTTAAAAAAAATAAAAAAAACGGTGTCCAAAAATAGCGATTTCCGATTGTTATGAAAACGTGAAATCGGCCCTAATTAATCGGCCATTCCAATTAATCGGTCGGCCTCTAATCCCTACCGTCAAGCATGGGCGTGGCAGCATCATGCTATGGGGATGCTTTTCAGTGGCAGAGACTGGTATGGATAGAGAGAACAATGAATGTAACCAAATATAGCCAAGTCCTTGATAAGAACCTGCTTCAGTGCTAATGACCTTAGACTAGGGTGAAGATTTACTTTGAAAACAGGACAATGACCCCAAGCATACAGCCAAAGCAATGCTGAAATGGCTTCAGAACAAGAATGTGAAAGTCCTTGAGTGGCCCAGCCAAAGCCCAGACTTGAATCCCATTGATAATCTGTGGAAATACTTAGATTGCTCCCCATCTAATTTAACAGAGCTTGAGGTAATCTGTAAGGAAGAATGGGAGGAAATCCACAAATCCAGATGTGCAGAGCTTATACAGACATACCCAAGACGACTCAAAGCTGTAATCGCAGCCAAAGATGCTTCTACAAAGTATTGACTCGGGTGTGAATACTGCAAAAATGTCAAACATGTTTTACTTTGTCGTTATTGGCTATATGTGTAAATGGGTGAGGGGGAAAAAATCTATTTAATCCATTTTGAGTTCAGGCTGTAAAGCAAACAAAATTGAATTATGTGAAGGGATATGAAATCTTCCTGAAGGCAATGTAAATCCAGCACAACACACATACTGCTGCTCAGCCTAGAAATATGGTGTATAGACAGGACACAGCTACTGAGCCCTGAGCGTAGAAATAAAAGGGAACACATCCTTTATTTTCTATACATGTCATGATACTGAGCAGATGGTTTGTGATCCCACAGCCTGATCTTGCCTCCCAAGTCCTCTTTTTTCTCTTGAGTCAAATCTTTCCTGCATGTGCGCTGCTTTTCTTTTAACCTCATATCCCATCTGTGTGTGATACTTGCCTATGCTTTGTGTTTGTCTAATCTCTGTGTATGTATAATGTAATTAAATCTGTCTCCCTGTGTATCTATCCTCCAGGGTTTGACGCTCTAGGGGACCTGCTGAAGCCCACAGTGCCCAGCCACAACCAGGCTCCTCCCATGGCCCTGCACCACCCTGGTCATCCCCATCCAGGGCACCCAGGAGGCAAGCTGCTGGCCAATGACCTTGACTCATCCCTTGCCAACCTCGTTGGCAGTGAGTACTGTATAGACAACATACATTGTTCTTTTGTATCCTCACATCTGTCTGTTTCTGCCTCTTTCTCCCCTCTGTCTCCATAAGTTTCAGTTTCTTTCGCTTTGTGCATTCTCCTTACTCCTCCTTACTCCTCTTTTCTCCCTCCCTCTTCTCTCCCCCTTGGTCTTGTCCTCTAGTGAATGTCTCTGCCAGTGGTAGAGTTGTCAATAGAAACAGTTGGGCCAGGCTAATGGTAGCGGATGGCCTATCTGCCAGAGCTCTTGCCTGAGAGCCATTGGCGGGAAGGTAGAGGACACACAGAGGGGAACCCAGTAGGGAGGCACTGGTCTGTCTACTGTATGTTTAGCAGCCTGCACTACCTTCCCAGGGCTGMCCGGCTCTCTCTTTCTGTTTGCCTGTCTCACTGTCTTTTAGATAGACTCGCTCACTTTTTTTCAAACCCTCTGATGCTTTTGCTCTCATCTTTCTCATACTCACTTCCTTGTTCCCTTGCTTTCTCTTGCTCTCCTCTTTCTGTCTCACCATCCCTCGCTTTCTCTCGTCCTCAGATCTGCAGTTCGGAGGAGCCCCAGCCAAGAAGTAAGTGTAGGAGTTGTGATGTGTGTCTGCATGCGTGTGTGTGTCTCTCTGAGTTGGGAAGTGATGTAGTGCCAGACTACTTCAGCATTTTCCCTAGACAATAGAAGGCTTTGGCGGGCTGGCATCCTACAGTTCTCCAGTGCCAGGCAGCCCCTGCTCAAAACAGTCTACTTCAAGACATGAGAAACTAAAATAAACTTGAATAAGTATCTAGTGAATGGAAGTTATACTAGTGTTTTTAATGACAAAACAATGTGTTGTATAAACAATCAACAATGGAACAGACTGACTGCAGGGTTTTCCCTAGACGATAGACTTTATGGCGGACTGCCATCCCACTCTACTGTACTAGGGCGAGCCGACTCAAAGCCAACGCTGAAAAGCTTCTGTGCTGCTCAGATCTGTTGAAAAAGAAATTTAAACTAAAATAACTTGACTGCATCATTCAAATCTGCAGGATTTGACCTGTAACAAGACACACATTGAGACCTAGTGAAGAGCTCGAGCTACAATATTGTAATAATATATTTTATTTTTAACACGCTTTTCAAAAACACATGCAGGCTTGTATAACTAACCTTGTGGGGCCACACAATTCAGTCCCATTCAAAATCCTGTTTTCCCTAAACCTAATTCTAACCCTAAACCCATTTAGAAATAGCATTGACCTTGTGGGGACTAACAATGTCCCAAGTTGGTCAAATCTTGTTTGTTTACTGTTCTTGTGGGGACCAGAAGTCCTCACAAGTAGAGTCAAACACGTCCACACCTGCATAATATCCATGGTAACAGTTGATTAACGAGTGTGGTGTTTTTGCGCGGTGCATTTTGTCGCTGTGTGCTCCGGTGTTCAGGCCAGACATGCAGTGGAGTCAGCCTGGAGAGAAGAAGCTAACCGGTGGACACAACTGGCAGAGCAAGACCATGACTAGCACCACGGCCTGGAACCCCGCTCCCATGGCCCCTGCACCCATGCCTGTACAACACATGGTGAGTGGTAGTGTGTGTGTGTATTATGTAACCTGTTTAGAGATTATGTCCAGGTGCAATAGATATGCTCTAGCCCAGACTGAGTGTGTGCGCTAGTCAAGACTGAGTGCTGAGCTTGCCAATGGATGATTGTCGTCCCGATCTCTTCCACAATACTGGCTGACTGTGGAAATCTGTCACTAACCCCTGGCTTCTTCTCTTCCTCCCCTCTGTCTCTTTCTGTCTCGTTCTCTTCGCTGTAATTCTCTTCTGTTCTTTGCGTTGTCATCCTCATTCCTCTCGTCCTGTTTCTGCTGCGTTTAATTCACCTTCCTCATTGCCTCTCTCTCTCTCTCTCTCTCTCTCTCTTGCACTTTGTGCGTCCTTGCCATGCAGAATGGGATGTTCTATGCCAGTTATGTAAGTAGTAGGGTATGTCCCAAATGGCAGCCTATTCTCTATATAGTGCACTACTTTTCACCCAGTGCCTATCTAGTCTGTTTGGAGCGACTTCTGGTCTTTATTACGATTCTCTACCCAGTAGTGTACACTCATTGTGAAGTGTACTCACTCCTCCTCATGCATTTCATAGCATTTGATTGGGGCAAGCGTGGCTGAAGGAAGTTTCCACCATATTTCTTACATCGGTCCATTTGTTTTGAATCCATGAGGGGGAGTGTACACACCGGGTCAGTATCAGCTCAGTGCGATCTCTCCCTCCCTCCTGCATTCCTCCCCTACTTGTTGTTTTGTTTTTAAAGATAAGAGGGTTTTTTCCCTCCTCCCTGTACTCGTAGTTGAAATGATTTCCTCACCCTACTGCCACCTGCTTTTAGAGACTAGTGTTTATTTTTAACAGGGAGAGGCATGCTACTGTTCTCATTAGGTGCTTAACTGATAACAAATTAGCCTAGTGCAGTAATTTAAAGGAACACTGCTGTAGTCAATTCGATTTTTACAACCTCACTTCCACACATGTTGTTTTACCTGTGTTTATCTGTAGTTGTGAWTGTGATGGTGTCCATGAGCACCTGTACCTCCTTTGCTGTATAGACTCCCCTTTTAGCCTCTCCGCTGCACTATTTTTGAGTTGCTAATCAGGTCTCTCTCTAACAGGCTCCAGCTCCTATGACATTCCCAATGACGACGCCMCAAGTGCCTATGTATGGAATGGTCAGTACTGCTCAGTGCTCACACGCAACATGACACATTCAACATCACGTGTATAACCTAGATGTATTGTGCTAGGAGAATTACCGTGGTCTAGCAGTCAAAAAAAAGAAGTGTAACCAACAAAGAGACGACATACTTGAGTACTGGAAAAATGTTTCTCCCTCTCTCAGGTCCCTCCTCAAATGGGTCAGATGGGGGGTGTACAGTTGATGGCCCCCCAGCCCATGATGTACAACCAGCCTGTACTCAGACCCACAAATCCCTTCGCCCCCATGCCTGGAGCCCAGGTAACCACTCACCATTTCTACAGCCCTAACACCTTACACCATAATACCACATCCCTATTACCCCTTTAAACCCCACAACCCTCCGTCACCATCCCTAAAGCCCAAGGAAACCCTCCCCCCAAACCCTTTAGTTCAGATTGGCCCCCTTCCATATAGTTCAGGTACAACCCAAATGCCTGCCCTGCCCGGRCTTTACTTCCTCTTTGACGAGTCTTCTTTGTGTTAAACCCTGTAGTCTGTCTTTATTTCTGACTGTCTCTCTTTCAGATGCAGTTCATGTAATCTCATGGGGGGGATCAGAGTGCCGAAAGCGATGGCAAAAACACACACCGAGCGAACCACCGAAGACTAAATGACCGAATGAACGAACGAAGGAATGACAGACAGGTGAAAGGACAGACAGAAGGAAAACCAACCAACACCAAATATAAGAGAGGAAGAGAGAAGAAAAAGAAAGGGAGGATCAACCCGGGAGATGAGAAGGGTGGAAGGCTAGAGCACGGAGGAGGGGATATGTCATAATAAAGGCGCAGCTCTCTGTCTGAAACAGCCACCCCTCCTGAAAAAATGATAAATAGTGTATATTAAAGAAATAAACCCCCAAAGCCRATTACTGGGTTTAAAACTACCTAAAACTTGAAAGTGTAGGTCGTTTTCAGTCGACAGAGTGAAGGGGTCAGGGGTTAGATGTCTTAAGTTTATTGCACTTAGGACCAGTGTATACATTATGAAGTCTCTTTGTATGGTTAGTTTGTCTTCTGTTACGTTCTCTGGTCGTTGGTGTACATAGGTAGCCTAGGCTCTGTTACGGTTACTGGGACTGTATGTATGTTGCTACTAAGCTGATATTGAGCAATTTGTCACACAGAGTAAAAGAGGGATGGAGAAGAGGCGATCTAGACATAGGCAGAAAAGACAGGTTTGGATTGAAATAGATCTGTAGGTTAAAGTTGCATCCACCCTCTGGTTGTAGCCACACAGGTAGGAAGACGTAGGTGTTTGGATTCAGTTTTTTTTAAATCTCGAAGCACTTGTGTGTGCGCGCACGCCGTTAATAAACCATTTCTTTGTGAGCTGGTCTCTACCTTCTTTCTTAGACGACAGGTCACCAATTGGAGCGGTTTCTAGAAATCTTTATTTTTATTCTCCAACTTTCTCACCGTTACTGATATCYACCAAACCGGTGGAACCAAAGTCGCACAGTACCGTTTGTCCCTGCTCGCTTGCCATCCTTGACTGTTAGGTAGCGAAGAAAAGCACTTACGCTGTGTGTTACCCAAGGGAGCTGTTTCAGACACGGAGAAGCCTTCACCACGTGCAATCAGACTGAGTATAAAACATTAAGGATAGCCCTCTACACTCATCCTCACAACCACCATCATCCTACCACCAGCCTAACCCTCAACCGCTTCTTATGTCTATTTGTCCATGGAGAGCCACTAGAGAACTGTTGTAAAATGTTTTTAATCCCTCCCTCTACTTTATTTGTGTTTCTTGTAAAAACAGTTTCTTCTTCATCCTCAGTGTGTCCTTAAATGTTGACGGATTCGCACGCACACTAAATTACACGCACACCCACGCGCATTAACGTGCAGACACACACCTCCATCCTGCGGAAACAATGTGTGGTCCTATTCTGAAATCATTCTGACGGTTGATGTCACAATTTGTGTTTCCTCTATCATAATGTCCATTGCTCTCGATGGTGTCCTATTGTTGCTGAAGCCATATGCAGTCATTTTCTTCCCAACTGTCAAGATGGGTCAAATGAAAGGATGTCAAAGTAACTTTTTGTGTCAAAGGAAGGATATTGTCAAACTGTTGACGACTCAACAGAACTGTTTCATGTTTTTATTTTGAACAAATATATGTGCCAATAAGTTTGGTACTGGTTAGCGCTGCATGAAACTTAATTGCCAAGGGTTACTTTGTTAAATATTTGGGGGACATGGAGTTGAAATGGACAACCCAATACTGGTTTGAGCATACTCTTGGTCCCATAGGCTTTATAAAAGGATGTCAATGTAACTGAACTGTTGGTGCCAAAGGTCAAAACAGGTATAGGGTCACAGTTGCCATACTTTTCGCTGTCTAATTCCCCTGTATAACACACATTGGTGTGTTATATATGCCATGCGTTTCTCATTGAGGACTGTTTTCGGTGTACTTCCTATATCTTGACGCTGAAGCCAATAGTGAGTTATGCCCCCTYGTTATGTTATGTGCACATATATAAATGTCATTTATTATTTTTGATGAACAAGCTGAAATGTTGCACTGATATGACCTCATTCAGAACCTGAAGAAAGGAGAGTTGGTCATAAATGAATGGATCAAATCAAAGTGTATTGCTCACGTACACAGATTTGCAGGTGCAGCGGAGTGCTTGTGTTTTGAATGCACATGCAGATCCCTAAGACGAACCCTTCCCCCTTTCTCGGTCCACATCACCAGTGAGTTGAGTACTGTGGAGCGTCTAACTCTGATCCTTTTCACTTTCTAGTAGACCTAGCGCTCTAGAACCCTATCTTAGCATCTTTGCTGCTCTTCGATCTAGTACATATAGCTCTATATTCACCTCTTAGTGACTTGCCAATTGCCATTGTCTTCAAGATTATCTTGGTGGATCGTCACTGTCTAGTAGACCTAGCTCTAATTTCCCCTCTTAGCCTCTTGTCACTGTCTAGTATGTATAGCTTTAGCTTCTCTTGGTTTTTCTTTTCTGTCAAGTATGTGTCAAACTCATTCCACGGGGTGAGTGTTTGCGAGTTTTCGCTCCACCCTTGTACTTGATTGATGATTTAAATTCATTAATTAGTAACTCCCCTCACCTGGTTGTCTAGGTCTTAATTGAAAGGAGAAAAAAACTAAAACCTGCAGACACTCGGCCCTCCATGGAATGAGTTTGACACCCCTGGTCTATTAGATATATTTAAAGAATTGTCTCCAGGATCACTTTAGATTCATTCCCCTTCTGACCTTGTTTCATTGTCTAGTAGAGCTATATCTAGATAGAATCTCCTCTTGGAGTCTTTTCGCTGTCCAGTATGTATAGCTCTAGATTCTTCTTGCTTCTGCTTTTGTAGATGATGCTTTACAATCCCCTTTGTCTTCTAACTTCCTGTTTCTTCACTGGACTCTGTCATAGGCCTTCACTTAATCATGCTGTGAGTGGGCGTGTACGCCATCTTTAAACTTAAACTGTCTCTGATTGGATCATATGCATTTTATGTCTTGTCGGTGAAACCGAACTATCCACAATGGCTAAGGGGGAGGTATACTCTCAGTGAAGAATTAAGTCTGTAGTCTTGGAAGTATTTGAGGGTTCTGGTGGCACTAGTCTTTGTCTTTAGGAAGGATTGCCTCGCTATAGTAGTACCTGTGTAAAAGGGGGTTGAGAACCAGTGGTGGTCGTTTGGAAGTTAAAGGTCCAATGCAGACGTTTTCGTCTCTATAGCAAATCATTTCTAGTTAAAAAGTACGTACCTTTTGATTGTTTTCAATTAAAATYGTCAGAAATAAGCAAAAATAGCAGTTTCTCAAGCAAGAATTTTGTTAGGATTGTCAGGGAGTGGTCTGAGTGGGGAGGGGAAAACTAGCTGTAGGTTTGGAACGCTCTTATTGGTCTATTAAATTTACCGCCTGGTGATGTCACCAAGCAAGCCAAAAAGCCATCCCACCAAAACAGGCTGAGATTTGACGGTCTTTTCAAACATCTTTAACACTAAAAGGGCATTATCATAATTTTCACAATATCACACTATTATTCCAACCTTATGTGGATATATATTAAACACAGAAACCCTTCTCTGGGCTCCTCATACTGTGATAATCCCTTACTCAGGAGGGTAGGAAGCTCTGGGTAGAAGTTGCTCTAAAATACAGATCTAGGATCAGCAAACACTTGGGGGAGAAATGGAAAACTGACCTTAGATCAGTGTCTAGGGACAACTATATTTGTCTATCGCAATGGAACCCTATTCCCTATGTAGGCCTCTGGTCAAAAGTAGTGCACTATATAGGGAATAATGCCATTTGGCACACAATCCTTGTTTGGCACTGAAGTTGATGAGCACAGCTTTTTCTTTTTCTCTTGAATTCATCATGTCTTATGTTCTCTGGTTCTTCAGTAGTTTCATTTCTCTCTTTTTGTGTCATTTTTAAACTAAATTGTTGTTCTGCATGGTATCTGGCCTGCCTGTGTTTTGTGTGTCTTTGAACTGGTTTCAAAATAGTGGAAGAATAGCAGAGGAGAGAGACAGTGTGGAGACTACAATGTTGATTGTCCTATTATAATCTTAGGGGGTGCGTCTCAATAATCTTAAGTGTCTTTCTCTCTCGTCTCCTAAGACCAGAAGAGCGTTAGCTCCCAGAGCGAATGCCAACAATGTCAAATCACGCTGATGGTCTGTTTATGGTAGGCTTTTCTTCCCCTGTGCATGGTCGTGATGATGTTGTGTTCTTTCTACAGCTCCCCTTAAAAGCATGATCTGATTTACTGTCTGTTAAAACTCGTTCAAGTGTCAGGGTTGTCATGGTTGTGTTTCTGATTACATGCTGCAAGGACAGACACCCCTAACCATAGCTCTAGGGTGAATCTCAARAGTCTTTCCTTGACTCCTTGCGTCCTCTGTCCTCAACGCATTGAAGGACGTGGTCTGGGGGTGTAGCCAAACCCTTTTACTTTTCCAAAGATGCCACGTTACTTTTTCCCTTTATTGAAATGGGTCTTTTTGATCATATCTGCAAGTGTAGTACCCTCTGGTGGCGAGTCCCTGTAATAACAGTAGTTGAAGATGTCATCAACCTGAAATGAAAAAGGAACAGGGAAAGAGAGGAATGGCTTTTTGGGGTTATAAATGGATACATTTGGATAAATCTCTCCATAAAATGCATCAGTTTATCTGTTATAAACTGATGCATTTGCTCATTTTCAGTCAGTGTTTGTTCAATGATCTTGTGCACATTTTTTCCCCTACATGTATTTTTGGAAACAACTACCCTTCTGATAGCTGAACTGGTGATAAAAATGTAAATAGAAATAGAAACACGCAAACACATGCATCCCAATCCCTGTATTGTACTATACAGGGAATATGGGCTGCGTTTTGCCCAATTATTGGTAAAAGAGCTGATCTGACTGGTCAAAGACCAATTATTGATTTTGGCTGCCTGTGTAAACGCAGCCATGGTGTCATTTGAGACACATCCATACACACACATCAGTCATGTTATTTTTGTCTTTGTATTATTATTTTTCTGAACATGAGAGCTATTTGATATTTGCATTATACAGTATATAGATATATAATAATACCCAATGGGTGATTTAAACGTATGAAGAAGGGGATTGGCTGCATATCTACAGGTCACCAATGGATCGTCAATGGATGTCATTGATTGTCAAGGATGCCAAATGATTCAGAGAATCACACCTTTGTCTCTGATTATTCTTCTTGTTCTTCCCCCTCTTTGTACAATTTTATTTATTTATGCAGAAATATTAGGATTTTATTAAGCATGGAAATAATACAAAACGAACTTTACAGAAATACAAAAATCATTGGCTTTTATTTTACTTACTGTGTTTATTTTGATTATATTTTTTTGGAAGAAATAAAGTCATTTTCCATTCCTAAAGCATTTTGTGATTTTAATGATTATTTTGTTTGAGTGTGAAGTGTCTCCGCTGAGTCTAAGGCTTGCTGCTGAAAACAATCTCCACCTAAATTTTTGTTGACGCTCTTATTCAAAGTGACTGGAACCCACAACCCTTGCGTTGCAAGCACCATGCTCTTACAACTGAGCCACATGGGACCCGTTAGAGTATACGGTTTGCAGCATGGTAAGCGGCTTATTCTGACAGGTTTCCCAAACTTTGTCCTCGGGACCCCAAAAGGTGCACGTTTTGGTTTTTGCCCGAACACTACACAGCAGATTCAAATGATCAAAGCTAGATGATTATTTGAATCAGCTGTGTAGTTCTAGGGCAAAAAACAAAATGTGCACCCCTTTGGGAGACCCTTTCTTAGGTTGCAAGGACACACCTACACATGTGCTTAGTGCAGTACACACACAGACAGCCAGGCCAGGACAGGAGAGAGGAATGTCAAGCCACTACTAGATAAGGACTGACAGCTGAAGAGAGCGAGGGGATGACTGGTGGCTATTTTTATCATTCATTCAGCCAGGCCAAGCAGAGACCCCCTCTCTTTCTTTCCTCTCTTAGTCCCCCTGGATCTCTCTCGTTCTTTCTCTCATTCCCTCGCTTCTTCTCTTCTATCCGGGAGAAAGTTCTGGAAGACTGGGTGGGATTAAAATTTCGAAGCCCCTCGAAGAGGAAAAAGAAGACCGGGTTAGCGAAAGGAAAAGTTAGGTGGAAGAGTTACGGGAGGACAAACGAAATACTAGGCCAATATGGCTCTTCTTTGCTACAACAAAGGCTGTGGAGAGAAGTTTGACGCTGACAAGAACAAAGACGGTAAAACCACTTACTACTTCAACTCAAACACGCGGTTTATTAGTCACTGTTATACTGCGATAGTACACAGGTTGGATTGCATGCACTGTAGACTATGACAGTTATTAGTAAGGAATCATTATTTGGAGTAAATGCATGTTGCAAATACTGCAAGGTATTTGAGTTTTCAGTGTACTAATACTGTTTTTGAATGGCCAAATGTAGAGGGGATAATGTGTATTATGGCAGTCGTTCATGTGTAATAGCATAGATTTTGATAGTCTGACAGACCCCTTTGGGAAAGAGGTGGGAATTGACAGGTGTCTTTATCAGAACTGAAAGGGCCAGTTTTGCAGACAAAGATTGATCCCATACTAATAGACTAAAACACATTTTCAATGAAGAATCTTTGTGTCCAGAAAACCGGCATAGTCATCCACACATTGGCATATCATGGAGAGATTCTGGATTGTGAGATTGTATTGTAGGCATGTGTCTGCAATTGTTGTGCGGGTGTGACAGATGTGCATATGAGAGAGAGAGACACTGAGTGAACGCATGCGCCGATATAATTTTCCACGTATTTAAGTCACCGAGTAGAGGTCTCCTCTTCATAGCAACTGTTAGGTTAGTTAATGCCTTATATGGGCCCAACCCCCTCCCTCTTATGACCAGAACTCTATGACAGCTGTCTGGGAGACCCGGCTGATTGTGTATGTGTGTGCCTGCTTGTCTGTGACAAGTTACAACGTTTGTGTCTGACAAATGCCAGTGCCAACAAGTACCTTTTGTTGTTTCTCGCCCTCTAGAAGCCTGTCTTCATCACCCAGGTGTTCCCATCTTCCACGATGCTCTGAAGGTATATAAATAAAAACATTTGAAAAACGTACACATGAGAATCAATAAATATGAAACGATCCTCACAGTACTTGATCAAATTGAAAAACAACGTGTGTGTGTGTGTGTCCAGGGTTGGTCTTGTTGTAGGAAGAGAACCACAGACTTCTCTGAATTCCTTTCTATCAAGGTAAGGACAATGTGGGACCAACTGGGTTTGAGCTCAAGACTGTTTTAACCCACTGAGCTGAAGCATATGGGCATTAGCTCAGGGAACAGTACTGATCAAGTATATGCAGTAGTTCGCTGTCAGGGTACTCTGTACGCAGTATCCTGACATTACTTTTCTATCTGACTTTTCTATTGTAGGGCTGCACCCAGGGGCGTCATAGTAACGAAAAGCCCCAGGAGCCTATGCAGCCAACAGTGATATCAGACAAGAACGGCGTGAGAAACAACAGAGAGGAGATCATTTACCAGGGGCCCAAATCAGCTGAGGCACTGCAGAAAGAGAGACCCAGGTAGGGTCAGCTTGCTCAATTGGCTGATTAGGTGTTTATTTATTCATTTAAATGATATATGTATTTATTGTCCTTTACAGTTCAGATGAGGAGAAGACCAAACTGAAGCTGAAGGTGTCTGCCTCTCTGACTCAGGTTCTGGAGAAGATGGAAATCAGCAGCAAGGCAGAACTAAAAAAGAAAGGTGTGTGTGTATCCCTCACATACCTTCTCTGTTCGGTTTCCCCTTGTTGTTCAAATCGTCGGTTTCTATATAACAGCAGGGCATTTCAATGCTTCTGTTGACTAATACCAATACTTCTCTGATGAGATATGATATTATTTTGAAACTACTTTGTTAGTTTTGCAGCGTAAGATTTCAGCAGGTAGTTTAACCTCCCCTGTCCTTCTGACCCTCCCTATTTCTCTTCCTCTCTTTATTTCTCTCTCTCTCGCCCTCACAGAGAGTGCAGTTGTCATGCAGGGAACACGATGCAAGAACACAGGATGCAAAACAGTAGGTGTCTCTTCATTTTTTATTAGTGCTTTTATTTTATTTTTTTCTCCCCAATTTCGTGATATCCAATTGGTAGTTACAGTCTTGTCCCATCGCTGCAACTCCCATACGGACTCGGGAGAGGCGAAAGTCGAGAGCCATGCGTCCCCCGAAACACGACCCCGCCAAGCCGCACTGCTTCTTGACACACTGCTTGCTTAACCCGGAAGCTAGCCGCACCAGGAAACACCGTGCAGATGGCAACCGAAGTCAGCATGCATGTGCCCGGCCGCCACAAGGAGTCGCTAGAAAGCGATGGGACAAGGACATRCCAGCCGGCCAAACCCTCCCCTAACCCAGACCACACTGGGCAAATTGTGCGCCGCCTCATGGGTCTCCCGGTCACGGCTGGCTGCAACACAGTCCGGGATCGAACCCGGATCTGTAGTGACGCCTTAGACCGCAGTGGCGCCTTAGACCGCTGGCCACTCGGGAGGCCAGGTGTTTCTTTTGTGTTTTTGTCTGTGTATGCGTGTCTTTGTGCGTGTGTGTTTCTGTCTGTGTGTTTCTGTCTGTGTGTGCGRGCGCTTGTGTGTATGTATGTGAGTGTGTGTTTCACAGAGAAGGGAGTAAAACATTTGAGGTGCAGTAACTCCTGTCTTTGTAGATAATGAATCTGTTGCCTTCTGCTGATGCAGGGTAACAGCCTGTCTCCAGACAGTGTTAACTCTTTCCCGTAATTCGACAGTTTGTACCAGAGCCTTATATTCTAGAGAGTTGGGTCGACTTTACGAATGTTGAATATTGTTCCAATTCTAGACATTCAGTTGCATATCGTTATTTAAATGTTAATGGGTAGCTAACATGGCTGCCATATAATGTAGTATCATGTAAATGCATCACAGTGCAGAAACCTCTGTCCCAACTTTCTCATTAGAAAAATGTAATCTTAAAAGTGTTGTTAGCATGTTAGTTATCCCCCTACCTGAGGAGAATTCAGTAGCTAATTGTTGTTTGTTGTTGTTGACAGCAATACCAGGGCCCAGAGACCAACGGAGAGACCTGTACACACCACCCTGGAGCACCTGTCTTTCACGAGGGGTAAGACAAGGACTGTATTATCCACATTTTGTTGCAGCCTTATTTTAAAATGGATGAAAGAAATACTTGTTCCTCATCCATCTACACACAATAACCCATAATGACAAAGCGAAAACAGGTTTTTAGAAATGTTTGCAAATATATTAAAATTTAAAGGTGTTCAGATCCTTTGCTATGAGACTCAAAATTGAGCTCAGGTACAACCTGTTTCCATTGATCATCCTTGATGTTTCTACATTTTGATTGGAGTCCACCTGTGGTAAATTCAATTGATTGGACATGATTTGGAAAGGCACACACCTGTCTATATAAGGTCCCACAGTTGACAGTGCATGCCAGAGCAAAAACCAAGCCATGAGGTCGAAGGAATTGTCCGTAGAACTCCGAGACAGGATTGTGTCGCGGCACAGCTCTGGGGAAGGGTACCCAAACATTTCTGCAGCATTGAAGGTCCCCAAGAACACAGTGGCCTCCATCATTCTTAAATGGAAGAAGTTTGAAACCACCAAGACTCTTACTAAAGCTGGTCGCCCGGCCAAACTGAGCAATCGGGGGAGAATGGCCTTAGTCAGGGAGGTGACCAAGAACCCGAAGGTCACTCTGGTCACTTGAAATGGGAGAACCTTCCAGAGGGACAACCATGTCTGCAGCACTCCATTAATCAGGACTTTATGGTAGAGTGGCCAGACGGAAGCCAAAAGGCACCTAAAGAACTCTCAGACCATGAGAAACAAGATACTCTGGTCTGATGAAACCAAGATTGAACTCTTTGGCCTGAATGCCAAGTGTCACGTCTGGAGGAAACCTGGCATCATCCCTACGGTGAAGCATGGTGGTGGCAGCCTCTTGCTGTGGGGATGTTATTCAGCGGCAAGAACTGGGAAACTACTCGGGATCGAGGGAAAGATGAACGGAGCAAAGTACAGAGAGATCCTTGATGAAAACCTGCTCCAGAGCCCTCAGGACCACAGACTGGGGTGACGGTTCACCTTACAACAGGACAACGACAATAAGCACACAGCCAAGACAATGCAGGGGTGGCTTCGGGACAAGTCTCCAAATATCCTTGAGTGGCCCAGCCAGAGACCGGACTTGAACCCGATCGAACATCTCTGGAGAGACCTGAAAATAGCTGTGCTGCAGCGCTCCCTATCCAACCTGACAGAGCTTGAGAGGATCTGCGGAGAAGAATGGGAGAAACTCCCCAAATACAGGTGTGCGAAGCTTGTAGTGTCATACCCAAGAAGACTTGAGGCTGTAATCGTTGCCAAAGGTGCTTCAACAAAGTACTGTGTAAAGGGTCTGAATACTTACGTAAATGTGATATTTACATTTTTAATTTAATACATTCGCAAAAAAATCAAAAAACCTGTTTTTGCTTTGTCATTATGGGGTATTGTGTCTAGATTGATGAATAAAAACAACAACAATTTAATACATTTTATAATGTAAAGTAACAAAATGTGGAAAGTCAAGGGGTCTGAATATTTTCAGAATATACTGTATCCATGCCTGTATTATACAGCACTGCAATATTAATGCAGCAGGTATTATACAATACTATTATATACTCTTCTACGTGTATAAGTACTAGAGCTGTTGCTGTGTAAAGACCATAGACTTTAATGCTGCTTTATTATAAACATCTGAAATGTAATATTAATGTAATACTATAGGTATAATACGGTGCTGTAATTCTAACCCTACAGGTATAAGTACTGGAGCTGTTGCTGTGTGAAGACCATAGACTTTAATGCTTTTCTGGATCAGAAGGGTTGTACCAATGGCAAACATCGCTGGGTCCAAAAACTGGTCAGTGTTAGCCCTCCTCTCTCTCCTTTTGACCTTTTCTTAATGTCCGGGTTTCGTTCTGTTGCCAATTGTGCCTGTTTTTTACATGAAAATCATTTGGACATTTTGCTGTAAACCGTTAACTGTATACCCTGGGGTTATTGCCTTTTCTCTCTCTTTCTCTCTGAATGTTTGTGTGTGCAGAACAATAAAAATGTTGCGTGTAGACATGACTGGCACCAGACAGCCACACAGGTCTACGTGACCATCTATGCCAAGAACGCCAACCCTGAACTGTCCTACGTCGAGGCTAACCGCACCGTGGTAAGAACGGGCTACACACACACACACACACAAACGCAGACATACAAGAACGTCAACCCTCAACTGTCCTCTGTCAAAGCCAATCGCACAGTGGTAACCACATACACACGCATATTGACTTTTGGCATATACACACATTGACTTTTGCATATATTGTTTTCCCGCTGGTGTTTTGAGTAAGGTTGTTAATGATGATTAACATCTCTCTCTCTCTCTCTACCGCCCTGTCCCTATCTCTATTCCTGTAGCTGACCTGTCACATCCAGTTTGAGGACAACAAGATTTTCCATAAGGACTACCATCTGTGGGGGGTGAGGGGCAATGCTTTTCCCGTGTTTTTTTTTTTACCTCTTGAATTGTTTCCCCCCTCTCTATTTCCCTCTCTCTTTGTACTATACATTCCTCTTTCTTTCTCGCTTGTGTTTCTGTTGTCTATTTCCCTCTTCCTGTCTCTTTCGCCTTTCTCTCCTCTCTAAACACCAACCAACAACTACCCCCACCGTAACCCTATCCCTCTTCCTCCTCTACTCTAGGTAGCAGATGTAGCCAACAGTGGGGTCAACATGGTTTCGTCTAAGGTAGAAGTGTCGCTCCGTAAGGCAGATGCTGTGGCCTGGGGAAAACTAGAGGACCCCAAGTTCAAACCAGAACCAGAACCCCAGGATCTGGACATGGGTACTGTAAACATTCCCCTTTATGTTGTTTTATCTTGTGATTATAAGGAAGTGTTTGTTCGACCGGCAGGATGAAAAAATACATTTAGGCAATTGGGGTCAAAAAAAATTAAGGTTAGGATTAAGTTTAGGAACGAGGGTTCGGTTAAGGTTAGGTTAAAGGTTAGGGAAAGGCATAAACGTTAACATTGGGTTAGACACCGTTCATTTTCTGCCAGGCTATACACTGCCATAATCAAAACATCGACTGGGTTCACAGTATTGCTCACTGTATTACAGGTTACACCGATGAGGCCGACGACCCCAGTCAGTGGGACAGGGACATCGACGACGATGACATCAGTGATTCAGACGAGGAGTGGGAGAAACCGCAGATCATCCAGAATCCTCCAGAAGAGGATGCGATGCCCGTGTTAGAAGGTTAAATTGATTAGTTGATTTATTGAGTCTATTGTCCGTCAAGACGGTAAAGGTCAAGAGGATGCTCTGACTGGCTGTGAGATTGAGTGGTGTTAGAATACTTTATTGTCCATTTTCCTTACAGTCTAAGGACATGGTATGGCTGTAATATTGTTACTGGTTTTTAATTTGTAAAGAAATTGTATTTGAATTTGTTTTATGTATTGATCTCTACTGTATGCACAGATACAAATAAGAAATATCAACCTGTTATAGATTAGTTTTTGTCTTCTGCCCTCTAGTACATATTAGGCCATTGTCAGGCAACAGAAGTCAGTTATCAGACAAATTTGGGTCAGAATCAATGTCCTAATATGGACACCGTACTCTGGTTTCATTGCAATTAAATAAGAAAGGCCTACCGTATTGAAAAGTCAATCTGTTCATTCTACATAATTCCTGTTTGAACGTGACTTGTTTGTGATGCTAAATGGGCCTGCTGTGCTGTGATATTCACTAAAACAAAGGAGAAACTCAATCTGTCTAACGTGCATTGTGTCACACTTGGGACACACACACACACACACACACACACACACACACACACACATGACTCCAACAGCGATGGATACACTTTATTTCAGCCTCCTGCTAGCAGCCAGTGAATGCTGTCTCTCTCTCTGGGTTCTGGGACATGGATGATTGGCAATTGGATAGCACAAATAAATAGGCTAGGGCCGGAATTCAATCGAAGGCCTACTGTCGCGAAGGGCGCTGCACGCTTGATATTGGCTCAAGCGTAAATTACCTTTAAAAGTCAAGTCCAGTGCGCTTTTCGACAACGTGCCTTTGATTGTAATCCGGCCCAAATTCACTGATGATAATCAATCATATGCAGTAAAACAGTAAAATCATAGCCTGCATGATTCCTGTCTTATTGGCAACAAACATTTATGTCGAGTAAACTGTCAAAATAACAGTTTGGCTCTGAGATGGAGCATAATGTATATCTATTTGGGAACACTCAATCAAGTTCAATACATGATGAGTTCAAAGATTCACAATTCAAGATTTGATCACAATTCAAGATTACATTCAAGATTTGAATCACAATAACATCCTCCTTATCAATTGATACCATTAAATAGTATAATATACAACATCTTGACACTTAGGACTTCAAGGAATAATTTTTAGGCCCAAAGGCTGACCTTTCAGCCTGGTTACAGAGATCAACCAGTACAACGAATTAACAGCACAAGATTATTATTATTAAACATCTTTGAACAAACAACGTGCAACATCGAGTCCAGCTTTGCGCATTGCGGCGTGCGTTCACAAAAACTTGCCGTCAAATACTGTTACATAACCGTGGCATGTTACATGTTGTCCAACAAAACGTTTCCAAAACGTTTCCTCTTGACTTGATCGTTAAGTCGTTGTTGCATTGTTCTCCATACCTCTCAGTACCTTGGCGATTGACCACTATATATGTTATGTCACACAAGATTTCAATACTGATATCCTAGCGTCATGCCATAGACGCAACAACAGCAGCTAAGGAACCGTTGGCATAGCGTTGGAGTAACGGTGTAGCAACATTTTTCAGAATCCAGTCTTCCATGAGATTAGGATGTGTAAAGTGAGAACATTAGGGTTGAAAAATTCTGTAAACTTTCCCAAAATTCCTGGGTTTCCAAAAATCCTCAGAATTTTGGGTTTTTCTGCGTATTCACTTCTGAAAATCTGGAAAAGTTCCAACTGGATTTCTTGAAACCTGGTAATTTAGAAGAAATTACTGGAATTTTGCCACCCTGAGAGCATGTACAGTAGAACAACCCCTGACAAGTGAATAAACATTTAATATCTATTATGTATATATAATATACTTTAACATTCGTTTGGTTATATTTATATGTTACATATTATTAACACACATTGATCTCTGTATAGATGTGTCATAAATACAAGGGAGAGCGACCGTTTCCATAGCAATAAAAACACAAGTGAACGATCACTTTACAACATACACGCACACGTCGCTCGCACACACACATTTTTTTCTTTTAGTTTCTCTTTGTAAAGTGCAAGGCAAGATACAGTAAACTTTGAAATGAATGACACGCACACAGTGTCGTTTGCACACACACACACACACACACAATCGTCATATGTCGTTTAAAACTTGGCACACATGTACAGGTACATCACTAAAGCCTCTAGCAATAACAGCAGGACAAGCACGCTATTGGTACAGTAGAACAATCATAGCTAACACTTTATCTGGAAGGCTGATAATAAACACCATTACTTAACTATTAAATGACTAATACATAGCTTGTTCTGCATTGAATGAATTAAATACATGTTATTTTAACTTAATGATACAACTTAACTTATATGTCTTGTTCATGGTTTAACTATATATGATTCGGCATACTGGTCTTTGTAATATATATTATTTTCATCCAAAACTATTATTCATAAATACATGAATAAATTATATAGAACGATATAGCGGTTAACAGTTAAAAAACTATACATGAACTATCTATTAACAAGTTTATAAGCTGTTTATAACCAGACCTTCAAAATAAAATGTTACTCAATTTCTACAACAGAAAACTTAAAAAATCTCACTGCATTTATATTCCAGCGTAGGGGTTAGGGATGGTATAAATTACCCCTAACCACAGATGTAGGATCAACTTTCCCTCCTCAAAACCTAAGCATAACCACAAGGAGGGATAATGCAAACCTTAGACGGATCTTAGATCAGTGTCAATGGGCTACTTCATCCAACTTGGAAGGCATGCAGGGACACATTGAGGTCATCGTGGCTTAGATGTTACAGTAAGTACTGTAGTAGCTAGCCGTAGATATGCTAGATGCTACAGTACATATATTACAGATATTATGGTAAGTACTTTAGCAAGGCCAATATATTAGTACCATATTCAGTCCACATGTATTACATTCCTCAATATGACCCTTCAATAAAAACCTTTTCACATTTTTAAGTCTCCAGTTCATCAGATGAGAATAAGTTGAGATGTTGTTTACATTGTTTTTTGTTTTTCGCTATTGTTGATGTCCTCCAACAAAGATGTCCTCAAACTTCAGATTTCTCGAGGAAACTAAAAAGTCCCGAAAGTCAAGAGAGAAAAGAGGAAGGGTAGCCTAAACCCCAAAAAGAGGATATATCTAAGAATAAAAACAAAATGTCCACTCCCGTCATGCAAAGGACAGCACCGCCTACGTAAACACATTGCGTCATCAATGAAACAAAATATGCTTAGAAACCATTTTCTCTTCTCTGATTGGCCACTTTGACTATCTGGAAGCACACCAAACGGTGATGCAATGCAAAGCCACGCCCCCTCGTTAAAAACAACTCCCTGATTACAAAATGGGGGAACATTGAATCAAGGGGGAGGTGATAGCTGAATGGGGAGAGGGTCATTGAATTGTTGAATAATTTATCCCCCCTCCGGTTGCCATAGTGACAGGTGTCTTGTTAAGCCTCCTCGTTAAGTGCCTCAATTGCCTGAAGGATCCGTCTCACATGCCCCACCTTTAATATCCCAAGATCCTGTGGGAGAGAGAGAGATGGACAGACAATCAAAGTTTCTCCTTTTTACACAATGTTAATGAATGTTTCACTGTTTTTCAAAATCGTTAGTTTTCATCAACTTAATATCACTTTATATCAACTTAAGTAACTTGTGCCGCTTTCAGGGGCGTCATGCACCCTAAAAATCTGAGGGTGCAAAAAGTATGTGAGGACGGTTGGGGGTGGTCCAGAAGGGGGGCTAGGCCCCTGTCCTTGCATTTTTTTAACACCTGAAACAGCTTTTAACTGAAATCTAAAGCCATAATCATTAAGCTATGTCAACAACAACAAAAAATCTGCATATCTAAGTATACATCTTGAGCCGTCTGTATCTAAAACTAAATACGCTTCTCTGTATCTCGGCTAAAATCTGGGTAAAAGATTGAAAGGAATGTGAGTCTTATTCAGTACATTTAGTTATTGCTTGTTTTTCTAAAGTCTACCAACCTTGCCAGCCCGTCTGTTTTATATCTTTACCTACCTATTGTTCACCTAATACCGTTTTTGCACTATTGGTTAGAGCCTGGAAGTAAGCATTTCACTGTAAGGTCTACACCTGTTGTATTCGGCGCACGTGACAAATAAACTTTGATTTGATTAGAAGGCCAGCATCCCGGACTCACCTCTTCACTGTTGACATTGAGACTGGTGTTTGCCTGTACTATTTAATGAAGCTGCCAAGTGAGGACTTGTGAGGCATCTGTTTCTCAAACTAGACACTCTAATGTACTTGTCRTCTTGCTCAGTTGTGCACTGGAGCCTCCCACTCCTCTTTCTATTCTGGTTAGAGCCAGTTTGCGCTGTTCTGTGAAGGGAGTAGTACACAGGCGTTGTACCAGATCTTCAGTTTCTTGGCAATTTCTCACATGGAATAGCCTTAATTTCTCAGAATAAGAATAGACTGACGAGTTTCTGGCCATTTTGAGCCTGTAATCGAACCCACAAATGGTGATGCTCCAGATACTCAACTAGTCTAATGAAGGCCAGTTTTATTACTTCTTTAATCAGAACAACRGTTTTCAGCTGTGCTAACATAAATGCAAAAGGGTTTTCTAATGATCAGTTAGCCTTTTAAAATGATAAACTTGGTTTAGCTAACACAACGTGCCATTGGAACACAGGAGTGATGGTTGCTGATAATGGGCTTCTGTACGCCTATGTAGATATTCCATAAAAAAATCTGCCGTTTCCAGCTACGATAGTCATTTACAACATTAACAATGTCTACACTGTATTTCTGATCAATTTGATGTTATTAAATGGACAAAAAATGTCATTTTCTTTCAAAAACAAGGACATTTCTAAGTGACGCCAAACGTTTGAAAGGTAGTGTATATACAGTACCAGTCAAAAGTTTGGACACACCTACTCATTCAAGGGTTTTTCAATTTTTTAAAACTATTTTCTACATTGTAGAATAATAGTGAAGGCATCAAAACTATGAAATAACACATATGGAATCATGTAGTAACCCAAACAGTGTTTAACAAATCAAAATATTGTTTAGATTCTTCAAAGTAGCCACCCTTTGCCTTGATGACAGCTCTGCACACCTCAGCCTTCTCTCAACCAGCTTCACCTGGGATGCTTTTGCAACAGTCTTGAATGAGTTCCCACATATGCTAAGCACTTGTTGGCTGCTTTTCCTTCACTCTGCGGTCCAACTCATCCCAAACCATATCAATTGGGTTGAGGTCAGGTGATTGTGGAGGCCAGGTCATCTGATGCAGCACTCCATCACTCTGCTTCTTGGTCAAATAGCCCTTACACAGCCTGGAGGTGTGTTGGGTCATTGTCCTGTTGAAAAACAAATGATAGTCCAACTAAGCGCAAACCAGATGGGATGGCGTATCGCTGCAGAATGCTGTGGTAGCCATGCTGGTTAAGTGTGCCTAAAAAAATAACAGACAGTGTCACCAGCAAAGCACCCCCACACTATCAAACTTCCTCCTCCATGCTTCACGGTGGGAACAACACATGCGGAGTTCATCCGTTTACCTACTCTGCCTCTCACAAAGTCACAGCGGTTGGAACCAAAAATCTCAAATTTGGACTCATCAGACCAAAGGACAGATTTCCACTGGTCTAATGTCCATTGCTCGTGTTTCAAATCGAATCAAATTGTATTTGTCACATGCGCCGCAGTGAAATGCTTACTTACAAGCCCTTAACCAACAATGCTTTAAGAAGTTAAGAAAAATAAGTGTTAAGTAAAAAATAGAAAATAAAAGTAACAAATAATTAAACAGCAGCAGTAAAATAACAATAGCGAGGCTATATACAGGGGGTACCGGTTAGTCGAGGTAATTGAGGTCATATGTACATGTAGGTATAGTAAAAGTGACTATGCATAGATAATAAACAGAGAGTAGCAGCAACGTAAAAGAGGGGTCTGGGTAGCCCTTTGATGAGCTGTTCAGGAGTCTTAAGGCTTGGGGGTAGAAGCTGTTAAGAAGCTTTTTGGACCTAGACTTGGGACTCCGGTACAGCTTGCCYTGTGGTAGTAGAGAGAACAGTCTATGACTGGGGTGGCTGGAGTCTTTGACCATTTTAAGGCCTTCCTCTGACACTGCCTGGTATAGAGGTCCTGGATGGCAGGAAGCTTGGCCTCAGTGATGTACTGGGCCGTACACACTACCCTCTATAGTGCCTTGCTGTCGGAAGCCGATCAGTTGCCATACCAGGCAGTGATGCAACCAGTCAGGATGCTCTCGATTGTGCAGCTGTAGAACCGTTTGAGGATCTGAGGACCCATGCCAAATCTTTTCAGTCTCCTAAGGGGGAATAGGTTTTGTTGTGCCTTCTTCACGGCTGTCTTGGTATGTTTGGACCACGATAGTTTGTTGGTGATGTGGACTCCAAGGAACTTGAAGCTCTCAACCTGCTCCACCCATCGGTGAGAATGGAGGTGTGCTCGGTCCTCCCTGTAGAGCACAATCTTTCTCCTTTGTCTTGATCACGTTGAGGGAGAGGCTGTTGTCCTGGCACCACATGGCCAGGTCTCTGACCACCTCCCTATAGGCTGTCTCATCGTTGTCGGTGATCAGGCCTACCACTGTTGTGTCATCAGCAAACTTGATTATGGRGTTGGAGTCGTGCCTGGCCATGCAGTCATGAGTGAACAGGGAGTACAGGAGGGGACTGAGCACGCACCCCTGAGGGGCCCCCAAGTTGAGGATCAGCGTGGCGGATGTGTTGTTACCTACCCTTACCACCTGGGGGCAGCCTGTCAGGAAGTCCAGGATACAGTGGGAGGTGTTTAGTCCCAGGGCCCTTAGCTTAGTGATGAGCTTTGAGGGTGCTATGGTGTTGAACGCTGAGCTGTAGTCAATGAATAGCATTCTCACATAGGTGTTAGTTTTGTCCAGGTGGGAAAGGGCAGTGTTGACTGGGGTGGGTCTAGTGTTTCTGGGATAATGGTGTTGATGTGAGCCATGACCAGCCTTTCAAAGCACTTCATGGCTACGGACGTGAGTGCTACAGGTCAGTAGTCATTTAGGCAGGTTACCTTAGTGTTCTTGTGCACAGGGACTATGGTGGTCTGCTTAAAACATGTTGGTATTACAGACACAGTCAGGAAAATGTTGAAAATGTCAGTGAAAACACTTGCCAGTTGGTCAGCGCATGCTCTGAGCACACATCCTGGTAATCCGTCTGGCCCTACGGCCTTGTAAATGTTGACCTGTTTAAAGGTCTTACATCGGCTACGGAGAAGCGTGATCACACAGTCGTCTGGAACAGCTGATGCTCTCATGCATGTTTCGGTGTTACTTGCCTCAAAGCGAGCATAGAAGTAATTTAGCTTGTCTGGTAGGCTCGCGTCACTGGGCAGCTTTTGGCTGTGCTTCTCTTTGTAGTCTGTAATAGTTTGCAAGCCCTGCCACATCCGACGAGCATCAGAGCCAGTGTAGTAGGATTCAATCTTAGTCCTGTATTGAGGCTTTGCCTGTTTGATGGTTTGTCGAAGGCATAGCAGGATTTCTTATAAGCTTCCGGGTTAGAGTCCAACTCCTTGAAAGCGGCAGCTCTACCCTTTAGCTCAGTGCGGATGTTGCCTGTATTCCATGGCTTCTGGTTGGGGTATGAACGTACAGTCACTGTGGGGATGACGTCATAGATGCACTTATTGACGAAGCCAGTGATTGATGTTGTGTACTCCTCAATGCCATCAGAAGAATCCTGGAACATATTCCAGTCTGTGCTAGCAAAACAGTCCTGTAGCTTAGCATCTGCTTCCTCTGACCACTTTCTTGATGACCGAGTCATTGGTGCTTCCTGCTTTAGTTTTTGCTTGTAAGCAGGAATCAGGAGGATAGAATTATGGTCAGATATGCCAAATGCGAGGAAGAGCTTTGTACGCGTCTCTGTGTGTGGAGTAAAGGTGGTCTAGAGTTTTTTCCCCTCTGGTTGCACATTTAACATGCTGATAGAAATTAGGTAAAACTGATTCCCTGCATTAAAGTCCCCGGCCACTAGGAGCGCCGACTCTGGATGAGCATTTTCCTGTTTGCTTATGGCTGTATACAGCTCATTGAGTGCGGTCTTAGTGCCAGCATCGGTTTGTGGTGGTAAATAGACAGCTACGAAGAATATACATGAAAACTCTCTTGGTAAATAGTGTGATCTACAGCTTATCATGAGTAACTATACCTCAGGTGAGAACCTCAAGACTTCCTTAGATATCATGCACCAGCTGTTGTTTACAAATATACATAGACAGCCACCACTTGTCTTACCAGAGGCCGCTATTCTATCCTGCCGAAAAAGCTTGACTCTGTGAAACATAAGATATTACAGTTTTTAATGTCCCGTTAAGATATATGTGATCGTAGTTTGTCTATTTTATTTTCCATTGATTGTACGTTGGTTAATAGGACCGATGGTAAAGGGAGATTACCCGCTCGCCGTCMGWTCCTTACAAGGCACCCAGACCTTCGTCGTGGATATCTCTGTCTCTTTCTCCTGCGAATGATGGGGATGAGGGCCTTGTCGGGCGTCTGTAGTAAATCCTTCCCATCCGACTTGTTAAAGAAAAAGTATTCCTCCAGTACGGGGTGAGTAATCGCTGTCCTGATATCTAGAAGCTCTTTTCGGTAATAAGACACGGTAGAAGAAACATTATGCACAAAATAAGTTACAAATAACGCAAAAAACACAACACAATTGATTAGGGGTTTGTAAAACGGCAGCCATCTCCTCTGGCGCCATTCAGCCCAAGCAAGTCTCTAATGCACTTTCCTGTGGCGGACCTCATGAGTGGCAGTTTCATCATAGCGCTTGATGGTTTTTGCGACTCCACTAGAAGAAACTTAACAAGTTCTTGAAATTTTCTGGATTGACTGACCTTCATGACTTAAAGTAATGATGGACTGTCATTTCTCTTTGCTTGTTTGAGCTGTTCTTACCATAATATGGACTTGGCCTTTTACCAAATAGGGTATACCCACCCCTACCTTGTCACAACACAGCTGATTGGATCAAACGCATAAGAAGGAAATACATTCCACAAATGAATGTTTAACAAGGCACACCTGTTGATTGAAAACCATTCCAGGTGACTACCTCATGAAGCTGGTTGAGAGAATGCCAAGAGTAGGCAAAGGGTGGCTACTTTGAAGAATCTCAAATATAAAATATTTTTTGGTTACTACATGATTCCATATGTGTTTATTCATAGTTTTGATGTCTTCACTATTATTCTACAATGTAGAAAATAATACAAATAAAGAAAAACCCTGGAATAAGTAGGTGTGTCTAAACTTTTGACTGGTACTGTATATATAAATATATTTGTTATTATTATTACAGGACAAATCTGTGGGGGCATGTGTCCTTGTACCCCCTATGGGCATGACGCCTCTAGCCGCATTCACATCARGTTGGAAACTCTGGAACTCCAAGCTAAAATGAACGTGAGTTATTTGTGTAGAGAGCTTCCTATTAGTTGATACTGATACTTCTGAAGTGGGAAATGGGGGTATCATCTTTCTACAATGAGTAAGCAAGTCATTGATAGAAAAGTAATCAATATACTGAACAAAAATATAAACGTAAAATGCAACAATTTCAACGATTTTACTGAGTTACAGTTCATATAAGGAAATCAGTCAATTGAAATAAATGAATTAGGTCCTAATCTATGGATTTCACATGACTGGGCAGGGGCCACTTGGGAGCCAGGCCTTGCCAATCAGAATATGGTTTTCGCCACAAAAAAAAGCTTAATACAGACAGAAATACTTAATCAGCTGTCCGGGTCGCTGGTCCTGCAGGTGAAGAAGCCAGATGTGGAAGTCCTGGGCTAGCGTGGTTATACGTGGTTGCGGTTGTGAGGCCGGTTGAACGTACTGCCAAATACTCTAAAACAATGTTGYAGGCGGCTTATGGTAGAGAAATTAACATTCAATTCTCTGACAACAGCTCTGGTAGACATTCCTGCAGTCAGCATGCCAATTGCATGCTCCCTCTAAACTTGAGACATCTGTGGCATTGTGTTGTGTGACAAAACTGCACATTTTAGAGTGGCCTTTTATTGTCCCTAGCACAAGGTGCACCTGTGTAATGATCATGCTGTTTAATCAGCTTCTTGATATGCCACACCTGGCAGGTAGATGGAATATATTGGCAAATGAGAAATTAACACTAACAGGGATAAGATAACAGAGAAATAAGATTTATGTGTGTATGGAACATTTCTGTGATCTTTTATTTCAGCTCATGAAACATGGGATCAACACTTTACATGTTGCGTTTATATTTTTGTTCAGTATAAAATGGTATACCTTACATTCATAAAGCATAAATGTCACTTAATTTGATTACAAAATCACACACTCAAGAAGGCCATGCACAGTTCCAGTGTAACTGGAAGTAACACTATGCCTTAGACCCAAAATGGCTGCCTAGTCCTATACCCAAAATGGGCACCCAGTTTCCTATGGTCCTCCTGTACCTTGAGGTCGTGCCGCTGCAGCTGTGAGAGCTGGCAGCCCTGGATGTCCCTGGAGAGAAAAGTCTCTCTGTACTCCCCTAACCCCAGAGAGTACAGCCACGCAGCTACCTCCTCACTTTCCCACCTCTCCGCTATAGCCACAGACATAGACACAGAAACACACGCACACAGACAGACCAGCGCAAAGAAACACACATATAGATATACAAAAAGAAAACACACCAACACTGAAAGTTCACATACCAGAAGAGGCTGCTGAGGGGAAGACGGGCACATAATAATGGATGGAATGGAGTTAATGGAATGGTATCAAACACATGGAGCCAATGTGTTTGATACAGTCCAATCTATACCGTTCCAGCTTTTACTATGAGCCCGTTCTTCAATTTAAAGTGCCACCAGCCATCACTGACATGGACACTGAAAGTTCACGAATCCACGAGCATGCATAGGTGAACTTAAAGAGAAACAGAATCAAACAAGAGAAAATAAACATACAGAAGCTACAATATACAGCTACACAGCATTTAGAGCAGGCCAGGGGTATTCATATCTGGAGCCTGATTGTCTCCAGCAGGCCGTGAAGTAGGGGCTCGCCTAGACTCTTACCTGACCGTTGTACCAGGCCACAATGTACTAAACTGTGGCTGTGGTTGTATGGAGGTTAGGCCTCAAAGCAGGGGTTTGCCTGGATCCATACCCGACAGAGAGCTGTTGGACCAGGCCACAATATAATAGCGTGGCTGTGGTTGTATGGAGGTTAGGCCTTAAAGCAGGGACTCGCCTGGATCCTTACCCGACAGAGAGCTGTTGGACATCTGCTTGTGGAGCTTCTCTCTCTCCTTCCTCACCTTGGGCATCATCTTTAGCTTCATACTACTCTTACCACTCACTCTCACAGAGTCCTGGAAAGAGGGAGGAAGAGAAATAATGGTGTGGTTGAATAAGAATGACTTCTGCTGTTGTCGATCCATGTACAAATCAGACCTGGGTTCAAATACTGTTGTAGGTATTTCAATTACTTTTCAATAGATTTCAAAACAAGTATTTAGATTTTGAAGAAAAAAAGTAGTTGAATATTGGAATGTATTTGAAAATACCATTTGGAAAGTACATTTAAGTATTGGCATGTATTTACAATTACTTCAAATGCARTTCTTTGGAAGTATATGAAAGATGGTATTATCAAAAAAATATTTGAATGTATTTGAAAATAGTTGTGAATGTAGATAGTAGATMTATTTAAAATAACAAACAAACTTAACATGTACAGGACTTATTTCACTGTTTCATCACAATATGCGGCCCATACTTTATACTTTGGTGTCTCATGAAAGAGATGCTATGTTACATTTCAAAAACATCAGGGTTTCAAAAAAGCTCCTTGGACATTGAACTGCGATCTGGTCTGAAGATGTGCTGAAAAGCTGCTCCACAGATGCTGTGACGTGTAGGTACTCAGCAGCAACTCTGCTCAGTGTTGGGCACCTGTGACTGTGTGTCTTCCAGAATTTCAGAGGATCAGTGTTGCGCCGGTAAACTTTGCGGCAGGATCATTGATGTCTGCAGTAAGTGCAGCCTTCTAAGCACCATGCCAGTTTAAATTGTGAATCCAAGACTGAGGCAATCTGGTATGGTTTCTTATGCTCATAAACAGTCAGGCGCTTGTCAACTTCTTCCAGGTTTTTGACAAGCTTTCCATTCTACCTGGTAGAGCAAGTGAGGAGCTGTTTAGTCAGTCCTCTGATACATGGAATGATGTAGGTGGCTGTGACAATTTTCAGATCCTTGCACTATCTGTGGCAACCTCAAAGGGGGTTTGGATGTCCACAACATCAGCGAGGACATACTTCTCGTACATAGATAACTTGGTGACAGGCAGTGTCAAGCTTTTCTTCATCAAGCACTGAGAACTGAGCGAATCATTTCGGTTGAGAGTTCTACCTTGTGGCTGGTTGCAGATGATTCAAGGAGATCCTGTGCAAATATTGACTTGCTGTAGTGGGAGACAATGTTGGAGGCTTTGGAAATGGCTTTGTTGTGGTTATCTGCAGATTTATAGACATATTTTACAGTGACTTGTGTGTGAGAAAAGCATCTTTCATGCTGTGGAAAGTGAACTTCATCAAGGTCAGTGGAACTTACAGACCTTCCTCCACTTCAACATCAGTATCCTCTTCTTCAGAGGATGTGTCGTCTTCAAAATGAGAAAAGGCAACAACCATGTTATTGGCGTTATCGTTGACCACGGTGTTGACTTTGGTTGAGATCTTGTAGTGATCCAAGAGTTCCGCAGACTGTATGTGCTGGCAATGCATTCTCCAGTATGGCGGCCTTTGAACCGTTTACATGCCAGCATAACACTGTGAAGAGTCCAATTCTGTAGGAAGTGCCATGCCCTTTAGAGCATAATATTTGACGGAATTTGAAAAGGTTTTCAAATAGTATTCAAGGAAGTATTTGAAATTGGCAGACTATTTAGTTTTTACAAATAACCACTAAAAAACAAATAAAAATAGAAAGAATACACAGAAAAAAAKCCATCTTAAATAACAAATACACATGTATTTCAACCCAGGTCAGGTACAAATTGAGCAGACAACTTTACCAAAGACACACAAACACACCCCCAACCTTTACACCAGGGTTTCCCAAACTTGGTCCTCGGGACCCCAAGGGGTGCACGTTTTAGTTTTTGCCCCAAAACTACATAGCTGATTCAACTGATCAAAGTTTGATGATTAGTTGATTATTTGAATAGGGCAAAAACCAAAAACGTGCACACCTTGGGGTCCCGAGGACCAAGTTTGGGAAACCCTGCCTTACACACACTCACATCCACTTCCTCTGAGCAGTGCATGGCAGGGCAGATCCAGTGTATGTCATCTAGCTTGTGGAGCTCAGCACTCAGAGAGTTGAGAGTAGAGAGAAGGTCCTCTTCCTGGGGAGAGTCCAGCTAAAACAGAGCGGGAGGGGGGGACAGGGAGGAGAGCGGGAGGGGAAGAGACCAGTAAAATATACATACATTATCTATTAGGAAACCTTTTTCACACTACTGAGCCAAACCAAACAGAACCGAGCTAATTAGCCTAATCTGCACTGGGTTGGTCTGTTCACGAATTCACCATGTTTGCTGGGACGGACAATGTGAAAATAAAATGTCTGATCCAGCACAGTAAGGTTTGGGTTTAGCCTGGGTCCTGGGAACTGTTCTGCTATCATTCCACTCCTTCCCACGCATTGTCATGCAAAACAATATGGCAATGACAAGGAGTACAATGAATGGAATGTTAGCAAAACAGGTTCTGGATTTCAGGCTAGTTGGGGTTGGCTATAGTGCAGTGGTAGAGTTTATAGTATACCAGTAGTTTTCCCTCCAGCAGCATCCTGGTCTCCAGCTGAAGGACTTTACTGCTGTTCACAATCTCCACTGCTGTACTGCGACTCAGACACTGAAGAGATAAAACATACACAAACTATTGTATCGGGTACTACAGCATTTCAATTACTATAGGTTCGGGTTAGGAGTTAATCGTAACCCATGACAGTGTAGTTTTGTTGCCCCTCAAAGTGTTTCCCCACAGTGGCTGCTGGGTAGTGTAGTTTAGTGAGTGCTGCTGGGGAGTGCTGCTGGGTAGGGTAGTTGTGTCTTCCCCAGAGTGGCTTCTGTGTAGTGTAGTTTTATGTCCCCGCAGGTCACTGCTGGGTAATGTCGTTTTTGTTCCCACAGGTGGCTGCTGGGTAGTGTAGTTCATTGCATTCCGAGAGGCTGCTGGGCGGTGTAGTTTAGTGTAGTGACTGCTGGGTGTTGTAGTTGTCTTACCTCAGGGCTGGATGGTTTGGAGGGGAACGCTTCAGTGAGGACCATGGCACTAGCATTGACAGCATGGGCTAACTCCTGTTCTACCAGTTTATGGGTCTTAGCTGCCTCTCTTATCCTACAGGAAATAAACATAACATTGTGTTATATATCAAAATAAAGACAAATATAACAAAAAAAAAGACTTGAATTGTAAGAGCTCTATTTCCCCCAACATATTTACATTTTAGAAACATGTATGTAAGAAGTTGGGTAGCACTTTATAATAACTCCACGTAATAAAGCATTTATAATGTATTTATAAATAGTTTATTCATCATTTATTAATACTTTTAAAAAATGTCAGCAACCTAGTTATTCACACATTTATACACAACTTTAAAATAATTGAATAATGATCCATAAGATAATTGAGCAGATATTTAATGTAGGTCCTTATAAACCATTTACTAATCATTAGTATTTTTGCCTGGCCTCATCTAAAGTGTGATCTATTTATACTTTGTAAATGTTTTGAGTGACCCGTGTAATTTCTCACAAAAAAATGGACATTCCAGCAGTACTGGATGCTCCTTAAGCATTAAACAATAAGCACATAATACAGAGGATGCTTAAGAAAATATATGAAACATTTTATTTGAAAACAGTCACACTATTGTAATAGTGTGATGTGTAACTTCAGACACACTCCATGCTGAGTGAAATAATGTTTTTAGTCCGAAAATGTGAACAAACGATTTTTGGCAGTGACTTTTCTACCAAAATCAAAGTGTGGATTACAATCACTCCATAGAGCAGTGTAATCTCGGGTTAAACCAGAACAAAAATATTGCGTAATTTGGTCCGATGCATGATTAAGTTCTGAGTCCATAAGTGTTCCGCTTTGTCTCCACCTTCGCAAAAGGAAACTCTCAGCCAAACAACACGACACACTAATTTCCCCACATGCGCAAAGCAATCAAAGTTTAAGCCGTGCCTTTTCCCAGTCCTGGTACAGTGGTTCCTCCTTTAAAAGTTGCGTAATACTGCAGCACACTTTGAGGGCTGCTGCAGAATTCTATGTCACGTTATTTAATTGTCAGACATTTTTACCATTAATGCTAGTTCGACGACCAGAGGGCATCTTTGAGAAGCATTTGAGTCTTCAATATTGGAATTACTAGATCATTTAAAACCTTTATTTGTAAGAACATATGGGATTGATTTGAAGAAATTTAGTTWAATTAATTTGATTCTTATTATGGTGTTTCTATTCCAAGAAAAACAAAAAACGAAATCCTCAGGGTTTCCGTTACYATGGAATGGAAAATATGGCGCTGTACAATGTGACGGTCGGGAGTAGGCTACAGTACTAAGAGCATAAGAGGATTGAAGGATTATAAATTAATATCTAAGGAGCATTTTTTTGTTAGGGCAAATCTGACCTGTGAGAAGATCTAAGGGGCTTTTATATAATTCTAAATTAATTAATAATAATAATAATCACTTTGTTTAAAAAAAGTATTTTCCTTTAACCTAGAGTGAGCGAGAAAAATGCCATTCTTGAACATGGGGTGAGACATTCTCACAATTTTGTAAATAAAGCCAGTTTGTTATTTATAACTATTTATTTCTGTTTTTAGAGGGAGAGAAACCAAAAGCTGCCTCAATGTGTCTCCCGGTCGCGGCCGACACGTGTATCGAACCAGCATCTGCAGCAACGCAGTTTGCACTGAGATGCAGTGTCTTAGAACGCTGCACAACTCTGTTAGGAAAATATGGCGTTGTGCAACGTGATGGTCGGGAGTAGGCTACAGTACTAAGAGCATAACATTTCACCACCCTAATTGTAGTGTAACCAATACCCAAACGGAGATTCAGTGAAAATATAAATCTCATTGATTTATCAAGACCAGTCCCCATGCTTGTCTCAGAGCAGCGTGAAAATGTGCTGAAATAGGCTATTGCTTCAAATCCTATTGCTTCTAACTTCAATGCTTTTTAAATAAATAAGACCTACTGTACACCACTTTTAACAGAACATCACTCAACACTAGTGAGACTCATTTTGCCTACGGTAGGCCTACAGTATATCTAAAAATATTTTTTTCAATAACGTGACTCTCTGCCAATAATTACATTTAGAGGATTGGAGGATTCTAAATTAATATTTAAGGAGCATTTTTTGTTAGGGCAAATCTGATCTGTGAGAATATCTAAGAATATCTTATTATTAATTAAAAACGAACAATATTTTGGAGATTATTTTGTTTTCCTTTAACCAAGAGTGAGTGATAAAAAGCCCATTCTTGAACATGGGGTGAGACATTCTCCCTAATTTGTAAATAAAGCCAGTTTGTTAATTAGAATGATTTATTTCTGTTTTTAGAGGGAGAGAAACCAAAAGCCGCAAAAGTCTCCCGGTGGCGGCCGGCACGGGTATCAAACCAGCATCTGAATACAGCATTTGAATACATTATTTTGCTGAACTATCCCATTATGTTTAATGAGTTACTACCTTTAAAGGTACTACCCAGTAAAGGTGATGGCAAACAAAGCCATGGGTGAAAATAGTCTGCGGTTAACAAACTGAAGCAATGGAAGCATTTCAGTTCTTAGATGTTAAGTCCCCTACAGTGCCTTGTAAAAGTATTCATCCCCCTTGGAGTTCTTCCTATTTTGTTGGATTACAACCTGTAATTTAAATTTCATGTAATGGGCATACACAAAATAGTATAAATTGGTGAAGTGAAATGAAAAAAAATTACTTGTTTCAAACAAATTACACAAAAAAACGCAGGAAAAGTGGTGCGTCCATATGTAATCACCCCCTTTGCTATGAAGCCCCTAAATAAGATCTGGTGCAACCAATTACCTTCAGAAGTCACATAATTAGTCCACCTGTGTGCAATCTATGTGTCACATGATCTCAGTATATATACACACATGTTCTGAAAGGCCCCAGAGTCTGCAAGACCACTAAACAAGGGGCACCACCAAGCAAGCAGCACCATGAAGATTAAGGAGCTCTCCAAACAGGTCAGGGACAAAGTTGTGGAGGAGTACAGATCAGGATTGGGTTAAAAAAAAAAWCAGAAACTTTGAACATCCCACGGAGCACCATTAAATCCATTATTCAAAAATTTAAAGAATATGGCTCCACAACAAACCTGCCAAGAGAGGGCCGCCCACAAAACACACGGACCAGGCAAGGAGGGCATTAATCAGAGAGGCAGCAAAGAGACCAAAGATAACCCTGAAGGAGCTGCAAAGCTCCACAGCGGAGACTGGAGTGTCTGTCCATAGGACCACTTTAAGCTGTACACTCCACAGAGCTGGGCTTTACGGAAGAGTGGCCAGAAAAAAGCCATTGCTTAAAGAAGAAAATAAGCAAACACATTTGGTGTTCGCCAAAAGGCATGTGGGAGACCCCAGCAAACATATTGAAGAAGTTACTCTGGTCAGATGAGACAAAAATGTAGCTTTTTGGCCATCAAGAAAAACGGCATGTCTGGCGCAAACCCAACACCTCTCATCACCCTGAGAACACCATCCCCACAGTGAAGCATGGTGGTGGCAGCATCATGGTGTGGGATGTTTTTCATCAGCAGGGACTGGGAAACTGGAAGGAATTGTGGATTGAATTGAAGTAATGATGGATGGCACTAAATACAGGGAAATACTTGATGGAAACCTGTTTCAGTCTTCCAGAGATTTGAGACTGGGACGGAGGTTCACCTTCCAGCAGGACAATGACCCTAAGCATACTGCTAAAGCAACACTCGAGTGGTTTAAGGGGAAACATTTAAATGTCTTGGAATGGCCTAGTCAAAGCCCAGACCTCAATCCAATTGAGAATCTGTGGTATGACTTACCCAACTTGAAGTAGCTGGAGCAGTTTTGTCTTGAAGAATGGCTAAACTCCCAGTGGCTAGATGTGTCAAGCTTATAGAGACATAACCCGAAAGATTAGCAGCTGTAATTGCTGCAAAAGGTGGCTCTACAAAGCATTGACTTCGGAGGGGTGAATAGTTATCCAGGCTAAAGTTTTCTGTTTTTTTGGTGTTATTTCTTGTTTGTTCCACCATAAAAAATATTTTGCACCTTCAAAGTGGTAGGCATGTTGTGTAAATCAAATGATACAACCACCCCCAAAATCCATTTTAATTCCAGGTTGTAAGGCAACAAAATAGGACAAATGCCAAGGGGGTGAATACTTTCGCAAGCCACTGTAGATGGGGGACTTTCAGTGGTTCTGGACCGGTTCCGACTGACATTTTGGTGTACAAAGTGCTGTGTGAACGTTGTTGGGTCCTGTGCCTTACAGTGCCAGAAAGCCCCATATGTCTGCTCTCTGCTACCACTCTCTCAGCGAAGCAGACTTGAAGTGTCAGGTTTCAGACCCTAGTGGCATGTGAAATTTTCTGGCCTATCCAGACAAAGATTAGATAGAGAAAGATAGATTTGCTCTTCCTCTGAGCGAACGGACCCCAGTCTTGGAGACGGCATATGAGCATATGAAAGGGGACAATCTAGCGAATCCAACAGTTGTGGTTTCATCTCACTGTGATATTCTCAGCCGGATTTAGAGCTCTCACAATGAAAAAATACTAAATAATTTCATAGAATTTAAAGAAGACCACTTTCACTTGGTCACAGACGGACGAAATCACTCCGTGATTGAAGCTGAAGTTGTAACGAGTCTGCCCACATTTGATTTGTGCCTCTTCGCCGCTCAGTGGAAGTTTATGATGAACTTCTCTGTCATCAGTTATATGAAATGGTGTCAATATTGTACTGTCACTAAGTACTGTGTGGTCGTAAATATTTTACCGTCATAACAAAGGTGAAATCTTATAGTAAGTTGTTCATAATTTYATTGTTACTATATACACTAGTGAACAAACTGGACTTGCTCTGTTCGAGAATATCCTATCAACGGGACCTGAAGAACTGTATGTTTCTTGGAGTCGTGGCATATCAACGACATGGATCATATACAGTGGGGAGAACAAGTATTTGATACACTGCCGATTTTGCAGGTTTTCCTACTTACAAAGCATGTAGAGGTCTGTCATTTTTTATCATAGGTACACTTCAACTGTGAGAGACGGAATCTAAAACAAAAATCCAGAAAATTGTATGATTTTAAGTAATTAATTTGCATTTTATTGCATGACATAAGTATTTGATACATCAGAAAAGCAGAACTTAATATTTGGTACAGAAACCTTTGTTTGCAATTACAGAGATCATACGTTTCCTGTAGTTAGACCAGGTTTGCACACACTGCAGCAGGGATTTTGGTACTTAAAAATCATACAATGTGATTTTCTGGATTCCGTCTCTCACAGTTGAAGTGTACCTATGATAAAAAATTACAGACCTCTACATACTTTGTAAGTAGGAAAACCTGCAAAATCGGCAGTGTATCATATACTTGTTCTCCCCACTGTACATCTTGCTGGTTTTTGCATGCATCGTCAAGACTGGACGGCAGCCTCGGGTAAGATGAAGGGAGGGGAGTGTCGCTTTGTTAAAAACAGCTGGTGTGCAATCTATAATGTTAAGGAAGTCTCAAGTTTTTGCTTGCCTGAGTTAGAATACCTCATGATAAGCTACATACCATACGATTTACCAAGAGTTTTAATCTATATTTTCCGTTGCTGTCTATTTACTGCCACAAAAAGATGCTGGTATAAGACTGCACTCAGCGAGATGTATAGGGCCATAAGCAAACAGGAACATGGACATCCCGAGGCAGTGTTTCCCATGGCCGGTGATTTTAATGCAGGGAAACTGAAATCTGTTTTACCTCATTTTTACCAGCCCGACACCTGTGCAACTTTAGGCTACATAACTCTAGATAACCTTTACTCCACACACAGAAATGCATACAAGGCTCTCGCTCGCCCTCTCTTTGGCAAATCTGACCATAACTTAAGCCAACACTTCTTTTGGCCGCCTTTCCTTCCAGTTCTCTGCTGCCAATGACTGGGACGAATTGCAAAAATCGCTGAAATTGGAGACTTATATCTCCCTATATCTAACTTTAAGCATCAGCTATCTGAGCAGCTTACCAATCGCTGCAGCTGTACACAGCCCATCTGTAAATAGCCCATCCAATCTACCAACCTCATCCCCATATTGTTTTTATTWATTTTTTTGCTCTTTTGCACACCAGTATTTCTACTCACACATCATCATCTGCACATCTATCACTCCAGTGTTAATTTGCTAAATTGTAATTACTACTATGGCCTATTTATTTCCTTACCTCACACCATTTGCACACACTGTATATGGACTTTTTATATTGTGTTATTGACTGTACGTTTGTTTATTCCATGTGTAACTCTGTGTTGTTGTTTGTGTCGCACTGCTTTGCTTTATCTTGGCCAGGTCGCAGTTGTAAATGAGAACTTGTTCTCAACTGGCCTACCTGGTTAAATAAAGGAGAAATAAAAATAAAATAAAAAATCCTCCTGATTCCTGCTTACAAGCTAAAACTCAAACAGGAAGTACCAGTGACAAGCTCAATACAGGACTGTTTCGCTACCACAGACTGGATTTTGTTCCGGGATTCATCCGATAACATTGAGGAGTTTACCACATTAGTCACTGGCGTCATTAATAAGTGCATCGACATCGTTGTCCTCACAGCGACCGTACATACATATCCCAACCAGAAGCCATGGATTATAGGCAACATCCGCACTGAGCTAAATGCTAGGAGCGGGACACTAATCTGGCCGCTTATAAGAAATTCTTCTACGACATCTGATGAGCCATCAAACAGGCAAAGCATCAATACAAGACTTAGATCGAATCCTACTACGCTGGCTCTGACGCTTGCTGGATGTGGAAGGGCTTGCAAACTATTACAGAGGGAAACCCAGCCGTGAGCTGCCAGTGACGACAGCCTACCAGACAAGCAGATCACCATAGTTCCTGAACGACAAGGTAACCTGTCTAAATGACTAGTACTCACATCTGTAGCCATGAAATGCTTTGAAAGGCTGGTCATGGTGCACATCAACACCATCATCCCTGACACCCTGGACCCACTCCAATTCGCATACCGCCCCAAAGGATCCACAGATGACGCGATCTCTATTGCACTACATACTGCCCTCTCCCACCTGGACAAGAGGAACACCTATGTGAGGATGCTGTTCATTGACTACAGCTAAGCATTCAACACCATAGTGCTCTCCAAGCTCAGGACCCCGGGACTGAACACTGGATCCTGAACTTCCTGACGGCCCGCCCCCCAGGTGGTGAGGGTAGGCAACAACACGTGCCACTGACCCTCAACACGGGGGCCCCTAATTGGTGTGTGTTAAGTCCCCTCCTGTACTCCCTGTTCACGCACGATGGCGTGGCCACGCATGACTCCAACACCATCATTAGGTTTGCTGATGACACGACGGTGGTAGTAGGCATAATCAACGACAACGATAAGACAGCCTATAGGGAGGAGGTCAGTGACCTGGCAGTGTGGTGCCATGACAACCTCTCCCTCAATGTCAGCAAGACAAAGGAGCTGATCGTGGACTACAGAAAACGGAGGGCCGAGCATGCCCCCATCCACATCGCACATACGCTGCTGCTACTGTTTATTATCTATCCTGTTGTCTAGTCACTTTACCCCTACCTATATGTATATATCTACCTCAATTATCTTATACCCCCTGCACATCGATTCGGTACTTTAATAATAAAAATAATGCCACTTTAATGTTTACATATCTTGCATTACTCATCTCATATGTATATACTGTATTTTATACCATATATTGCATCTTGTCTATGCTGCTCGGTCATTGCTCATCCATATATTTATATGTATATATTCTTATTCCATTCCTTTACTTTGATCTGTGTGTATTAGGTAGTTGTTGTGGAATTGTTAGATTACATGTTAGATACTGCTGCACTGTCGGAACTAGAAGCACAAGCATTTCGCTACACTCGCAATAACATCTGCTAACCATGTGTATGTGACCAATTTTTTTTCATTTTATTTGAGTTATTGTTTCTTATTGTGTATTTATTCCTTGTGTTACTATTTTTCTATCTGCATTGTTGGGAAGTAAGCATTTCATTGTTTGTCTACATCTGTAAAATGTCTAACTGCAAATAAATACATGTGACATTTCTACCTCAATGACATATCAGTAGTAATGAAGGACTAAAAATCCTCTAGAGCAAAACTGTCCTGTCCGGCCAGCTGTTGTGTGTAGGCTATATCTCCCCGTTTTATGATTCGTTTGGGTTCGCAAGGTTAACAACATTAGCAAAACATTCACATTGAAACTCTTCCTCAAGTCCACAACAGTTTTTGTGAATAGAATTTTCATTATATTTCCTTTAACATCCTTGTATGCTTATTCTTTTACCATTGATATGTTCTCGGCTATTTTGAGACCTTGACGGTAGACTCAGCAAAATGGCGTTGCTACAAGTAGCACTGCAGAGTCTACCTTTAAAATGACGCTCCAGAACTTTTGTATAACTTCAGACAAATGATGAATAAACTATTTACTAATCCATTATAAATGTTTTTTTTTTTTTTAACATGGAGTTATTATAAAGTGCTACCAGAATTTGTTCTTAATTTACATGCCTGGTTAGGTAACAGTTCAGTAAATTCAAATGTATAGTTCATATTTTCTCAATGAATTTTTCATAAAATATTTCAATGAATACCTAGTGATGAGTGTGTCTGCCACCATCCCTAGCTGCTGTACTTGAGCACATTCCTCCTCTGTGAGGTATTCCATAGACTGCTGAGAGTTGAGGCGGGGCCTGGAGGAACGGTAGGTGTCAATCTTCCTCTTATCCTCCCATGATGTTAGAGTCCTCTCAAAGTTCTGGAACATAGCAATAGAATGTAGAAATAGAATGAACAGAATGGACATGATGGATGCGTAGAGGTTTATTAGATACATCTGTTGCCCTAATGCAGTGTTCCTCAATCCTGCTGTGCAGGCATTTGTTCCAGCCCAGCACTCACACACTTAATTCGACAAACCAAACAATTATTTGATAAATTGAATTAGGTGTGTCAGAGCTGGCCTGGAACAAAAGTTGGCCTATCCATACACACTCACACCCTCCCAAACACCAACATACCCTGTCTCTGGTGAGCATCTGAGCTCTGTTCTTGTGTGTGATCTTGACTATCCCTGGAGGTTGGATCCATGCTTCTCCATCCACCTGTACTGGTACACCCTCCTCCCCTAGGATAGTTATCTTCACCTGACGACACTGGAGAGAGGGAGGAGAGTGAGGGGGGAAGGAGGAGGGGAGATGGGGAGAGAGGGATGGGGGAGAGAGAGAGAGAGGGATTCAGTATGTGTATGTGAGTGTGGTCAATTCAATATCATTTCTACTGTCTTTGGAACTTTAAAATGTGACTGTGATGCATGTATTTAAGGTTTGTGTGTTAGTGTGTGTGATGCTACCTGTGTTATGCGGTGGTGTGTGTGTGTTACCTGTGCTATGCGGTGGTGTTGGATGTTGATGACTCTGGATACCGCCATCTGCATACTGCCAAACACAGCCACCACCTCTAACTTCTTATCATCAAACGACGGAGCGCCAAAATTCTGAACACACAGAACCAAAAAAAAACAAATTACTTGCAAAAATAAAAAACACACTAAATGCATATAAGAGTGTGCCACTTGTTGAAATTAATCCTGAAAAACAGTTACCAGGTAAGACAGTATATTAGCTAAAAGCTAGCTGCAAAGTGTAAAAACATTCTAGTGAATAAGAAAAGAGTGTGTTAACTCACGTTGTCCTCTTTGGTTCCCCCCCAGAAGTTGATTCCCCCTGCATAGCTTGGGATGTTGAGAACAGCTAGACCCTGAAGACTAGGCAGACACATAGGTACACCATCACACTAGAGAGAGAGAGAGAGAGAGAGAGAGAGAGAGAAAAAAACATTTGTTCATCATACAGGTCACAGAACCAAGGGTAGGATCATTTAAAACACAAACAGCATCTTATTGTCAATCACACTCTAATATGTATTTAGCATTCTGCCATTTAGCAGAAGTCACACGAGACTAAAACATATTTCCTTATTCCTTAGAAGTGTGTATTTGTTTGTCTTTGTATTATTTGTCAGACAACTGTGTGTGACCTTACTTCCAACAGTACTCGTTGTTCCAGATTCTTGTATGTCTTATGTACCAGTTCCTTGGTGCCCATCACTCCATACCACAACTTGTTCTTAGTACGACTACTGCAGAGAGAAAGGAGGAAGTACCCTGATATGCTAAAACATTTAACCATTGAAGAAACATTCCAATTTCAACTTCCATTTACCTTTCATTGCCTTGGTGCAAATTGTACACTATAATTGCAATACACAGTATATGTATCAATAAAGTTTGTATTTGAATAAGAGGATATTTATTGTGTACCTGCATTTCTTGGGATGTTCATCTCTCTTGTTGTTGAACTCCAGGGAGATCTTAGCATCCAGACCGATCCCAAAGTAGTTGTTCATGACACACTTCTCTGAGCACTGACTGTAGAGGTACACGCAGCATAAGGAACATGAATACTCTCCAATATCAATTCTTGAGTTGTCTTGTGCACTAATAAGTAGCCTATATGCTTCTTGTTTCTCTGTAACTACTGTAAAACCACTCACTGTAATATTGTATACAACAAAGATGGATTGATTGTGAACTGTGCTAAATTCAATCAAACTCGCATTGAGGTATTTTATGCAATTCCTAGATATATATATATATTTTTAAACACGCACTACTTACTCTTCGTTGAAAGACGGAGGGCTGAGACTCTCTGGTTTCTCCAGGACGATGGTGGAGGAGGAGGAGGGGCTTAAACTGACGTGACCTGAGAGAGGCATAATGGGTAAATGGACCGAGAAGTGTGATTTTACGAACGTCTTATTTAAATTTAAACATTTACAAGGCCCTCCCTGTCAGTACTTCGGCCCAAACATGTAAGGGCAATATTATTATTATTATTGTTGACTGCAATTAGAAGTTAGAATGCATCTAGAGTAGGATTCAAACCTGGGCAAATTTAGGATTCAAATTGTGTGTGTGTTCATGTGTGTGTGTGTGTGTGTGTGCGTGTGAGTGTGTGTCTGTAGTAACTCACGTGGCTCTGCCTCTTTCAGTTCCTCACTGTTCTCTCTCTTGATGGAGGAGGAGGAAGACATGCGCTGGAGATGAGTGTGTTTATTCTGTTCATCCACCACTGGAGAGAGAGAGAGAAGGATTGAGAAAGAGGGAGAGAGTGGGGGAGAGAAAGATAGAGAGAGCAGTATACGTGAGAGTTTATGTGGGCGTTTGCAGCACATTAGCGCTTCTGTACGTGTGTGTGTGTCACAGCGTACAGTTGAAGTCGGAAGTTTARATACACCTAAGCCATATAGATTTAAAATGAGTTTTTCACAAATCCTGACATTTAATCCTAGTAAATATTCCCTGTCTTAGGTCAGTTAGGATCGCCACTTTATTTTAAGAATGTGAAATGTCAGAATAATAGTAGAGAGAATGATTTATTTCAGCTATTATTCCTTTCATCACATTCCCAATGGGTCAGAAGTTTACATACACTCAATTAGTATTTGGTAGCATTGCCTTTAAATTGCTTAACTTGGGTCAAACGTTTCGGGTAGCCTTCCACAAGCTTCCCACAATAAGTTCGGTGAATTTGAACCCATTCCTCCTGACAGAGCTGGTGTAACTGAGTCAGGTTTGTAGGCCTCCTTGCTTGCACATGCTTTTTCAGTTCTGCCCACAAATTTTCTATGGGATTGAGTTCAGGGCTTTGTGATGGCCACTCCAATACCTTGACTTTGTTGTCCTTAAGCCATTTTGCCACAACTTTGGAAGTATGCATGGGGTCATTGTCCATTTGGAAGACCCATTTGCAACCAAGCTTTAACATCCTGACTGTTGTCTTGAGATGTTTCTTCAATATATCCACATAATTTTCCTTCCTCATGATGCCATCTATTTTGTGAAGTGCACCAGCCCCTCCTGCAGCAAAGCACCCCCACAACATGATGCTGCCACCCACGTGTTTCACGGTTGGGATGGTGTTCTTCGGCTTGCAAGGCTCCCCCTTTTTCCTCCTAACATAATGATGGTCGTTATGGCCAAACAGTTCTATTTTTGTTTCGTCAGACCAGAGGACATTTCTCCAAAAAATACGATCTTTGTCCCCATGTGTAGTTGCAAACCATAATCTGGCTTTTTTATGGAGGTTTTGGAGCAGTGGCTTCTTCCTTACTGAGCGGCCTTTCAGGTTATGTCGATATAGGACTCGTTTTATTGTGGATATAGATACTTTGTACCTGTTTCCTCCAGCATCTTCACAAGGTCCTTTGCTGTTGTTCTGGGATTGATTTGCACTTTTCACACCAAAGCACATTTATCTCTAAGAGACAGAACGCGTCTTCTTCCTGAGCGGTATGACGGCTGTGTGGTCCCATGGTGTTAATACTTGCGTACTATTGTTTGTACAGATGAACGTGGTACCTTCCGGCGTTTGGAAATTGCTCCCAAGGATGAACCAGACTTGTGGAGGTCTACAATTTATTTTACGAGGTCTTGGCTGATTTCTTTTGATTTTCACATGATGTCAAGCAAAGAGGCACTGAGTTTGAAGGTAGGCCTTGAAATACATCCACAGGTACGCCTCAAATTGACTCAAATTATGTCTTCTAAAGCCATGACATCATTTTCTGGAATTTTCCAAGCTGTTGAAAGGCACAGTCAACTTTGTGTATGTAAACTTCTGACCCATTGGAATTGTGATGCAGTGAAATAATCTGTCTGTAAACAATTGTTGGAAAAATGACWTGTGTCATGCACAAAGTAGATGCCCTAACCGACTTGCCAAAACTATATGTTGTTAACAAGAAATGTGTGGAGTGGTTGAAAAACGAGTTTTAATGACTCCAACCTAAATGTATGTAAACTTCCGACTTCAACTGTATATATCTATTCATTATACACTGCATTGCCAAAAGTATGTGGACACCTTCTCGTTGGACATTTCATTCCAAAAGCATGGGCATTAATATGGAGCAGGTACCCCTTTTGCTGCTATATACAGCCTCCACTCTTCTGGGAAGGCTTTCCACTAGATGTTGGAACATTGCTGCGGGGACTTATTTCCATTCAGCCACATGAGCTCTGTGCAGGCCAGTCAAGTTTTTCCAAACCATTTCTGTATGGACCTCTCTTTGTGCATGGGGGCATTGTCATGCTGAAACAGGAAAGGGCCTTCCCCATACTGTTGCCACAAAGTTGGAAGCACAGAATTGTCTAGAATGTCATTGTATGCTGTAGCGTTAAAATGTCCCTTCACTGGAACTAAGGGGCTTAGCACAAACCATGAAAAACAGCCCCGGACCATTATTCCTCCTCCACCAAACTTTACAGTTGGAACTATGAATTCGAGCAGGTAGAGTTCTCCTGGCATCCACCAAGCCCAGATTCGTCCGTCGGACTGCCAGATGGTGAAATGTGATTTGTCACTCCAGAGCACGCGTTTTCACTGCTCCAGAGTCCAATGGTGGTGAGCTTTATACCACTGCAGCCGATGCTTGGCATTGCGCATGAGGATCTTAGGCTTGTGTGCAGCTGCTCGGCCATGGAAACCCTTTTCATGAACTCCCGACAAACAGTTCTTGTGCTGAGGTTCCAGAGGCAGTGATGTTGCAACCGAAGACAGACAATTTTTACGCGCTACGTGCTTCAGCACTCAGTGGTCCCYTTCTGTGAGCTTGTGTGGCCTACCACTTCGCAGCTGAGTCGCTGTTACTCCTAGACGTTTCCACTTCACAATAATAGCACTTACAGTTGACCGGGGCAGCTCTAGCAGGGCATACATTTGACAAACTGACTTGTTGGAAAGGTGGCAACCTATGACGTTGACATATTTAAGTCACTGAGGTCTTCAGTAACGCCATTCTACTGCCAATGTTTGTCTATGGAGATTGCATGGCTGTGTGCTTTATTTTATACACCTGTCAGCAACAGGTGTGGCTGAAATAGCCGAATCTACTAATTTGAAGGGATGTKCACATAATTTTGTATATATAATGTATGTATGTTTCTATATATGTGTTTATGTGTGTGTGTGTTGTACCTTTCTCAGCCTGTTCTATTATCTGTCGCAGTGCTTTCTTCAGACTGTTAGCTCTCAGCATCAGCTGTTCTCTGGACCTATGGCAGGTTTGGAGACAATTCAAATTCAAGTAAGTCAATTCGGGAAGTAAAATGAAATTCCAATTCAATAATTGAAAAAAGGCAATCCATCCAACTGAAAAAGATAAGCTATTTATTTCATACGTTTTTACATTTGTTTATATTAATTTCAAATCACTTCCTCCATTGAGTGAGGTAAACGTGAATTGACCTCAACCCTAACCTGTATGGGGGCCGGGGTTCCCCTCCGGTAGTGTCTGTACCCCTCTCCTGGTCCCCATCCTGGGGTGGCACACTGCCGGCTGGGACCACCTGGGCATCAGCCTCCTCACTCAGAGCCTTCACCAGACTGTCCAGTTTCTCATTCAACAGGGCACACTGAGGGAGAGATAAACACGAACCCAAACCCTTCACCAGGCTGTCCAGCTTCAATTTGGATCAACTCTATACTACGGTCTGATATCATAAAAATACAACACAATAGATACTTTATGTAAATATTGTAGAACCAAGGATCGTTTAAAAATATGGACGTTTAAAAATATTCAGGGTTAAACATACTGCATATTACACTTTGCTTCCAGACAGTTAGAGAGGAGAGAACGCCTCTGTCTACGTCCCAAATGGAGCCCTTTTCTCTATGCAGTGCACTACTTTTGACCAGGGCCCATACAGGTCTGGTCAAAAGTAGCGTACTATAAAGTGAATAGGGTGCCATTTGGAATGAAACCTCAAACTTTTAAATTTTCTAGATGCTCCTCTACCACTACCCACCTCTCTCTGCCCACTTGTTATCCGCATTATACAACCTGTTACGTAAGACACACACATTTATGCACGCAGAAACACACATGCACGCACACACACACACACCTTCTTGGCCATAGCGTCTGCCTCCTCCTTGTTCTCTGTAGCTCTCTCGTATGCTCTCCCCACCTCCGCTACAAAATCATTTACCGTTCCACACAAAAACCTGCAGGAGAGAGGGATGGAGACAGGGAAGGAGAGAGGGTGAGTGGGATGGAGAGAGAGAGAGACAGAGAGAGAGAGAGATGGAGAGGGATGGAGAAAGAGAGCGAGAGATACGAGTGTGAAATATATTTCTCCATTCCTGTATTATGTATGTAAAGTCAATAAACCATACTGTACTTCACATTTCAGGTAAGAGAGATAAGTACACAGTATAAACATAGAGCAGACATGTCCTTCCCTATTGCACGGATGATGTCCCCTAGGTAGTACACTCTACAGTGCTAAGTAGGCCCCTAAGTAGTGTCTCTAGTCTAATGCACTTCAAATGTCCCCCAAGTAGTGTACTAAGTAAGGTTTAATCTTGTGTAAGGACCCAGCTGGCAGAGGGACTGAGCAGTGCCCTTGGCAGAGGAGAAAATCAATACAGAGAGACACACAGACAACCTCCCTCTCTCCTCTCTCTATTAGCCTTCCCCACTCCCTCCCTCTTCAGAGACACTCCCTCTCTGATTTACTCCCTCCTCCTTCACTCCAGACATCCCCATGACATTCAGACATTATCCCACCCTCCCTCTCTCTCAATCTCTCCCTCCCGCTCATCCTTCCTCCTTACCTACCCATATCCCCCCTCCATCCCCCCATCACATCTGGAGGTCTGGGCTATCCCAGCATGCATTACACGTACTTGGCAGAGGATATGACATCCGTATGTTTGTCAGAGTCCAGGATCTTGGTGAGGTGGGAGGCCACAGAGTCTGCATACTGAGTGATGTGAACCTGAGGGGAGAGGTATGACAGTTTCATTAAAAAGCCTGCGTATTGTGAGAAACTGTGGTGTCATTTTGGCTCAGAGATTAACAACCAGTTAAATGTAAAAGCCTGTGTATTTTGAGAAATTGTGTCGGTACTTCAGCTCAAACGTGAGTCCTATGCTTATATATCCTTATATAGACAGGCGTGTGCCTTCCCAAATCATGTCCAATCAATTGAATTTACCACAGGTGGACACCAATCAAGTTGTAGAAACACCTCAAGGATGATCAATGGAAACAGGATGATGCACCTGAGCTCAATTCCGAGTCTCATAGCAAAGGGTCTGAATACTTAGGTAAATAAGGTATTTCTGTTTTTTGTTTTTAATAAATTAGCAAAAATGTTTAAAAACCTGTTTTCGCTTTGTCATTATGGGGTATTGTGTGAAGATTGCTGAGGAAATTGTTTTCTTTAACCRATTTTATAATAAGGCTGTAACATAACAAAATGTGGAAAAAGTCAAGGGGTCTGAATACTTTCCGAAGGCACTGTACATAATACTACATAATGCTGCCTTTGCCTCACGCTTCAGAAACAGGAGATGGCTCCTGCCTTGTGGCTCACACAAGCCATTCTGGCTCCCACAAGCCAAGGATTCGTGCAAGGCCACCCACCTACATAATACAGTGCAAATTACAATACAAAATATATCAAAATGGATGTGTCTCTTCACAGACCCTGTTATGCCGTAAGGTGTTCTTTTATCAGTTTTTGAAATCTGGTTTATTGCTAGCTTGAATAACCTGGGGTGGCAGAGAGTTCCATGTAGTCATGGCTCTATTTAATATTGTGCGTTTCCAAGCCTCTCTTCTGGACCTGGGGAATGTGAAAAGACCTGATTGCATAACTTGTGTTGTACTGATAAGTGTTCAAACTGTGTGCCAACTGCTTGAACACAGTTCGGTACCTTCAACACATCAACACCTCGTACAAAGACCAATAGTGATGCAGTCAATCTTTCCTCAACTTTGAGCCAGGAGAGATTGACATGTATGTTACTGACATTCGCCTCCGTGTACATCTAAGTGCAATACGTCCTGCTCTGTTCTGTCCCAACTGCAATTTACCTTTGTCCCACTTTGCCGCACATGACCACACAACTGGGCGGTAGTCCAGGTGCGACAAAACTAGGGCCAATAGGACCTGTCTGGTCGACTGAGATGTCAAGAAAGCAGAGCAACACCTTCCCATTTTAGCAACCATTGAGTCTATATGTTTTGAGTATGACAGCTTGCAATCAAGCAGTTTAGTCTCCTCAACTTGCTCAATCGCCACATTATTCAATAATAGATCTTGATGAGGTATAAGGTTGAGCGAGTGATTTGTCCCAAAAACTATGAGGTTAGTTTTTTGGATATTTAGCACCAGCCTATTGCTATATAGTTACCCATTCTAAAACTGACTGGAGCTCTAGGCTGTCATTTATTTATTTTACTGTATTAGCTGACGTATATACTGTTGAGTTGTCAACGTACATAGACACTAATAATAACAACAATAATGGCCCAAGCCAGCTGCCCTGCGGTACATCACACTCAACCGAATTTGCATTAGAGAGGCTTCCATTAAAGATGCACTATGCAGAAATTGCTCCGCCATTTCCTGGTTGCTAAAATTCTAATTGTTTGTCCAATTTCAGTTTATATGTCTAAACAAGCAAGTACAGTGTAGATAATCATTGTACCATCTAAACCGCTGTGAAAAATATTTTCCATAACCCAAAATATTGTATTTTCAGCTGCTTGAAGCTGGTGTACAAAACCGAAAGTAAAAGACGCAAAAACAATACTTAAGCATGGGAAGCATAGAACTAGCGCACATAGAACAGATGCACCACTTCTTAGACTTCCTTTCAATGATAATGATATGTCACATTTCTATGTTAATTTGGTCAGCTCCCACAATCTTCTTACAACAATGTCTTTCAGCCAATCATCAGTCATTTGTGTCAGTGCCGAGCATGTTAAGTGCCCTTCCCTATAAACATGCTGAACCAGATTATAGGCAGCTTGAAGCTTCTTTTTCAGTGGACAGCTTGATGGTCACCCAGAAAATATACCTCTCTGATGATATCACATACATTATTGGGCATTTCACACAAATAGTCCAAATATGGACTTATTAACAACCAGTTTCATGATAAAGCCTGTGTATTTAGAAGCACTCTGGTGTCATTTTGGCTTAAAAGAAACAACCAGTTTCCTGGAAAAGCTTGTATATTGTGAGAAACTGTGGTGTCATTTTGGCTCAAAGAGAAACAGGACGGTTTCATGATAAAGCTTGTGTATTTAGAAAAACTGTGGTGTCATTTTGGCTCAAACCTGAGCCCTACGTACCTGCAAGGGGGAGTCGGGACTAAAATCGTCTTCCTTCACCATGGGATAGTGTTTGGTAGGCAGCTCGTATGTCATCACACTCCACCTAAGAACAAAAACACAAACAGACACTGATGTCAAATGCCAGGAAATCGCAGTGTCAACCCATGAAATCGGGACAAATGACACTGACTGTTATTCTGACTCACTCAACATATTGACCTCCTCATTTATCTGATTATTTGGTAGACTAAACAGATTACCTTAATCCTTCTTTAGTATGATAACCATAGAGAAAGTTGCTCATCCAGTCTTAGAAGATACCGTTTGGAAAGTCCAGATTTATATTCTGTATGTTATCACTTACAGTTTAATTATCATGAGTTGTGACTCAACATCCTGTCCCAGTATCATAGCAAATACCTTTCAGACAGTAAATACCGTTCAGATAATAAATACCTTTCAGATAGTCAATACCTTTCAGACAATAAATACCTTTCAGATAGTAAATACCTTTCAGATAGTAAATTATTTTAAAATAATTGTCACGCCCTGGCCATAGAGAGGCTTTTATTCTCTATTTTGGTTAGGCCAGGGTGTGACTAGGGTGGGCATTCTAGTTTCTTTATTTCTATGTTTTCTATTTCTTTGTTTTTGGCCGAGTGTGGTTCCCAATCAGAGGCAGCTGTCTATCGTTGTCTCTGATTGGGAATCATACTTATTTATCCCTTTTCCCACCTGTGTTTTGTGGGTAGTTATTTACTGGTAGTTATTTACTGTTTAGTCTCTGTTACCTGACAGAACTGTTCGCTTTCGTTTTGTTACTTTGTCCAAGTGTTTTTTTGATAAATAAATAATCATGAACACTTTTCACGCTGCGCTTTGGTCCACTCATTCCGACGAGAGCCGTTACAATAATAAATACGGTACCTTTCAGATAATAATTACCTTTCAGATAATAAATACCTTTCAGATAGAAAATACCTTTCAAATCGTAAATACCTTTTAGTTGTAAATGCCTTTCATAAAAATACCTTTCATAACTACACTGTAATTGCCTATGTAACTTTTAGCGCCCCTTTATTCAATGTAGTCTCGAAATCTTGCTCTAGCACATAAAAATAGTTACCCCTCTCCTCTCCTCCTTCCCTCTCACCACCCCCCCCTCCCTCATCTCTCTCTCGCGCCTACCTGTCAAGCATCTTGGTGGTGGCTCTCTCCAGCTTCTCCACGATCTGTAGCAGCTGAGTGTCATGGTCACACAGCGCTCCCCAGCCCAGCACCCTGGCTAGGTCATTACCTGTACCCAGAGGGAGGACCCCTAGCTGACACTGGAGGGGGGGTGAAACACACAGAACAGAGATCAATATATATACACACAGACATATGAAGAGACTGTTACTGATCAGAATCTATGGCTCTCTATCTTTCCACATTTTATATCTCTCTCTCTCTCTCTCTCTCTCTCTCTCTCTCTCTCTCTCTGTCTCTCTCTCTCTCTCTCTGTCTCTCTCTCTGTCTCTCTTCTAGATTTACTTGTTTGTGCAGGTTGAGTTTATCCAGTTCAGACAGGACCCAGCCAACACTGCCGTCCCCGCCACACACCAAGATACGAAACGTGGCGAACTTCTGGAACACACGCAGACTGGAAAAGAGAGGGTGAGAAACAGAGGATAGTGGGAGAGAGGAAAGGAGAGAGGTGGAATCAGTGGAGCACTTCTCATAGTCAATAGTCAAAGATTGTTACAAATGATCAACATGAACAAGAAAGATTGGTAATACTTCACTTAAAAAATAAAAGGAGAGCTGCACACTCTAGGAGCTCAGATGCAATCATTTAATAACCTAATAACCAACGTTTCGACAGACAKGCTGTCTTCATCAGGGTATAATACTTTACTTAAAGCAGGTATAATGGCTTGGAATTTCTGTTGTTTATCTGTCAGGGACTATGTACAACATGCTATTGCCCCAGATTGAGCTAGATAGCTAACTTTCATCTGTAGTCCCTGATGCCGTTATAATGCATTACGAGACGTCATGGGCATGTATAACCTCCTTTTAATGTCTTAATATCATCTCATAATGATCCTGAATAAATACCAGTATTATTAACCTTCAATAGACATTTCAAAGGCTCATACGTGCTTATACCAAGTTATAAAGCCTTATACCTGGCAGGCTTAAAGTAAAGCGGTATCTAACGGTTATCAATCAAATACATTATAACACAACCAAGATGTCGCACTCTTACCCCAGCTGTGGTCCTCCGTTCATCAAGTCAAAGACCTGTGCAGGGTTGAGCAGCTGTTTGAATTTCCTTAGAAACTTAACCCCTTGGTTGTCTCCGCTCTTAGAGTTACACAGCACCAGGAGAGGGGAGGTGCAGGAGGGAGAGGTGGCCTTCCAMAAGCCTGAAGAGAAAGATAAAAACACAGGTTTAGTTTGGGGCCGTAGGTGTGTGGTTGTCTTCACTCTTGGGGCGTGTGGTGGAAATTCAACGCCAGGGACACCTGAAGTCAATATTAAATGAATCACTCTTTATTATCAGTTAACTGGAGAGGTTACAACAAACGCAAGTCTGCCGCAAGCTCTGCCAGGGCGTTCCCTTCAGTCCTCTTATATACTGCTACACAAAAAAGCAATATAGGCATGGTTCATAGGGTTGGTTCTTGCAGGTGACTGGCTGTTATCGTTATCCTATCTTAACTTCCAGAACATATTCTGGGGGTTCTGCCAATTGGTCTGAGGAGGAAGTCACAGTCACCTGCACAAACCAAGATAGAGCAGAGAAGATGTATACCGTGTACAATTCAAGGCTATCTCTTCAGACACTTTTCCCTTACAGATGCATTCGGGTTGTTTCTGAGAATTGACCTTTTTCCTTTCCTAGCAACTTCCAAGGGAGTAAAAGTCAGTAAGGAAAAGCGAGAAGAAGAAGAAGACAGCGTTTGAACGAATCCTCCATCCTCGTTTGTGTGTGCGGGTATGAGAAAGAGAGAGAAAGTGTGGTGTGTGTATCTCACCGTCAGAGTCGATACTATTGAGGGTTGTGGGAGGGATGATTGACACCCGACATTGACCCAGAGGACACGCCTTTCCCATCTGCTCCTTACAGCTGCTGTGCACCTGTACACACACACACACACGAACACACACACCATGAATCAGGGGTGGCATTTAGAATGTTAGAAAGGTGACAATTTCATCCAATGACCTTTTAGATCTAACACTTTCCCAGAATCCTGTAGCATCACTTTGGACACCACAGCTTATGATGGAGTGTGTGATGTTTTTTTGGCTTGACGAGTGATGTTCAGATACTGTGTGTGTGTGTGTGTGTGTGTGTGTAACGTCTTTCGTCGGTGGAAGGAGAGGAGGACCAAAGCGCAGCGTGGTATGTATCCATATTTATTAGAATACTTTTTCAATTACGAACAAAAACAATAAACAGAACGAAAACCAACGAAGCTACAGTCCCGAACTAGTGAAACACAGAGAAACCAGGAACACACGAACAGGAACAATCACCCACAAAACCCAACACAAAACAGGCTACCTAAATATGGTTCCCAATCAGAGACAACACAAAACACCTGCCTCTGATTGAGAACCATATCAGGCCAAACACAGAAATAGAAAACATAGAAAAACAAACATAGACTGCCCACCCCAACTCACGCCCTGACCATACTAAATAAAGACAAAACAAAGGAAATAAAGGTCAGAACGTGACAGTGTGTGTGTGTGTGTGTGTGTGTGCGTGCGTGCGTGCGTGCGCGCGCGCGCGTGTATAGACTCACAATAGCCTTGCACCATAGACATCTCCAGTCCTGCAGTCTCCTGACACTGCCACAGTTCCTGTCACACACCACACACTTTGCACTGACCGGTAGGTTCCCCTCTAACCACTGATGAGGCATGGAGACCTGTGAACACGCACATATGTACACGTGTAAGATATCTTTGACTTGACTTTTAAAGCCTTACTGTGTGACAGTCACACTTCGTTCATATTATTCCACATTCATTAGAAATGTGAGTGAAATACTGACAGGAAAGGTAGGAGGAGAGGGAGAGAGGATGTACTAGAATAGCAGTGGATATGATTCGAACCCACGCTTGCACTGCTAACATATTGTGGAGGCAGCGGCTTAGACCAGCTAGGTTGTTTCACTTGATCAGTGTTTAAATGAGCATAAGAAGATGCTGCAAGTCAATGGAAAAAAACATTTAGGTGTAAAGAGACTTTGTGTTACCCACCCCTTCGTCGTCCTCCATGATGTCATTTCCTATGGAGGCCAGCGTGGTCCATTTACAGGTGTTGGTGGAGCGCACCGCACATCGCTTATGGGCTTTGAATTTACACACTGGGGGAGGGAGGGAGAGAGAATGAGGCAAAGCGAGAGAGAGAGTGTTTGTATAGAAACCAAAAAACGAATTTTAACCTGTTTCATTGCTTTGAATTAAAGCTGTGGATGTAAAGTTGCATGATTGAAAATAGTGTGCTTGACGGTATGTGTGTGTTTCTTCACAGGACAGTCCGTGGGAGGTGAGTCTGGAGAGGGCCTCTCTACAGACATGACAGAAGGTGGTGTCGTGTGTGTGTGTGTGTGTGTGTGTGTGTGTGTGTGTGTGTGTGTGTGTGTGTGTGTGTGTGTGTGTGTGTGTGTGTGTGTGTGTGTGTGTGTGTGTGTGTGTGTGTGTGTACCTTCGCAGGACAGTCCGTGGGAGTGAGTCTGGAGAGGCCTCTCGACAGACATGACAGAAGGTGGTGGTTGTGTGTGTGTTGTGTGTGTGTGTGTGGTGTGTGTGTGTACCTTCGCAGGACAGTCCATGGGAGGTGACTCCGGAAAGGGGCCTTCTCTACACACATTACAGAAGGTGGGTCTGGCGTGGGAGCAGGCGTACCAGTTATGCATCCCAGAAAAATGTTCCATATTGAATAGACTGGCCTGCAGAGAGAGATGGAGGGGGAGAGATGGGGGGGAGGGAGGGAAGAGAGAGAGAGAAGAATATGCTACTTTTACTCAAATCCACTTACAAGGAGTAAGTACATTTTTAAGAATGTGTGATAATCCTTGTAGGGATTGAAACGACAACCATGCTCTTACCAACTAAACCACACAGGACTACAAGAAGGAAGCACGATAGGGGGGGAGAGAGAAATACTGCTTTCACATAGGATTTACGGTATTTTGCCTGTAAAAGAAATTGGGCAATGTTTATATGACCCCCTTACAGACAGGTCCATTTATACCATACTCTTGCCTGCATAAGCCTTTTATACCTCCCGTGCAGATGCCGGCATGACGTGATGAGTGGTAGTAGTGATGTGCAGATGTGAGTGGGCATCTATTTTATTACATCCAGTGAATATACACCGTCAAAATTAAATCAATTTCTAATGTGTTTAGGCAGGTCCTAAGAAACATTATAAGACTAATACAATTTATTTTCAAAACTATAGAATGGCATATTTTGAGTTTAGTTATGTTACATCCAAATGAATGAAATCAAAGGTTCGTTATTTCAGACATGCAGACAGAGAGGCATCAAGGCATTCAGTTACTGTTCGGTTGACCGTTAGAATGGGCAAAACGAGTGACCTAAGCGACTTTGAGCGTGGTACGATTGTCGGTGCTAGGCACGCTGGTTCCAGTATCTCAGAAACGGCCGCCCTCCTGAGCTTTTCACACACGACGGTATCTAGGGTTTACCCGAGAATGGTGCGACAAACAAGAAACATCCAGTCGACGGCAGTCCTGTGGGCGAAAACAGCTCGTTGATGAGAGAGGTCGAAGGAGAATGGCAAGAATCGTGCAAGCTAACAGGCGGGTTCACAAACAACAAATAACGGTGCAGTAGAACAGTGGTGCGCAGAATGGCACATCGGAGCACATGACTTGTCAGTCCTTATCACGGATGGGCTATTGCAGCAGACAACCACACTGGGTTCCACTCTTATCAGCTAAAAACAAGAAGAAGTGGCACCAGTGGGCACATGATCACCAACACTGGACAAATGAGGAGTGGAAAAACATTGCCTGGTCCAACAAATCCCGGTTCACGTTGCGTCATGCTGATGGCAGAGTCAGGATTTGGTGTAAGCAGAGTCCATGGCCTGCCTGGTGTCAATGGTACAAGCTGGTGGRGGTGGTGTAATGGTGTGGGGAATACAACATTTGAACGCCACAGCCTATCTGAACATAGAATCCATGCCCCAAAGAATTCAGGTTGTTCTTGAGGTAAAGGGGGTTCCGACCCTGTACTAGATGGGTGTACCTAATAAACTGGCCACMGTATATTTTGTAGTAAGAATATAATYGAATATAATAGAATAAAATAGAAATAGCATTTTTCCCACACAACTTGTGTCACGGGAACGTGTGGATCCGCTGTCATATAAAGAAGTGACATTTTGAAACAGAGCCCAAGCCCATGCTTTTTTGTCCATGTTTCATCTCTTTCTTACCCTCACTCCACTTTGTTAGGGAGGAGGTGTAGGGTCTTACATTGAGAGTATCTTCATCATGATAGTGACAGAAAAGAATAGAATTTTCAAAAGCATCTGAGTTCAGATTTCACAACCTCCGCAGGCTTTTAGAGCAAAATAATAGGCTTACACTTGCTAAATGTTTCTGATCAGTCATAGATGAGCAAATGAATAGATGAGCTATACCAACTCCACTTAAACTACATGACCAAAAGTATGTGGACACCTGCTCGTCGAACGTCTCATTCCAAAAGCATGGGCATTAATACGGAGTTGGTACCCCTTTTGCTGCTATAACAGCCTCCACTCTTCTGGGAAGGCTTTCCATGAGATGTTGGAACATTGCTGCGAGGACTTGCTTCCATTCAGCCACAATAGCATTAGTGAGGTCACAATAGCATCACTGATGTTGGGCGATTAGGCCTGGCTCGCAGTCGGCGTTCCAATTCATCCCAAAGGTGTTTGAAGGGGTTGAGGGCTCTGTGCAGGCCAGTCAAGTTCTTCCACACCGATCTTGGCAAACCATTTCTGTATGGACCTTGTGCACGGGGACATTGCCATGCTGAAACAGGAAAGTATGACAATGTATGGTTTAGCGTCACTGGACATAGCCCGAACCATGAAAAACAGCCCCAGACCATTATTCCTCCTCCACCAAACTTTACAGTTGGCACTATGCATTCAGGCAGGTAGCGTTCTCCTGGCATCCGCCAAAACCAGATTAATCCGTTGGACAGCCAGATGGTGAAGCGTGATTCATCACTCCAGAGAATGCATAAGAGTCCAATGGGGGCGAGGTTTACACCACGCTTGGCATTGCACACGGTGACTTTAGGCTTGTGTGCAGCTGCTCGGCCATGGAAACTCATTTCATGAAGCTCCCGACAAACTATTATGTTGCTGACGTTGCTTCCAGAGGCAGTGCTTCATTACTCTGCGGTCCCATTCTGTGAGCTTGTGTGGGCTACCACTTCGCGGCTGAGCCGTTGTTGCTCCTAGACGTTTCCACTACACAACTACAGCACTTACAGTTGACCGGGGCAGTTCTAGTTCTAGGTCTTCAGTAAGGCCATTCTGCTGCCAATGTGCGTATATGGAGATTGTACGGCGWGTTCTCGATTTTATTCACCTGTCAGCAACGGGTGTGGCTGAAATAGCCAAATCCACTAATTTAAAGGGGTGTCCACATACTTTTGTATATATAGTGTATTTACCCAGCCAGAGAATTAACCAAATATACAGATGGATATTCAGTGAAACYAAAATCACATTGATTGATTAAGACAAGTCACAGGCTTTTGGTTGGGAGGAGGCCTAGGCTACTAGGCAACTGCGAGTGAAGAGCAAAATAATCCACTTAAGCTACATAACATGCTGGCAAAATGTTCTGATCAGCGCTAATGAATGAGCCAACTAAACAAGATGATCATGAGCAACACTCACCTCAACTTCGCAAAAATTGTAGCCTAACCAATATCCAAACGGAGATTCAGTGAAAAGAAAAATCTGACATGGATTCATTTATCAAGATGAGTCCCTATAATTGTCTCAAAGCAACGTGAAACGGTGCTGAAATAATTGAACATAGGCGGGTAAGCTATTGCTTCCAATGTATTATAACAATTAGATGACTTTGGGAGTTTCAATAAGCAACAATTTGATACCTTCAATTGCATTAGCCTACTTTATTACAATATTTATTACCACAGTAATTCTTTATGGACCCATCCAGTTGTGGTTAAGAAAACAGTGCATGTGGTGGGCTATGAGAAGAGATGGGTGAAGTGACATGCCTCTTAAAGTTTAGAACTGGCAGGAGGATAGTAGTAACGGGCGCTGCCTAGCAACCATCAAGAGCTGGTGCATACCTAGGTAGTGCATACCTATGCCGTCTCAGCATTACGGTTTCATTTCATACTAAGCCGTAGGCAGAACATTACCTCAATCATGACTAGGTCAGTTGGCGGAAATAAAAGCAGAGGCCTTGTCCCGGCAATACCTTTCATTTATATTGAAAAGTCTGCAAAAAGTTGGTGGGATGCTAAAGTTGGCGGGAAAACTTATTGGTTTGAAATGTGTAAAAGAGGTCGAGAGTTTTCACTTTACTGTATGAAAGCAAATACAACACAGATGCATCATTTTGTACCAATAGTGCGAAATGGCTGAATGCTAAATGCTACCAATTTAGTTGATGAGAAGTACCCACTGCTACCACTAAATGTATTCGAAATGAACAGGTAAATACCAGAAACAGGACTGTAGAATAAAACAAAAGTATAGTCAAAGGCAAAAAGGGGTGAGAAGGAATGAACGAATGGAGGGATGAAAAGATAAAAGCCTGAGGGGATGGAGGGGTGAAAAGATAAAAAGCTGGGGGTGGAGAAAAATAAAAAGCCTGAGGGGTGGATGAAGGGATGAAAGATAAAAGCCTGAGGGGATGGAGGAGAAAAGATAAAAGCTGAGGGGAGAGAAGAGATAAAAGCCTGAGGGATGGAGGTGAAAAGATAAAAGCTGAGGAGGAGATAAAAATAAAAGCTAGGATGAGGATGAAAAGATAAAATCCTGAGGGGATGGAGGGATGAAAAGATAAAAGCCTGAGGGAATGGAGGGATGAAAAGATAAAAGCCTGAGGGGATGGAGGGATGAAAATATAAAAGCCTGAGGGGATGGAGGGATGAAAAGATAAAAGCCTGAGGGAATGGAGGGATGAAAAGTTAAAAGCCTGAGGGGATGGAGGGATGAGAGGACTAGTGTTTACCTCATACGTTTCCCATTTCTGTACAGACTTCAGAGCACCAATCCAATCCTCCATCTCCTTCCTGCTCTCAGCACACAGCATCAACTTCCTGAATGGAGTGATCACCTGGAGAGAGAGGGGGGAGGGGTGGAGAGAGAGAGACAGGGAAAGGAAGAGAGAGAGAGAGAGAGATAGGGAGGGAGGGACAGGCTGTATAAGAATACATAGTACTGTAGATTTACAAAGACTTACACAGTCCTACAGTTTTGCGGTGAAGAGTGTAATACAATTGGAAATGTGTAGTCATGGTGGCCATTATGGTTACTGTGTAGCTGTAGTCACGGTAGAGGTAGTGTGTCATCGTGGTTACCGTGAAGCTGTTGTTGATGTTCTTGGTACTGGTCTCGGCCACGCTGGCATCTGATAGGTCCACCTCGTCAAATATCAGAGACTGATGGACAACAACCCCAAAAATGTAACCGAGTTAAACACAACCATAAACAAAACAGACAGCATCTAATCATCCTCTATGAATGAAAAAAGTCTTAAATGCCCAGTGCAGTCAAAAACAGGATTTTCCTGTGTTTTATATATATTTCCACACTATGAGGTTGGAATAATACTGGGGAATTGTGACAATTATGATTATGCCCGTTTAGTGTAAGAGCGGTTTGAAAAGATTGCCTGAAATTTCAGCCTGTTTTGGTGGGATGGAGTTTTGGTCTGCCTGGTGACATCACCAGGTGGTACATTAGTTAATAAACCAATAAGAAAGAGAATCCAAACCTCTCAGCCAATAACAACTKGTTTTCAGTTTTCCCATCCCCACTCAGACCACTTCCAGACAGTCCTAACAAAATTTTTGCTTGAGAAATCTCTCTTTGCTAAGAAGCAATTTTTGTTTATTTTTGACCATTTTGCTTGAAAAAAATCTCAGTAAAGTATTTCATCGTTACTCAAATTATGATGAACCTGAAAAAAGTGACAGCTTGCACATCCAAGAATCGTCTGGGCCCGGTCAAAAAATTATAATAATTGGAGTAATAAACCTATACATAGTTACCTTGGAGTCTTTGGCATAGTAAAGTGTCCGGCCTCTCAGTTTGAAGTACCTCCTTTTCCATCTCTGGAAAGAACTGGTCTGTTTCAATAGGATCCCTTCCTTTACACTTTTCTATGGAGAGGACAGAGAGAGAGAGAGAAAGAGGGGCTTGAGATAGGGCACGGAGGGATGGGCTGTTGGGTGTTGTGTGTGTGTGTGGGGGGGGGGGGGGGGTAGAGAGAGAGGGTGTGTGTGTGTGTGCTTCATGATGTCTATGTGTGTGGGTGAGATTATGAAATACAAGATATAATCAAGAAGCATAACTATTCAAATCATTTCATTCAGTTTCATTGGCTCCAAATGCCGGGAAAGTTTCCAAGATATATTTAGGGAAACACATTGGCATGCATGATGCCATCTGTCACCTAGCAACATTCCAGCACAAGTCGATATGGCAAAAACAACTTACAGACAACTTCCTCATACAGTACCAGTAAAAAAGTTTGGACACACCTACTCATTCAAGTGTTTTTATTTATTTGAACGATTTTCTACATTGTAGAGTAATAGTGAAGACATCAACACTATGAACTAACACATATGGAATCATGTAGTAATCCAAAAAGTGTTAAATATATCAAAATATTGTTTAGATTTTAAATTCTTCAAAGTAGCCCCCTTGATGACAGCTTTGCACACTCTTGGCATTATCTCAACCAGCTTCACCTGGAATGCTTTTCCAACAGTCTTGAAGGCGTTTCCACATATGCTGAGCACTTGTTGGCTGCTTTTCCTTCACTCTGCGGTCCAACTCATCCCAAACCATCTCAATTGGGTTGAGGTTGGATGATTGTGGAGACCAGATCATTTGATGCAGCACTCAATCACACTACTTCTTGGTCAAATAGCCCTTACACAGCCTAGAGGTGTGTGGGTCATTGTTCTGTTGAAAAACAAATGATAGTCCCACTAAGCGCAAACCAGATGGGATGGCGTATGGCTGCAGAATGCTGTGGTAGCCATGCTGGTTAAGTGTGCCTTGAATTCTAAATAAATCACAGACAGTGTCACCAGCAAAGCACCCACACACCATCATACATCCTCCTCCATGCTTCACGTTGGGAACCACACATGCGGAGATCATACGTTCACCTACTCTGCGTCTCACAAAGACACAGCGGTTGGAAGCAAAAATCTCACATTTTAACTCATCAGAACAGACAAATTTCCACCGGTCTAATGTCCATTGCTCGTGTTTCTTGGTTTTCATTAAGCATTTATTTGGGCTGCAATTTCTGTGGCTGGTAACTCTAAGGAACTTATCCTCTGCAGCAGAAGTAACTCTGGGTCTTCCTTTCCTGTGGCGGTCCTCATGAGAGCCAGTTTCATCATAGCGCTTGTTGGTTTTTGCGACTGCACAAAGTTCTTTACATTTTCCAGATTGACTGACCTTCATGTCTTAAAGTAATAATGGACTGTCATTTCTCTATGCTTATTTGAGCTGTTCTTGCCATAATATTGACTTGGTCTTTTACCAAATAGGGCTATCTTCTGTATACCAACCCTAACTTGTCACAACACAACTGATTGGCTCGCATTAAGAAGGAAAGAAATTCCACAAATGAACTTTTAACAAGGCACACCTGTTAATTGAAATGCATTCAAGGTGACTACCTCATGAAGTTGGTTGAGAGAATGCCAAGAGTGTGCAAAGCTGTCATCAAGGCATTAAGGCAACTATGTTATTTCATAGTTTTGATGTCTTCACTATTATTCTACAATGTAGAAAATAGTAAAATAAAGAAAAACCCTTGAATGAGTAGGTGTGTTCAGATTTTTGACTGGCACTGTACATGATTTCAGCTTTGTCTAAGAATGCTACACGTAACATAAAAATAGAATAGGGTAAGGCAGGCTATGTGTTTTGACATACCTTAAAAGGGCAGAAACGAGATACAAGTAAATAAGTGAAAGTATGTACACCGAGTATACCAAACATTACAAACACAGTAGGAACACCCCCCCCCCCCCTTTTGCCTCAATTCATTGGGGCATGGACTCTACAAGGTGTCGAATCTACAGGGATGCTGGCCCATGTTGCCTCCAACGTTTCCCACAAGTGTGTCAAGTTGGCTGGATGTCCTTTGGGTGGTGGACCATTCTTGATACACATGGGAAACTGTTGAGCATGAAAAACCCAGCAGCGTCGGAGTTCTTGACACAAACTGGTGTGCCTGGCACCTACTACCATACCCTGTTCAAAGGCACTTAAATATTTTGTCTTGCCCATTCACCCTCTGAATGACACACATACACAATCCATGTCTCAATTGTCCCCTAGGCTTAAAAATKTTTCTTTAACATGTCTCCTCCCCATCATCTACACCAACTGAAGTGGATTAAACCAGTGACATCAATAAGGGATCATAGCTTTCACCTGGATTCACCTGGTCAGTCTACAGTACGTCATGGAAAGAGCAGGTGTTCTTAATGTTTTGTACYCTCAGTGTATATGCAGACTAAGACAGCGAGAGAAAGGGAGAGAGGGAGAGACAGAGAGAGACATCAGTGACAGGTTTAACAGTGGCATGCTGCCCTGTGTGTCAGCGCAACCCCTAAATATGTCCTGAGGGAACCAGACACAAAGACAGGTGCGTCCCCCCCATAGCGAATCACTATGGGTGAACACACACAAACTGACAGGTTTGACAGCGCATGTGTGAGAGTGTGGTGTGTTTGATTATCCTGGTGGACAAGGTGAAAATGGCCCCATATGTTTCACAGGGCTGTTCACACCTTCCCTGTGTGTGTGTGTGTGTGTGTGTGTGTGTGTGTGTGTGGTGTGTAGTGTGATGATGAGTGTGAGGTGTGTGTGTGTGTGTGTGTGTGTGTGTGTGTGTGTGCAAAGCTGGGCACTGCTCAAGAGACTCTCCTGGGTGGTAAGTGTAGATACGTCAGACACACGTCAGAATTTGCATAGCAGATTGGACCTTTTAAACTGTCATAACTCAGCTATCTATCCTGGCAAACAGACACACAAACACACACGTCTAAAGACTGTCTCTGATGTCATGAAAGCTCTCATTTCCTCTCTTTTCCTTGCCATTTTCCCAATTCATTAAAGGGGAATGGAAACAATAGGCTTTAGAACACCAGCTAACTGGAACTGTGAATCGTGGTTGGAACCAAAAATCTCAAATTTGGACTCATCAGACCAAAGGACAGATTTCCACCCGTCTAATGTCCATTGCTTGTGTTTCTTGGCCCAAGCAAGTCTCTTCTTCTTATTGGTGTCCTTTAGTAGTGGTTTCTTTGCAGCAATTAGACCATGAAGGCCTGATTCACAAGGTCTCCTCTGAACAGATGATGTTGAGATGTTTCTGTTACTTGATGGTTTTTGCAACTGCACTTGAAGAAACTTGAAAAGTTCTTGATATTTTCCYGATTGACTGATGGCTCATGTACATTAGCACACAGTAAATTGCTGCGTGCCGCTTAGGCCGCCCAGAGTGGCTTGCTTTTGGGCGTGCTGGCAGCATGTGGCAGCATATAGCAGCACGTTCGATTGTGCATCAAGAATTAAGCATAGCAAGTTTATATGAAGGTCTGGTTATTAAATGGGTAAATAGTTTAATCCATTCTCCATTTCATGAATTTATTCACATGTAAATAGTAATATGTTCTAAAACGCTCTGATGACAAACAAAATTTGCTGCCCTGTTTCCAACTGTCCACATGGCTGGGAGAACTTATTCATGTAAGTAGACACATTTCGAAAATGTAGAAAAAACGATGTATTACTAGCTAACTAGCTACAGCGCAGGCTAACTCAAATGAGCTTCTAACGTAGCTAGCTAGCTATCTAGCCAACTTTGCATACTGTATAGCTAGCTAGCTATGTTAATTAAATATCACCAGCTACTTAACTTCACATTAGCTAGCTATCTTGATGTATTTATCACTGTAAAAAACAAACTCCAAATGCATTTGTAGGTAGCTAGCTAACAGCCACGGATGAGGGTGAAAGGATAGCAGCCCCAACTGTAAAAGTGAGAGAGTAGGCTAATCTGGAATGGAAAGGTACTTTTGTGTAGTTCCAGTCCTTAGAAGTGACGACGGAGATAATAGTAATGTAATATTCAGTGCGGTCTAACTTGAGTATAATGAAGTCTGTTTCTTGTGAGGTTTTCTATCCTCAGATACAGAGAGCTGTGAAAGCCTGCCTGCAGATGAAGAGGTCCCAATGAAGAACAGTGGTTGTCAGTCCTGGTCCTGGGGACGCAAAGGGGTGAACATTTTAGTTCTTGCCTTAGCACTACACAGCTGATTCAAATGATCAACTCATCATCAAGCTTCAAGTGGTATTTATGTATTCATTTATGATGCTATACTTGATATGATCCTGCTATTGTCACATGCTAAAAATGCATGTGTGTGCACATGCATCTATCTATTKAATGTTATCATGATTTGTTATAAGGGATATTATACTTTAGTAATCCACAATGACCTGGTGATGTGCAATTCTAATAATGACATTACCTTCCATATTCCTACAGTTACCGTGTAGGGCACTGCAAGGTTGTTTGAAATTAGATATTAAATAAAGTTAAATGAAGGTTAAATAAATATAAATAAAATATTGAGATGAACCTGTTTTAGAGTATTTACCTGATGCATAGGAAGTGGTGTACAGTTTTWAAAATTCTATTTCTGTATATATGAATTACAAATCAGCCTTTAACTAGTTAAATAATGTCTCTAGTCTATTGCATAGTAACCATTGATGTCCCAGGAGCAGGAGTGGTAAACACTGTTGAAGTGTATAATTGTAATACATACATGCAGACACAGCATCATTGAAAGACTGGAATTTGAAACTCCTGGTATTGGATATGACTGAAAAATAATCTCACAGACATTCATACCTGAACTGCACCTTTATTTGCCAAGGTAGAGTACATGATCAGTGAATATATTAAATGTACACGTGTAACGGATGTGAAATGGCTAGCTAGTTAGCGGGTACGCGCTAGTAGCGTTTCAATCAGTTACGTCACTTGCTCTGAAACCTATTAGTAGTGTTGCCCCTTGCTCTGCAAGGGCCGCGGCTTTTGTGGAGCGATGGGTAACGACGRTTCGTGGGTGTCAGTTGTTGATGTGTGCAGAGGGTCCCTGGTTCGCGCCCGAGGTCGGGGCGAGGGGACGTACTAAAGTTATACTGTTACACACGCTACAATGTGGGGATCTCATGCATGGTAATAGCTACATGTATATATGACTTGCATCCTTGGCACAAAGTTATATTATATTCTACTCAATCCATAGACTGTTTTGAAGATGATACAACTGGCTATGATAGCTGAGGTTCATAGCTAGGTTCTGAACTAATATTTATACCAAACGTTTTAGGGTCCATACACAGATCGGCTACATAGCTAGCTACACATCCATAGGCATACAGGTATTTTTTTATCCTCCACTACACAATAAGCAAGAAAATAGTTAGCTACCTACGTTACTTTAGCTGCATTGCATGAGAAATATCAGCAAGGCAAGCGTACAAAATTGTACATTCAATTTGCAGTAAATGCTTTAGCTAGCTAGATTCATTACATCCACTGTTTCACAAGATGACAGCCTGATTTCCTGGTTTCTCAGGAGTCCCTAAAACATTAAACAACCAGAATGACAATTTCATACTCATGTCTCAACACCAATAAAGCTAGCCAGCTAGCTGGTTAATGTTAGTTAGTCAGCTACTGTTGACTAAACCCATTCAGTACAAATGAGCGCAACCGCGGCATTCAAACGAGGCTGCAATGAAAACTAATGGGACTATAGCGACTGTGTTGGCATCAACATCTGGGGTGTGAACTACGTTTCTATACAAGCATTGATTGACATGGTAATGGCCCGATAGTACTGGAGAAAAGTTGAAAAAACTGAACCCCTCTGACGCTGTACGTTAAATTGCAGGATTCCTAGTCAATTGTACAACTGAATGCATTCATTTTTTTGCGTTATCACTGCAAGCCATAATTTTAGAGCCGCCCTAAAAACCTGATTCAAATTCAATCTATTTAACTTTCAACAAGGCACACCTGTTAATTGAAATGCATTCCAAGTGACTACCTCATGAAGCTGGTTGAGAGAATGCCAAGAGTGTGCAAAGCTGCCATCAAGGCAAAAGGTGGCTACTTTGAAGAATCTAACATCTAAAATATATTTTGATTTGTTTAACACTTTTTTGGTTACTACATGATTCCATATGTGTTATTTCATAGTTGTGATGTCTTCACTATTATTCTACAATGTAGAAAATAGTAAAAATAAAGAAAAACCCTGGAATGAGTAGGTGTGTCCAAACTTTTGACTGGCACCAAAACATATTAGAAATGTAATTTAGTCTTACATTTGTAATATAATATCAATACAACAATAACTATATTGAAAGAATAAGGTTTTGGGAATACATTGTCTCATTCAAACCTGAAAAACAGTTATATCATAACATTATACAACATTAATCTCAGGGATATTGGTATCAAAATTGTACGGGAATTACATCATATTATATGAATAAGGCATATGATAACAATAATTGGCTTTTACAACTTACATTTCTTCTTACATACATTACACTAGGCCTATAGTCTAATACATAAAGAGTCCGAATGGGAACAAATTAAAAGCATGCAAGAAAGGGGAAATGATCAGTGACAATCTGAGCTATTTGGTGGTTACTAGGATTCCCATTACTACTACCTACAGTGCATTCAAAAAGTATTCAGACCCCTTGACTTTTTCTACATTTTGTTACGTTACATGCTTATTCTAAAATTGATTAKGTTTTTTATTTTCTTGATCAATCTACAAGCAGACTTGGATCAGCTCCGCCAAGCTGTCTCCCTGCAGGGAGCCACCATTGGGAGACATCAGTAGTCGCTACAGGGCCTTTTGGAAGGGCTCAGTTATTTGACGGAACGCCACGACCATGGGTTAAAGGCTATTATGAAGCAAATCAGGGAGTTAGCTCAGAGACTGTCTGTCACCTCTGAAAAACCCCAATCACCCAGTAATTTTCCCCCTATCTGTGGTGAGTTTGTACAGCATATCCCGACTCCCCGTGAACCCCACTTACCTCCTCCAGAGCGATATTCGGGGAATCCTGGTACCTGCCGGGGTTTTCGTTTTCAATGCTCGCTTATTTTTGAGCTACAGCCATCTTCATTTTCTCCAGACCGATCGAAGATAGCGTATATAATTACGCTAATGTCGGGAAGGGCGCTCTCCTGGGCTACGGCAGTTTGGAAACAACAATCTGCCATTTGCGGTCATTTGGAGGAATTCATGGCAGACTAGAGAAAGTTTTTTAGTCTCCAGTATCCGGGAGAAAGGCGGGCAGCAAACTGCTTGACTTACGTCAAAACTCCCGTAGTGTGGCAAACTACGCGGTGGACCTTCGCACGTTGGCCGCCGAGAGTGCCTGGAATCCGGGAGTCTCTTTTCGATACTGTTCTGCATGGATTATCTGAGGAGGTAAAGGTTGAGCTAGCTGCTCGGGAGCTGCCGGTGGACCTCGACTCTCTTATTMCCTTAACCATTCAAATTGATGGACGCCTAAGGGAACGCAAGAGTGAGAGGAGGTCTGGTCTCGGGCACACTCGTGCACCCGATATGGAACGTTCGCCTCCTATGGAATCCGGAAGTTTCCAAAGGCAGCTCTTCCGAGAGGAATCGAAGTCACCCGAGCTCTCTCGTCAATCTACYATGGGTGAGTTGGATACTCCTGAGCCTATGCAGTTGGGAAGAACTAGGCTATCAGTTTGGGTGCGCTCACGGAGGATGAATAATAACTGTTGCCTGTACTGTGAGGGGCAYGACATTTTATAGCTATGTGCCCTATTAGGAAACCCTTGTCTCTAGTGGGTACCAGTACTATGGTGAGTCAGACGGGAGTTCCCTAATTCCCATCACCCGCYCAGCCCTTTTTGCTCTTGTGCTGTGGGGAGAGCAATCTAAGTCTCTCCGAGTGCACATTGACTCTGGGGCTGATGAATGTCTTATGGATGCCACGATAGCTTCGGGGCTTGGTATTCCCACTCAGCCTCTCTCTGTGCCCATGGATGCTAAGGCACTGGACGGCTGCTCTACAGGGGAAGTCACCCATAGTACTGTGCACGTTCAATTACGGGTTTCTGGTAACCACAGTGAGACCATGCAGTTCRTCCTCATTGCATCTCCCCATGTTCCGTTTGTGTTGAGATTTTCCTGGCTACAAAAACACAATCCTGTGACTGACTGGACCACAAGCTCCATCCTGGGTTGGAGTCCTTTTTGCCATTCCCACTGCCTTCAAGCAGCACAGCCTTCCCCAAGTTGTCTTCCTCAGGATGTTAGCAAGACTGTGGATGTCTCTGCTATTCCTACTGAATTCCATGACCTCCTGAAAGTGTTCAGTAAGGCACGTGCTACTTCCCTTRCCCCGCACCGTCCTTATGGTTGTGCCATTGACCTTCTCCCAGGCACTACACCACCTCGGGGTTGGTTGTATTCTCTGTCCGGACCAGAGACCAAAGCTATGGAGGAGTGCATAGAGGAGTCTCTGGRCACTGGGGCKGTCCGTCCTTCTGCATCTTGTGCCGGCGCAGGGTTTTTCATTGTGGAGAAGAAGGACAAGACCTTGCGCCCGTGCWTTGACTACAGGGGACTTAACGATATCACGGTCAAAAATCATTACACCCCTACCTCTCCTCGGCGTTTGAACCTCTCCAGGGGGCTACCATGTTTTCCAAGTTGGACCTTCGGAATGCCTACCACCTGGTTCAGACACGCGAGGGGGATGAGTGGAAGACAGCCTTCAACACAGCCAGTGGACATTATGAGTACCAGGTCATGCCATTTGGACTTACCAACTTCTTCCAGGCTTTGGTCAATGATGTGCTTCAGGACATGCTAAACCGGTTTGTGTTCATCTACCTGGACAACATCCTGTTTTTTTCCCCGATCTGCCCAAGAACATGTACTCCATGTCAGACAGGTCCTTCAGCGCCTCCTGGAGAACCAATTGTTTGTGAAAGCCGAGAATTGTGAGTTCTATCACCTTTCTGAGATATGTCATTGCTGAAGGCAATGTTCAGATGGATCCTGGAAAGGTMAAAGCAGTGGTGGATTGGCCTCAACCAATGTCCAGGGTGAAGTTTCAACGGTTTCTTGGGTTTGCAAACTTCTACCGGCGTTTCATTCGGGATTACAGCACCCTGGCGGCCCCCCTCTCGACAAAGCCTTTATGGACCTGAAGCATCGGTCACAACAGCACCCATCKTCATCCATCCGGACCCCTCGCGACAATTTGTGGTGGAAGTGGATGCMTTGGATGTTGGCGAGTGGGCCCTCCTGTCCCAACGATCTGCCCAGAACCAGAAGCTTCATCCCTGTGCCTTCCTGTCCCATCGTCTCAATCCTGCTGAGAAGAACTATGATGTTGGCAACCGAGAACTCCTGGTGGTGAAGATGCCATTGGAGGAGTGGAGGCACTGGCTGGAAGGAGCAGAACAGCCATTCTTGGTCTGGACCGAGCATAAAAACTTGGAATATCTCCGTTCAGCCAAGCGCCTCAACTCAAGGCAGGACCGGTGGGCCCTCCTGTTTACCAGATTCAACTTGACCATTTCCTACTGTCCTGGGTCAAAGAATGTGAAGCCTGATGCTCTCTCCCGCCTATACAGCTCCTCTGCCACACCCTCGACTTCCGAAACCATTCTCCCTACCTCATGCCTTGCTGCCACTGTGGATTGGGGTATTGAGAACCTGGTTTGCGAGGTGCAACGCTCCCAACCTGGACCTGAAGGGGGCCCGGCTAACCGGCTGTTTGCCCCTAACCCAGTCCGGTCCTGGGTCCTGGAATGGGCTCATTCCAACAGGTTGACCTGTCATCCAGGGTCCAGTCATGCACTAGCCTTCCTTCGACAACGTTTCTGGTGGCCCACAATGGTCTCTGCCTTCGTCACCGCATGCACTGTGTGTGCTCAAAACAAGACTCCCCGGAAAGCTCCTTCTGGTCTCCTGCAGCCACTACCGGTTCCTCATCGTCCCTGGTCTCATATATCTCTGGACTTTGTCACTGGGCTCCCTCCGTCTGATGGCAACACTGTCATTCTAACGGTAGTCGACCGGTTCTCCAAGGCCGCCCATTTAATCCCTCTCCCCAAACTACCTTCTGCCAAGGAGACAGCCCAGCTTATGGTGCAGCATCTCTTCCGGATCCATGGACTCCCAGTAGACATGGTRTCCGATCGGGGTCCTCAGTTCTTGTCTCAGTTCTGGAAGGCATTCTGCACCCTTATTGGGTCGTCGGCCAGCCTGTCATCCGGATTCCATCGCCAAACTAACGGTCAGTCGGAGCGAGCCAACCAAGACCTGGAGACCACCTTAAGGTGCCTGGTCTCAACTAACCCCACTACCTGGAGCCGTCAACTGGTCTGGGTGGAGTATGCCCGGAACACTCTTCCCAGTTCTGCCACGGGACTCTCCCCTTTCGAGTGCTCCATGGGGTATCAGCCACTACTCTTCCCTGAACAAGAGCAGGAGGTCAGTGTACCCTCGGCCCAGATGTTTGACCGCCACTGTCGACGTACCTGGAGAAGAGCCAGGGTGGTTATTCTCAAGACCAACTCCAGGTATCGTTGACAAGCGGACCGTCGCCGGACCCCAGCTCCCTGCTACCACATTGGGCAGAGGGTATGGCTTTCAACTTGGGATCTGCCCCTTCGGGTAGAGTCCCGCAAGCTGTCTCCTCGGTTCATTGGTCCATCTCCAGAGTCCTGAGTTCCACTGCTGTGCGTCTTGTGTTACCCCGTACACTCCGTATTCACCCTACCTTCCATGTGTCTAGGATTAAGCCTGTGTCTCACTGTCCTTTGTCTTCTGTCCAGGCCCATCCCCCCCCCTCCCCGGGTTATCGGTGGCCAGCCAGCGTATATGGTAAGATGCCTCCTGAAGGTTCGACCACAGGGCAGGGGCTTCCAGTACCTGGTTGACTGGGTCGGTTATGGCCCGGAAGAGAGGTGCTGGGTTCCTGCTAAAGACATCTTGGATCCGGCCCTCATTGCCGATTTCCACCGCCGATAGCACGGTCAGCCAGGTCTGCGCCCGGGTAGGACGCCAGGTGGAGTCCGTGGCGCGGGGGGGGGTACTGTCACGCCCTGATCTGTTTCACCTGTCCTTGTGATTGTCTCCACCCCCTACAGGTGTCGCTTATTCATCTTGTATATTTCTAAGTCAACCAGCATTTTTCCCGTTCTCCTGCTTTTTGCATTCTCCTTTTTCTAGTCCTCCTGGTTTTGACCCTTGTCTGTTTCTGGACTTTGTACCCGCCTGCCTGACCATTCTGCCTCCCTTGACCACGAGCCTGTATGCCACTCTGTACCTCCTGGACTCTGATCTGTTTTTTTAACCTTTTTGCCTGTCCACGACCATTCTCTTGCCTACCCTTTTGGATTACTAAACATTGTAAGACTCCAACCATCTGCCTCCTGTGTCTGCATTTGGGTCTCGCCTTGTGCCTTGATAAAAACAGGTTTCAAGAAATGTTTGCTAATTTCTTACAAATGAAAAACTTAAATATCACATTTACATTTACAGCATTCATTGCTCACTCTTACCAATTCAATATGGCGCTATCCATACCTCTAATAAACGTTCAAGATCATAATACTTAAAATATATATGTTACCAGCACATGTTTAGTATTAGTGGATTGAATACATCTCTTTGCTCAGCTTTACTTCCTGACGTGTTTCCATTCCCCTTTAAACATTTGCAGTGTCCTTCATAGGGCTTAACTCTCTCTAATCTTTCAACAATGATCCCCTGATAAAAGTGTTTGGCTCATCGGAGTCTGGGCATGCATACAAGGTAATGACCTATATGTGTGTGTGTGTTGGAGAGAGAGGGCAAGACTGAGAGAAAGAAAGCGAGAGAGAGAGACAAAGAGAAGAGAGAGGGAAAAGGAGAGGGATAGTATATTAGAAATGTATACAGACACAGACTAGATAAACGTGTCTAGTCTCCTTGTTGACAACGGCTAGAAGGAGAGGTAAGGCACAGAACACTTCCTCTTTCTGTCTATTTCTCCCAATTCAATGCTGTATACTAAGGAGCATCCTCTCACCTATGTAATTTATCTTCCTCTCTCTCAGTAGCAGTGAGAGTAATAAGAGAGATAAGTACCTCTGTTGCAGCAATAAATCAAATGCATTGCTCTATCGAGGCATACACAATCTGATTCCCAGATTGTATGTGTCTGTATTGTGTGGTGTGTGTGTGTGGGTGTGTGTGGTGTGTGTGTGTGTGTGTACAGCTGTAGCTGTATTTGTGTGTTGTAGGGTCATCACACAAATTCTTATTATCTTCCTGTTGTGTGTGTGTGTGTGTGTGGTGTGTGTGTGTGTGTGGTGGTGTGTGTGTGTGTGTGGGTGTGGTGGTGTGTGTGTGGTGTGTGTGTTTGTGTTGTGTGTACATGTGTACAGCTGTAGCTGTATTTGTGCCCCCAGGAAAAACACGTCAGAAACTCAGCATCTTATCAGCTCATACTGCCAGACAGAGGGGGAGAGAGAGAGAGAAAGAGAGAGGGGGGGGGACATGGGACATGACAGCTATCTGTAAAAGAGGAATAATGACAACTGGTAAAAGTTGAAGCCACTTCTTAGGAAGTATTATTAATGTCTTCCATTCATAGCACCTAGATACATAGCACAAAATGTGCCACACCACAGACGTTAATTCTTCTCCGCAATGAGTCTGGATCAGAGTACCTCCATGGCGATTCTCTAGAACAGAAAAACATTCTAACCGCTCTGATTGGTCCCAGAAACCGATGGGTTGGGCCAGAGCCAGAACACACGTGGGTAACGCCGAGATTTGAAAGTTTGTCATTGGCATCGCTACTCTGATTGGTTCGAGATGATCCAATAGCTGATGACTTTGTTTGTACAAAACACCCTCATTTGACGTCACCACAAACGACTTCAATGATGGCATTCTCAGACTGAAAAGGTGGTGAATGATAGAGCAGCGTAAGAATTCAGGCAATTGACGCAGTCACTGAATGAGCAATATGAAACTGGGTTAAAACAAATTATGCCATTTCCGCTCATGACATCAGTTAACCGAGCCACTCATGAAAACAAAAACGCTGACTGCCATCAAATAAACCTGAAACTGATGTAGAAGAAATGAGGAGAAAGAAAAACAAAGACAGACAATTTAATGTGCGTATGTAACGGATGTGAAATGGCTAGCTAGTTAGCGGTACGCGCTACTAGCATTTCAATCAGTTACGTCACTTGCTCTGAGACTTAAGTAGGGTTGCCCTTGCTCTGCAAGGGCCGTGGCCTTGTGGAGCGATGGGTAACGATGCTTCGTGGCGACCGTTGTTGACGTGTGCAGAGGGTCCCTGGTTCGCGCCCGCGTTCGGGGCGAGGGACGGTTTAAAGTTATACTGTTACATTGATGCTGTTGACCCGGATCACTGGTGCTGCGGAAAAGGAGGGGAGGTTGAAAGGGGGTGAGTGTAACGGATGTGAAATGGCTAGCTAGTTAGCGGGTACGCGCTACTAGCATTTCAATCAGGTACGTCACTTGCTCTGAGACTTAAGTAGGGTTGCCCCTTGCTCTGCAAGGCCGGCTTTTGTGGAGCGATGGGTAACGACGCTTCGTGGGCGACTGTTGGTGATGTGTGCAGAAGGTCCCTGGTTCGCGCCCGTGTCGGGGCCAGGGGACGTACTAAAGTTATACTGTTACACGAAACGAGGTGAAGTGTAAGATCAACCCTTGAGGCTGGTAACTCATAGACAAATAAACACAAAAACTATGTCATCCATCTCACCCTCCCTCAACCTCTCCTCCAGACTCTGTCAGTCCTTAGTCACCCATTCATCCCTTTCTCCTCTCCACTCACTCTTCTTTCCAGTCCATACTGTGTCAGTTAGATCTTGTCAGTCAGTCAGACAGACGAGTCTAGTCATTAAAGTAGGACTAATCACATTTGCTACCAATTAAACCCTATCTAACCATGTGGACTCGTTAGTGGGCCTGCTGACCACACACACACACACACACACACACACACACACACACACACACACACACACACACACACACACACACACACACACACACACACACACACACACACACACACACACACACACACACACACACACACACACACACACACACACACACACACACACACACACACACACACACACACACACACACACACACACACACACACACACACACACACACACACAGACATACCTCTATGTTGTAGCTATGTGGTTTCTCTGTGTAGCTGGTCTCCAGTTCGTCTCCGTGACTGAGTTGGCTATCGTCCCCGTGTCCTGCCCGCACCTCACAGTGGAACAGCAGGGGGACCAGACAACACACACTGCTAGGACAGCACCTGGGCATGATGGCTCTCTGTCTGTCTGCCTCTCTGTACAGTGTGTCTGTTGGTCTGTCTGTCGCACAATGAAGTCTTCACTTGCAGTTAGCCTGTTAACTACAATTGGGAGACACTACTTTGCACTTTACTTTTCTGGGAACCAGGACAACAGAATCAGACGTTTCTCTGTCAGTCTCTGTCTCGCTCTCTCTGTTTCGTCTCTTTCTGTCAATCTCTCTCTCTCTCAAAATCCTAAACAAGACTACTGAAGTCCTCTCTGCTTTTTAATGCCATCAAACTTCACTTTCTTCTTCGGTGTTCTCTCTCTCTCTGGTGACTGAACAGTCTCACGTTGTGGTGATTATCTCTGTGTTAACTGCTGATCAAAACTCTTTCTACATACTCCCTCTTTTGCTCCGGGCTTTAGGGTTAAGGCACTCCCACTCAGGTGTGTAAGAGGATACACCTTTACCAGGATGACATGCAGATCATCTACCCTTCACTCCCTCTCTTTCTTTAATCTCAACCCGTTCAGCTCTTTCCTTTGCCAAACACTTTTGATTCTCTCTCTCTTTCTCACACACACACACACCTTCCCCTTTAAGGTGTGTATTCAGGTAGGAAGTGGGAGGGGAGACCTGAGCTAAAAACAGAACAGGTAGGACCTGTTAGACTGGATACTGTAGATGGGAACACACACACACCCATCTTGTCTCTGTTAGATATTACACTGAACAAAAATATAAACGCAATATAAATGTAAAGTGTGTCAGTTAGATCTTGTCAGTCAGTCAGTCAGTACCTGCAAAACACTAGTATCAACGTCAAGAGTGAAGGCGACTCAAGGATGCTGGCCTTCTAGGCAGAGTGTCARGGCCGTTGTAAGAAGTGGACCAAAGTGCAGCGTGGTAAGCGTACATTTTCCTTTTATTTCAATGTCGCCAACAAAACAAGAAACMAAAGAACAACCGTGAAGCTTACAGGGCATAAGTGCCACTAACAAAAGTCAACTACCCACAACGAAAGGAGGGAAAAAGGGCTACCTATGTATGGTTCCCAATCAGAGACAATGATAGACAGCTGTCCCTGATTGAGAACCATACCCGGCCAAAACATATAACCACAAAATCATAGAAAACAAAACATAGAATGCCCACCCCAAATCACACCCTGACCAAACCAAATAGAGACATAAAAATGCTCTCTAAGGTCAGGGCGTGACACAGAGTTGCAAAGAAAAAGCCATATCGCTGTCCAGTGTCTGTGTTCTTTTGCCTATCTTAATCTTTTCTTTTCATTGGCCAGGTCTGAGCAATACAGCTTTTTTATTTGCAACTCTGAAGTCGCCTCTTCACATGTTGACGTTGTTAGACTGGTGTTTTGGCCGGTGTACCTATTTATGAAGCTGCCAGTTGAGGACTTGTGGAGACGTCTGTTTTCAAACTAGACACTCTAATGTACTTGTCCTCTTGCTCAGTTTGTTGAAACCGGGGCCTACCCACTTGCCTCTTTCTATTCTGGTTAGAGCCAGTTTGCACTCTTCTGTGAAGGGAGTAGGTAACACGAGCGTGTAACAAGATCTTCAGTTTCTTGGCAATTCTCCGCATGGAATTAGCTTCAGTTCTCAGAACACAAGAATAGACTGATGAGTTTCAGAAGACAAGTTCTTGTTTCTGGCCATTTGAGCCTGTAATCGAACCACAAATGCGTGATGCTCCAGTATACTCAACAGCCTAAAGAAGATCAGTTGTTAATTGTTTCTTTAATCAGAACAACTGTTTTCAGCTGTGCTAACATAATTGCAAAAGGTGTTTTCTAATGATCAATTTGCTTTTAAAAAATTATAACTTGATAGCTAAACACAACGTGCCAATTGGAACATAGGAGTGATGGTTGCTGATAATGGGCCTCTGATGTGTAAGGATCTGGGTGTAGCTGGTGCAGAGGAGTCAGGCACAGGACAGCAGAGATGAGTAACACAAGGAACTTTACTCAAAAATATCAAAATACATGAAAGTAACACCAGGACCACAAACAAACGGACCGAACTTACAATAAACAAACACGCTGTAACGGCTTCTTCCAGGGGTGAAGGAGAGGACCAAAGTGCAGTGCGGCTAGTGTTCAACATGTTTAATTAAGAACAAGTGAAACACTACAAAACAACATACAAAATAACAAATGTGAAAAAACCGAGACAAGACCTATCTGGTGCAGACAAACACAGAGCAGGAAAACGATCACCCACAAAATCCCAACACAAAACAAGCCTCCTATATATGATTCTCAATCAGGGAACAACGATACCAGCTGCCTCTGATTGAGAACCATATTAGGCTGGACACAGAAACAGACAAACAACATAGAATTCCACCCAGCTCACGTCCTGACCAACACTAAACAAGCAAAACACAAAATAACTCTGGTCAGGACGTTTACAGTACCCCCCTCCTGAGGTGCGGACTCCGAACGCACCCCTACAACTCAAGAGGAGGGTCTGGGTGGGCATCTGTCCGCGGTGGCGGCTCCGCGCAGGACGAGGACACCACTCCACCACTGTCTTTGTCCCCTCCTTAGCGTCCTTTGAGTGGCGACCCTCGCCCACGACCTTGGCCTAAGAATCCTCCCCAAGGCCCCCACATGATTTAGGAGGTAGCTCAGGACAGAGAGTAGCTCAGGACAGAGAGGTAGCTCAGGACAGAGAGGTAGCTCAGGACAGAGAGATAGCTCAGGACAGAGGGGCAACTCCGGACAGAGGGGCAGCTCCGGACTAATGGCAGCTCCGGACTGAATGGCAGCTCCCGGACTAGGAGTGACTGAGTGGCAGCTCCGGACTGAGTGGCAGCTCCGGACTGAGTGGCAGCTCATGACTGTAGGGCAGCTCATGACTGTAGGGCAGCTCATGACTGTGAGGGCAGTCATGACTGGAGGGCAGCTCATGACTGGAGGGCGCTCATGACTGGAGGGCAGCTCATGACTGGAGGGCAGCTCATGACTGGAGGGCAGCTCATGACTGGAGTGCAGCTCATGACTGGAGGGCAGCTCATGACTGGAGGGCAGCTCATGACTGTAGGGCAGCTCATGACTGTAGGGCAGCTCATGACTGCGAGGGTAGCCTCATGACTGGCTGGCGGCTCTGGCAGCTCCTGACTGGCTGGCGGCTCTGGCAGCTCCTGACTGGTGGCGGCGCTGGCAGCTCCTGACTCTGGCGGCTCTGGCAGCTGACTGGCTGCGGCTCTGGCGGCTCCTGACTGGCTGGTGGCTCTGGCGGCTCCTTACTGACGGAACGGCTCTAGCGGCTCCTGACGACGGACTGCTCTAATGGCTCGGACAGACGGGCGGCTCTGAAGGCTCGTGGCAGACGATAGTCAGATGGCGCTGGGCAGACGGATGCTAGATGGCGCTGGGCAGAACGGATGGCCTCAGATGGCGCTGGGCAGACGAGAGGCTCAGATGGCGCTGGGCAGCGGATGGCTCAGATGGCCTGGGCAGACGGATGGCTCAGATGGCGCTGGGCAGACAGATGGCTCAGACGGCGCTGGGCAGACGATGGCTCAGACGGCGCTGGGCAGACAGATGCGCAGACGGCGGCTGGGCAGACAGATGGCTCAGACGGCGCTGGGCAGACGAGATGCTCAGAGGCGCTGGGCAGACAGATGGCTCAGGGCGCTGGCAGGGATGGCCAGACGGCCTGGCAGACAGATGGCTCAGACGGCGCGGGCAGACGAGCGTGCAGAGCTCAGAGGCGCTGGGCAGACGGATGGCTCAGATGGCGGGCAGACGGATGGCTCAGATGGCGCTGGGCAGACGGATGGCTCAGATGGCGCTGGGCAGACGGATGGCTCAGATCGGCGCTGGGCAGACGAGATGGCTCAGACGGCGCTGGGCAGACAGATGGCTCAGACGGCGCTGGGCAGACAGATGGCTCAGACGGCGCTGGGCAGACAGATGTCAGACGGCGCTGAGCAGAGGCAGACGCGCTGGGAGCGAGCAGTGCAGCAGCTCAGACGGGCTGGGCAGACGAGCAGTGCAGGCGGCGTTGGGCAGACGGCCGACTCTGACCTGCTGAGGCGCACAGTAGGCCTGGTGCGTGGTGCCGGAACTGGTGGTACCGGACTGAGGGCACTCACCTCAGGGCGAGTGCGGGGAGAAGGAACAGTGCGTACAGGGCTCTGGAGACGCACAGGAGGCTTGATGCGTGGTGCCGGAACTGGAGGCACTGGCTGGAGACACGCATCACAGGGAGAGTGCGTGGAGGAGGAACAGGGCTCTGGAGACGCACTGGAAGCCTGGTGCGTGGTGTCGGCACTGATGGTACTGGGCTGGGGCCACGCACCATAAGGCGAGTGCGGGGTGCTGGAACTGGAGGTACTGGGCTGGGGCGGGAAGGTGGCGCCGGATATACCGGACCGTGCAGGCGTACTGGCTCCCTTGAGCACTGAGCCTGCCCAACCTTACCTGGTTGAATGCTCCCTGTAGCCCGTCCAGTGCGGGGAGGTGGAATAACCCGCACGGGCTGTGGTAGGCGAACCGGGGACACCATTCGTAAGGCTGGTGCCATGTACACCGGCCCGAGGAGGCGTACTGGAGGCCAGATATGTTGAGCCGGCTTCATGGCACTTGGCTCAATGCTCCTTCTAGCCGCCCAGTGCGGGAGGTGGAATAACCCGCACCGGGCTATGCACACGTACAGGAGACACCGTGCGCTCTTCCGCAACACGGTGTCTGCCCGTACTCCCGCTCTCCACGGTAAGCATGGGAAGTGGGCGCAGGTTTCCTACCTGCCCTCGCCACACTACCCTTTACCCCCCCCCCCAAAAATTTGGGTGAGCCTCTCGGGTTCCAGCCGCTCTGCCTGCAAGCGCCTCATAATGCCGCCTCTCCGCTTTTGATGCCTCCAGCTCCGCTTTGGGGCGGCGACACTCCTCTGGCTCTGCCCAGGGTCCTTCTCCGTCTAGAATCTCCTCCCATGTCCATTCTCTTGTACCACTGCTGCTGTTGCTGCTGCCCGTTTCCACGCTGCTTGGTCCGAGTTTGGTGGGTGATTCTGTAACGGCTTCTTCCAGGGGTGAAGGAGAGGACCAAAGTGCAGCGCGGCTAGTGTTCAACATGTTTAATTAAAGAACAAGTGAAACACTACAAACAACATACAAAATAACAAATGTGAAAAAACGAGACAGACCTATCTGGTGCAGACAAACACAGAGACAGGAAACAATCACCACAAAATCCCAACACAAAACAAGCCTCCTATATACACTGCTCAAAAAAATAAAGGGAACACTTAAACAACACAATGTAACTCCAAGTCAATCACACTTCTGTGAAATCAAACTGTCCACTTAGGAAGCAACACTGATTGACAATAAATTTCACATGCTGTTGTGCAAATGAATAGACAAAAGGTGGAAATTATAGGCAATTAGCAAGACACCCCCAAAAAAGGAGTGATTCTGCACGTGGTGACCACAGACCACTTCTCAGTTCCTATGCTTCCTGGCTGATGTTTTGGTCACTTTTGAATGCTGGCGGTGCTCTCACTCTAGTGGTAGTATGAGACGGAGTCTACAACCCACACAAGTGGCTCAGGTAGTGCAGRTCATCCAGGATGGCACATCAATGCGAGCTGTGGCAAAAAGGTTTGCTGTGTCTGTCAGCGTAGTGTCCAGAGCATGGAGGCGCTACCAGGAGGCAGGCCAGTACATCAGGATCTTTGATACTGTGAAGAATAATGCGGTCCCCTTAACCAAACTATCCTCCCGTAATGTGTTGGCTGAAGCCATTAGTTGGATGTATTCCTATCTGACAAATAGAAGCCAAAGGGTTAGTCTGGGGGACACTCAGTCGGACTCCCTTTACTATAACATTGGGGTCCCACAAGGGTCAATATTAGGCACRCTTCTGTTTACCATCTACAGTATATAAATGATCTCCCACTTGCTTGCCCACAAGTTAACATGCAGATGTATGCAGATGATACAGCCCTGTATGTACATTACACTCAAAAAACAGACAAGTTATTAACAAGTTAACTGAAGCTATGGTACACGTTTCTTAATGGATTGCCTGCATTAAATGTTGACAAGACTGTCTGTATCTACTTCTCTAAGAAAACCATTGATTCTTCCCAACGAGCTGTTCTTGTCAATGGGGAGAGTCTGAAAGTTGTGTCTAACTTCAGGTATCTGTGTTATAAACAAGTGAAGAAGGTGGTTAGCAAGTTTGGATTATCCAACTTTAGGTTTGTAAAACCTTTCCTTCCTCTGGAGGCCCCCAAACTATATATGCATGCTATGATCTTCTCACATTTGAGATATTGCCTCACATGCTGGTCACAAGCAGGAGCTACTATTCTGAAACCAATTGAAATACTCTACAAACAAACACTTAAGATGTTTTATAAGAAATCAAACAGTTACCACCATTGTCACATCATTCACAAACATATAATTGATTCAGTCTGGACAGCTTTAAGCAGTATGTAGATGGTAGCAAGCCTTGTCTTTAAGATCCTCCACTGCTGGAGGATGGAGGAGGCAGGTGGCAGCGGGAGGAGGAATGGAACTGGTCTGTCTGCCCAATATAAAGGATCAAAACTGGAGGAGGAATAAAAATAGCATAAATAGGAAAGTATACGAGTTTCATTTGAGGACCAGGATGTTGACAACTGTGCCATACAGATTGCAAAATAGTTGGGAAGAGATTTTTGATGTACCGATTTCATGGTACAGGGCGTATGAGTTGATATATAAAACAAAGCAAGATTCAAGACTTTGTGCTTTTCAGCTAAAAGTATTAAATAGAATTCTTGCCACCAACAAATGTTTAATATTTGGGGCATAAAATCATCGAAGCTCTGCAGATTTTGTTGTGAGGATACAGAATCAATAGACCTTTTATTTTGGTATTGCCCTCAGGTAGCCTGTTTCTGGTCTCAGGTTCAGGAATGGCTGAAAATGCATAGCATTGATCTAAAATTGACCCTAAGAATAGCACTGTTAGGAGATCTAGAGAGACCGGGTCAGTCATTTACTAATATACTAATACTCTTAGTAAAAGTATTTATCTTCAACTCGCAATCTGTGGATTCTATTCGATTAGATAGATCGAAATTGTACGTTAAACATCACAGCATAGTTGAAAGATATGTGTTGCTTAGAAGCCTGAAGTGGGTGGCCAGCAGAGATAGATGGGATGGGCTGAGGGAAGCTGAGGGGTGGGATGTGCAATTGGAGACAAGTGGGAGTGGCGTTGCTGTGCGGGAGATAGAATGATGGCCAAAGATAAATGTTTTTTTTTAAGTAAAAAAAAAACATAATAAAAAGTACATTTGAATGAGACTGAGGGGCAGTGTTTTTACAACTAATGCCGGTTTGCCTGAGGCTGATGCTGTGCAGGTGTTTGTACACATATACACAKACTCTCATTCAAATAAACGCATACAAGAACACACACATACATGTAATAGTGCCAGACATGCACACAAACATATACAATTGGCTTTAGTTCATTCTCTTGGTTGTTGGTGCATTGGGGGGTTCTTTGGGTTGGGGAATGGAATTCATTGTATTTTTTATTTTCATTTTTCTTCTCAAAGTGGGGGGGGGGGGGGTCTCGATGTTTGAGGGACGCTTATTGGGGAACTGCGGGGATCTTGGATGGTTCTGGTTCACGTTTTTTGGCCTGGTGGGAGATCTGTCAACGTGCCCTTGAGCAGGGCATTGACCCTGGATGCTTCTGTGTGTCGCTCTGAATGGGAATCTGTTGGATGACCGGTATGATGTAGTTGTTGAGCGGCTTCACTGCAAGTGTATTGTATGTTTCGGATATTCAATTTAAAAAATATATATATATATAATAAAAAAAGATCCTCCACTGCTATGTCGGCAGATCAGGCTCCAGGAAAGCCCCTCCAGGATAACAAGGGCAGTAACTAGAGGGGATTGCGTTGTCCCCTTTCGACACAGTAAACTTGGTCAATCTGCCTTCTCTGTTAGAGCTGAAACTGCACTGATTATTGTACTTTTACATTTAAATTGAAAACATGGCTGAAATCTATCCAAACCTGTACACACGAGTTATCTGTGGCTCTTCGTATGTAAGATGACAGTTGATGATAGTGTTTTTTTTTACGAATACGTTGTTGTTCTAATTATACTGTATTGGATGTAATGTATTTGTATTGTGGCTGTGTAATTGTCCTTACCTGCCCTGGGACTACGGTGCAAATTAGCTTTTGGCTAACCCCGGCACATTTACATGGATGTTACATTATTGTAATATTGATCTTGATTAATGTGCACTGTCCCTATAAATAAATAAATATGCCTTCTCCCCCCCCCCCACACACTTTTTCTCTCTCCCACTCTCACTCCTTCTGTCCTTCTTTCTATAGCTTTCTATCATGTCAATCTTTCCTTCTCTTGTTGTTCTCGCCCCTTTCCTCTCTCGTTCACTCCATCACTCTCTCTTTCCATCTGGAAATCCACCTGTCTCTCTCCTTGTCTTAATAACACACTACCCCCCTTTCACTCCCCTTCATCTCCCTGTCTCTCTTTATCTCTTACACAACCTAAAGATAATCTCTCTTTAGCGAATCCACTTAAATAAACATGTTCACTTAGTGATACATTGCTGTCAATGGGAGACTAAGTGAAAAGTGTACTTAAGTAGAGGTTAGGTTAGAAGACAGGATCCACTTTTCTAAAGGGAACTGATTTGGAATAAGCCTGCACCTACTCCTCTTCTCCTGTAGAGGGCAGCAGAGCCAATGGACTAACATAGAACCTTATAAGGCTCTGGGCTGATGGTGGCAGAGAGAAAACGAGGGCTAGAGAGAGGGAGGGAGAAGAAGAGAAAGGAGGAAGAGAGAGTGGTGCAGTCATTTGTAAATGAGATACACCATCACTTTAACCCTTCAACACACACACACACACTACACACACACACACACACACACACACACACACACACACACAACACACACACGTGAAGAGGTCCATGACATCCGATGGCACGCCGAGTTGCCATGGTGACAAGAGAACTTCAATGTAGCCACGTCTGGGCTTACGCACACAACACACAACACACCTGTTCACCTTCTGTCACCTTACCTAGTAAAATATTCCTCACTCACAATGAAAAGGAAATGATTGTTTCCTGTGCCATTTTTAGGTTTTGGTTTAACACACTTAGAAGTACTGTGTGTTTGTGTGCGTGCCTCCTGTGTGTGTGTGTGTGTGTGCTCCTACGCTGTTGTGTGTGTGTGTTGTGTGTGTGTGTGTGTGTGTGGTGTGTGTGTGTGTGTAGTGTGCCTGTGTGTGTGGGTGGTGATGTGTGTGTGTGTGTGTGTTGTGTGTGTGCTGTTGTGTGTGTTGTGTTGTGTGTTTGTGGAGAACTTGACATTGGCATTCTACAAATCGCCAATTCATGTCTCTTTTCAGAGAAAAACAAACACACACTCACACACACCTTGCGTAGGAGGGGAAACTGCGCTATGGTGACCACATCCCTTCATATAGCTGTAGTTTTATTAATAGACACAGGACAAACGAGCACGAGAGATACGCAGAGAGCATACACACACACATACACACGCAAACATGCGAATACACTGAAGCATGCGTATAACATAATTAGACCATGTTCTTTTTTAAATGGTACCTATAATGATTCCAATGGACATTATTTGTACACAAACATACACAGAGAGAGGGAAAGAGAGAGATTGATAGAGAACAACAATACAATTATATAGGGGAAGTTTGACGGAGGGAGTGGCGTGTGTGTTAATCTGCCCGGCCATTTGCATTAAGCAATGTTCACATCGGCGAAACTGTGTGTGTGTTTGTGTGTGTGTGTGTGTGTGTGTGTGTGTGTGTGTGTGGTGGTGGGCGCGTTTGTGTGGTGCGTGGCAGAGCCACAGTCTGAAAGTCCAAAGGTAGATGAACTTAGACTGCCTCAATAAGGACAGGCTGTAGACTGCCTATAAAAGGCTGTTAAAAACAGAGAGGACTGCAGAACACACAAACGCACGCACACACTTCACACATGCTTACACCACACACCCACACCACAACACACACACACACACACCACACACACCACACACACACACACACACACACCACACACCACACACACACACACACACACGCACGCACACACTTCACAACACTTGCAACACACACACCCGCCCCTACACGGCTTTATTGCTAAGAAAATGCTAGATATAGGTTGGGCGGATACGGTGGGCGGAGAATGAGGGAGATAGAATGAAAGGGTTGGAAAAAGAGAGAGAGCGAAATCACCGAGAAGGGCAAGATAGAGGGAGTTAGAGAAGAAGGAAGGGGAGGAGGGAGCGAGAGATATCTAGGAGAGTTCTCCCTGGGTGCTGCGTGATGTGGATGTGAATGAAGATCTGATACAGTTTAACTGGTGCAGCGGTATGACCTGATATACACACTCATGCTGAAACACACACGAACACGCACGCACACATCCTTTTACAATCGGTATAGTGGTGTGGTTTGTAACACACACACACACACACACACACACACACACACACACACACACACACACACACACACACACAATGAAACACATACACACACACACTTCAGTCACGACAGCCTCCTCGACCCTGAGAGCGCTGTTAGTTGTGTCATCGCCACAGGAGACGTGATTTCCGTGGCAACAGGAGGGGGAGGCTCTTCTCTTACCTCACCCGTCAGTGTTAACACCTTAGTATCCTCCCTCCCTCCCCTCTACCTCACTCCCTCCCTCTCATAATCAAGGTATTTTATCATTACAGTGTTTAAAAAAATATATAATTCTCTCCCTTTTTCTCCTCAATTGGTAGTTACAGTCTTGTCCCATTGCTGCAACTCTAGTATGGACTCAGGAGAGGCAAAGGTCAAGAGCCATGCGTCCTCCGAAACACGACCCGCCAAGCCACACTGCTTCTTGACACACTGCTCGCTTAACCCGGAAGTTAGCCGCACCAATGTATCGGAGGAAACACAGTACACCTGGCAACCGTGTCAGCATGCATGTACCCAGCCCACCACAGGAGTTGCTAGAGCGCGATGGGACAAGGACATCCCGGCCAGCCAAACCCTCCCCTCACCCGAATGACGCTAAGCCAATTGTGCGCCGCCACATGGGTCTCCCGGTCGCGGCCGGCTGCGAAACAGCCCGGTATCGAACCCGGATCTGTAGTGATGCCACTAGCACTGCGATGCAGTGCCTTAGACCGCTGCGCCACTCGGGAGGCCCTATCATTACAGTTCTATACAGTATGTATTAGGTTGGGAAACCTAGATTTTTGCAGTTCAAGCAAACATTCAGTCACCCTATAAGCCCATTCACAGTCAAGGTACATTAGGCTATGGCTATACATCTACACCCAAAATCACCGGTTCTTTATCCTCTACTCCTCTCTACCTCTCCATCTCTCCTCTCCTCTCTACTAACGTATGGGCATTTCCAGGTAAAAGGCCCCATGAGCACTAACGTGATGTTCAAAGGAGCACATCAAGTTAGGTGTCAAATGAAAAAGGGTCTATATATTTTTTTTTAATTAAGGCATATATAAAAATGTCAAACATTGTCCATCCAAGTAGGAATATGGCTTTGATTTCTAGTCAAACAAATGGAAAATGGGTCTTAGAATTTCTTTTTAGCAGAAAAAGTCTTAAAAGGCATTATAAATAAATAAATATATAATATAAATACATTTAAAAAACAATAGTGTTGAAGTAACCCTGCCAACTCATATCAACATTTATATTTTGTTTTGCAGAAATTATTTGCACTCTGTAAGTTTAAGAAATATTCCCTAGTGTCATTCTGTTACCAAAAACCCACATATCTTTAAGATATACTTGTCACGATCGCTGTCGTCGTGGAAATGACCGGACCAAGGTGCAGCATGGTGAGCGTACATTTCTTTATTTATAAATGTCGCCATACAAAACAAAGAATAATGCCACTAACAAAGGCAAGTACCCACCAAAAACCAAAATAAAAAAGGCTGCCTAAGTATGATTCCAAATCAGAGACAACGATAGACAGCTGTCCCTGATTGAGAACCATACCCGGCCAAAACATAGAAACAAAGACCATAGAGTTTCCCACCCGAGTCACACCCTGACCAACCAAACATAGAGAATAAAAAGATCTCTACGGTCAGGGCGTGACAATACTCTAATTTCTGACAGCGCTCTCAGGGATAATGAAAGTTCACATAAGTTACATGTAAAGGTAGACCTACCAATTTGTTATAGTGTTTTCAAACAACAACTTGGTTTATAAGTGATAAAAACACTTCATTCTGTTACCAAATCGGTAACAGAATGACCAAAAAATCTGTAACAGAATGACTGCAACTGAATTGGCTAGAATGGGAAACCATAGTAGCCACAAACCACAGTTGGGTCACCTAACATACAGATACACACACACACAAAGACGGAAGGTAATTTAGGCTGACAGGATGAGACAGTGATTTGACGCCTAACATCAGCTCATAACTGTTTTCTTTCTCTTTCTGTTGCGTGGTGGTCAAAGCAAGAGTTCAAAAATATTCTGGACAACCCCTCCATCTCTCTCTCTTCTATCTCTCTCTCCAGTTAGTGTCACCTCTCCCGGATCTTACTGACACCTACCCATGAGCCCCGTCTCTTTCCATTTACTGTAACCAGCCCCCTCACCCCCTGAGCACTGACCGACACTGGACATCCATGGACGTTGAAAAATAGTTGAAATTTGGTCAGTCCAAATCTGAACCAACCATAGACGTCTGTTCCACAAGTTTGGACGGCACAGTACAGTAAATTACAGTAGAGCCCAGTACAGTAAAGAAAAGTAGAGTAGAGTATAGGTCAGTACATTACAGTACTATACTGTACAGTAGAGTTTAGTACATTACAGTACAGTAGAGCACATTAGAGTATAATTTATTATTTAATTTAATTTGAATAATAGCCAGCGTAAATTAATTATAGCCCGACCTATACAATACAGTTTTTTGGGGTCCGATAACGATTCATATTTTTGGGGGGACAAAACTTACCGATACTGACATATCTGTCTATACACTGTTTGACAGAGGGAAAATTAAAATGTTTCATTTTCCACACAGTGTTCTTATAAATTGCCATCCAAAAGAGATATTGTCCAAGAAATATACTTCAAATGTTGATTTCTTACATTGWTTCAATAATGACACATCATGTCACGTCCTGACCATAGAGAGCCTTTGTTTTTCTATGGTATAGTAGGTCAGGGCGTGACTGGGGGGTTTTCTAGTTATTATTTTCTATGTGGGGTTCTAGTTTAGTTTTTCTATGTTGGTGGTTGGTATGATTCCCAATTAGAGGCAGCTGGCTATCGTTGTCTCTAATTGGGGATCATATTTAAGTAGCATTTTTCCCACCTGTGTTTATGGGATATTGTTTTGAGTTAGTGCACGTAGCACCTCGGTAGTCACGGTTCGTTGTTAGTTTATTGTTTATTGTTTTGTTTTGCTAAGTTTCACTTTCTAATAAATGATGCGGAACTCAACATCCGCTGCGCCTTGGTCCGATAATTATTCCAGCGAACGTGACACATCATGAGAATGGTGTGTTCAGATAAGCATGAGATACCCTTTTTTCATCCTTTTAATTGAATATCAGTTATCGTGGAATTATCATCCGATACCGATATATTTTCTAAAATGCCAATATTGGACAATAATATCGGTGAACCAATATATCGATCGGGCTSTAAGAATAATACTGAAACATGCAAAGGATGATATTACATTTTTCTACCTTTGTGTACCTATTCAGGATGTATCGCCATAAAGAGAACGGCATTCATAATTATACACTTCTGTATAGTACAGATCAGGGACCCATGATGCCATTCTTTTACCATCATTCTGTGTAAATCCACTTCACTTACTGTAGTTCAATAACCTAAATTTAAAAAAACTCAAGGTGTCATGGCTGACATCCCATTCTTTCTGCAGAGTTTTGGGAAAACCTGGTCACATAAAAAAACGTGTCTTTACCGTCATTCTGTACCAACATGTTTTACACCGTTCTTTAAGTAAAAGTGTTTTTGTCTCAGCATCATTCCGTTAACGTGGAATTCCCCATATTCAGACATGACACATTTTCCAAGAGACACAATGACCCATTGAAATAAGTAACGTGTTCAAGTGTGTGTGTGTGTGTTTCTACCTATAAAAGAGAGGTGCAGTGCTCCTTTACAAGCGTTGAAATCAGGTCAACAGAATTGAGGGCAGAAGGTAATTTGTCTCCCGCCTCTCCCGTCCTTGGCCTCACAAACACTAGCATTGGCCTTGACACTAAAGGCATGCACTAAAATAATTTATATCTCTCTAAAAGAAAATAGCAGGGGTCATAAATTTCAGGGTCCATCGCAGAGGTCATCAAGCCATATCTATCTGTATTCTGTAAGGGCCATTGCAGAGCTTGTATTGTCACCTCACCTGTCAATCGCTAACACCAAACTACCTTTTGGGAATCTGTATCTCTACAGCTACAACCTTTAATTTTTTTTATTTAACTTTTATTTAACTAGGCAAGTCAGTTAAGGACAAATTCTTACTTGACGGCCTACCTTATCCTATAGCTATCTCCTATAGTTCACCAAGGTTCACTTTTGGGGCTATTTGGTTCCATTACACCAGGCAAAGCTCAACCAAGGGCAGCTTATGTACTGTATTTGAAAGAAAACAAATAGTATTTGAACCCAGTTCTGGAATCTACATGTGAAATTCAATAGTTTACATCAAGTCCATCCAGACAAACAAGTCAATCAACCAGGTATGATACGTATTGCAAGCCATCAGACAACACACAAAGAGAGATTGGATGACCAACGTCCAATAGAGAGGATCCCTCACATGAAATACAGTATGCACTGATATGAACTACAGAAAGGACTAATTGCTTTAGAAAACTATCTGAATCAACAAATATCAATGAGGGTAGGGAATATGAAATTCTATCTTTTCATAGAAAATCAATGAGGATAGCAAAAACAAAAGATAGGGAGATAGAGGGATGAGTAACTAGGCCACATTGTCTCTCTCCTCTCTTCTTCTTTCTAAATGACCATCATTACATTTCATTCCACTGTCCCTGATCAATACACTTCTCTTCCCCTGCTCTCCCTCCTTTCTTCATAATTTCCTCTCTCTCTCTCTCTCTTTCTCATCCTGTCTTTTCCGCATCGATAGGTTTCATAATGTGATGGATGGACAGGACGTCGCAACCGGCTCCAGCCAGACCATAATGATCAGCACTGTCGCCATCGGCAAGACCAAAGTCATCTACATCTTACAGGCCGGGATTCAATCCGGTCACACTTTTTCTTTCTCGGCTATGCGCCATTTAAAGGTAATTTCCGATTAAGCAGACATATGCAGCGTTTACGTGAATGCGGTCGACATTACCTTTAAAAAATGCTTAGGTGACAAGTGCAATCGGATTGAATCCCTACTTTACTATTGTCTGGAGGACGCAACAATATGACCTTAACTATGCAGATGATAGATGGAAAGATCACTAGTTTCAATAACTAGGGGCCTGAGTTTGACTCAAGGTCTTACCGATGCTAGAACAGAGGAAATGCAATAGATATTACATATTTGTTATAACTCTGTGTAAATGTTGTTGAAATGCAGTTGATACAGAAATAACTGAGTATGATGTAGTAGGCTACTGTTGAAATGGTTGCAAAAGTTAGAACATAGTTGTTACAAAACCTCTGTGTGTGTGTGTGTGTGTGTGTGTGTGTGTGTCTGAGGGTGCCATGCGTGGGTGTGAGTGGTACTCTCTCCCATCTCCCATGCAAATGAAGTTGAACTTGTCCTGCTCTCCTCCTCTCCTCTTCTCCCCCTCATCCCTCTCTCCTCTCACCCACTCTTTCCACCTCTCTACTTTCTGTATGCAGAATTCACTCTCTTTTTCTACTTTGGTAGCACCACTCTCACACACTCTTCTCTCACGACACATCCGTTTTCTACCGTCAGCTTTCTCTCTCTCGTTCTCTCTCTCTCTCTCTCTCTCTCTAGCTGTACTCCAGCGTTACATAATAACATAAGATTATTTGCTAAAGCTTACTGAACATGTAGGCCTAAGTTACAATGAAAGTGTCTGCTAAATGACAGACTGCTAAATGACATTACGCATATTGCTTTATTACAGTAGAGAAAAACCCCACTCACTGAGCCAGGCCTCTCCCTTTATCTCTCTGAAAATAACAGGCTCATTTGCATACGTGTCACAACCGGGTCAGCCGGCCTATTGTTCGATTGCTTGTTACGTTGAACATGCAAAGTGACCAGACATCAGAGGAGCTCATTTACAAGTCAAATATCAATCGGAGAAGGTTGAATAAAGTAGCAACAGGTAGGGTTAGCATAGAGATGAACACACACACACAGGCTTGCAAACACACATGCATTGATACACACACAGACATGCACACACACCATTAACATTTGAATTGTTGTTGATCCAAGGCACACAATATTTGTCCAAACAAAACTAGGTTCTAAAATTAGACCTCATATGGGACTTCTAAAAATGGAGTCACAGAGGAGGCAACTTTAAGTGGTTGTGTGTGTGTGGTTTAGTGTGTGGTTTAGTGTGAGTGTGTGTGTGTGTGTGTGCGTGCGTGCGTGCGTGCGTGCGTGTGTGCGTGTGTGTGTGGTTGTAGGAAAAACTGACATTTCTATGGCTGAGTGTATTTATAACTCTGAAAGTATACAAAGATTGGGTTATTGTAAGACTTAGCTGGAGAGGAGTTGGGCTGTGTGTGTGTGTATGCGTGTGGTGTACGAACTGAAATTAAAGTAATTAATGCTCTCTCTCTCTCTCATGTATGAAATCTGGTGTTCAGTTAGTCCAGTTCAGTGCCAGTGTGGCAACATCGTGCTCTCCACGCCCCCTCAGCCTGTTGCATAAGGGCCACAGAGGCACACATAAGCATGCACACACACACATACACACACACATTTCTATGCATGCACTCACCTACACACACAAACAAACTGTGTGTGTGTGTGCGTGTGCGTGTGTTTGTGTGAAACTGGCAACCAACAGCTTGTAACACAGCAGGCCTGTACACTCACGTTGACAGACTTAGAGATGCGGACTGCCAGGGAAAGAGAGAGGGATGAAGAGAGAGGAGGGATAGTGAGGAAGAGAAAAAGAGAGAGAGGGAGAGAGAGAGAGAGAGAGAGAGAGAGAGAGAGAGAGAGAGAGAGAGAGAGAGAGAGAGAGAGAGAGAGAGAGAGAGAGAGAGAGAGAGAGAGAGAGAGAGAGAGAGAGACTGTGTACTGTACAGACTCAGTGAGCATAGCCTTGCTATTGAGAAAGGTTTCCGTAGACCACTGCCCACAAAATGAGGTGGATACTGAGCTGCACTTCCTAACCTCCTGCCAAATGTATGACCATATTAAAGACATATTAAAGGCATTTCCCTCAGATTACACAGACATACAAAGAATTAAAAATCTTTTTTTTATTTTTATAAACTCACATATTTATTTGGTGAAATACACAGTGTGCAATCACAAAAGCAATATTTGTGACCTGTTGTCACAAGAAAAGGACAGTAAGTGAAGAACAAACACCATTGTAAATACAACCCATATTTATGTTTATTTATTTTCACTTTTGTACTTTAACTGTTTGCACATTGTTACAACAATGTACATAGCCATATTATGGCATTTGACATTTCTCTATTCCTTTGAAACGTTTGTGAGTGTAATGTTTATCAAATCAAATCAAACTTTTTTTGTCACATGTGCCGAGTACAACAAGTCTAGACCTTAACGTGCAGTTCAAGAGAGTTTACTGTTAATTTCTGATGGTTTATTCCACATTTATTTACTATCTATTTCACTTGCTTTGGCTTTGGCAATGTATACATATGTTTCCCATGCCAATAAAGCCCTTTGAATTGAACTGAGAGAGATAAATTTACATGTCTTACTGCATTGTCCTGTTAATTGTTATTACTCATTGAATATTATAATTTTTGCTATTATTATTATTATAATTATCTGTGTCATCATTGATTTGATACGTGTCTATATGTTTGCTTTGGCAATGTATGTGGTAACATTTTCCATTATAATAAAGCTTATTTATTTTTTCAGAGAGAGAGAGAGAAGAAATACCACCATGCTTAATGGCTCCCATTTTACCCCAGTGCGCTCAAATGTGTGGCATAGAGAGAAGGTTGTCTTGTGTGAGTGAGTGAGTGTTTGTGTGTGTGTGTCTGTGTGTGTGTGTGTGTGTGTGTGTGTGTGTGTGTGTGTGTGTGTGTGTGTGTGTGCGTGTGTGCGTGTGTGTGTGGTTGTAGGAAAAACTGACATTTCTATGGCTGAGTGTATTTATAACTCTGAAAGTATACAAAGATTGGGTTATTGTAAGACTTAGCTGGAGAGGAGTTGGGCTGTGTGTGTGTGTATGCGTGTGGTGTACGAACTGAAATTAAAGTAATTAATGCTCTCTCTCTCTCTCATGTATGAAATCTGGTGTTCAGTTAGTCCAGTTCAGTGCCAGTGTGGCAACATCGTGCTCTCCACGCCCCCTCAGCCTGTTGCATAAGGGCCACAGAGGCACACATAAGCATGCACACACACACATACACACACACATTTCTATGCATGCACTCACCTACACACACAAACAAACTGTGTGTGTGTGTGCGTGTGCGTGTGTTTGTGTGAAACTGGCAACCAACAGCTTGTAACACAGCAGGCCTGTACACTCACGTTGACAGACTTAGAGATGCGGACTGCCAGGGAAAGAGAGAGGGATGAAGAGAGAGGAGGGATAGTGAGGAAGAGAAAAAGAGAGAGAGGGAGAGAGAGAGAG